>NC_141623.1:7841940-8441940 GCF_047967505.1 Dipteris shenzhenensis
GATGAGTTTCTTTCATGGATGGAGTGCATCAACAAGAAGCAAGATTGAATTGTAATTTGCCTAAAACATTTGAGCCACCACGAGCATTGCTTAGTGCAATGACCCTACCCCATGGTAGTGGGAACCTGAAAGTACCGAGAAAGTCTTTATCCCAAGGGTTGGGATTCCTTGTTGATAAAAGAATATCAACAAGACACTCTTATCTCAAGAATTGGGATGAGTTTCATGCAGCATGCTGAGAATCAAGACGAGTTTCTTTCATGGATGGGGTGCATCAACAAGAAGCAAGATTGGATTGTAATTTGCTAAAACATTTGAGCCACCACGAGCATTGCCTAGTGCAATGATCCCTACCTCGTGGTGATGGGAACTCGGAAGTACCGGGACAGTCTTTATCCCAAGAATATCAATAAGGCACTCTCTATCCCAAGAATCGGGACGATTTTTTTTTCATGGATGGAGTCCAACACGAAGCAAGATTGGATTGTAATTTGCTAAAACATTTGAGCCACCACGGGCATTGCCTAGTGCAATGACCCCTACGTTGTGGTGGTGGGAACTCGGAAGTACCGAGAAAGTCTTTATCCCAAGGGTTGGGATTCCTTGTTGACAAAAGAATATCAATAAGGCACTCTCTATCCCACAAATTGGAATGAGTTTCATGCAGCATGGTAAGAATCTGGATGAGTTTCTATGATGGATGATGTCCATCAACAAGGCTAAAAGATTGGATTGTAGTTTGTCTAAAACATTTGAACCACCATGGGTATTGCCTAGTGCATCTTTTGATAGTGGGATGGCAACTACTACGGTCCATCGAGCTTGGCAAGTCGATGCCTCCAAAGTCTCCTCTTCTCCTGACGATCCAAACTTCCTCACCGAGATTGTGCGAGACGTTGCTTCCATGGTGACGAGTTCACTCGGCGTTGATCCACTAGCTACGCACTTGGAGGTAAACCTCTACAAGTTGCTCTTATATGAGCCTGGAGGCCTCTCCAAGTTACATAGAGATACAGAGAAGGAGCTCGACATCTTTGCCACCGTGATGCTACAACTACCAACACAATCTAGCTATGAAGGTGGCACTCTCATCGTCTTTTAGCGTAGCATCTGGAAGAGATTTCCATTCTTCGAACATAACACTTATAAGTTCTATCACATCGCCTTCCTTATAGACTGTGAGCATGTGTTGAAACAAGTTGTAAAAGGAACGCACCTATGCTTAGTTTTTAACCTTTCTACGAAAGAACGCTTCTAGCGTTGGTTTCCATGGCATTCCGAGCTACTAATTAACCTAGTTTATTAATTTAATTAATCTACCTAATTAACTTGATTTTTTACTAATTAACCTAATTCTATATTATTTTAATTTAATTATTGTACCTTATTTTAATAAATCTTCATTCTGCTAATTAATTAATCTACCTAATTTAAATAATTAATCCACCTAATTATTAGTTTTATTAATTTACATTATTCTAATTAATATAAGTTATTCTAGATAGTTCTAATTATTTAATTTACATTATTCTAATTAATTAATCTACATTATTCTAATTGATTAATCTAAGTAGTTAATTATCCTAATTAACCTAATCATTTACTAGTTAACCTAATTAATTAATTTATTAGTTAATTTAATCGATTCATTAATTAATTAATCTACTAAATTAAATTACTAGTTACTTTAATCTAATTAATTATTTAATTAATGTCAACAAACCCAGTGTACTAATTAACCAAAGTAACCTAAATTATTAAGTTATTGATTAATCTAACCTAATTATTTACTAATTAACCTACTTAATTAATTTACTAATCAATATTATTAGAATTAATAAATCTAGATTGTTCTAATTAATTTACATCATTTTAATTAATCTATATTATTTAATTTAATTAATTAAGCTTATTCTAATTAACCTACATTATGCTAAATAATTAAACTACTTAATTAACCTAATTAATTAATTTAATTAATCTACATTATTCTATTCAATTAATGTACATAGTTCTAATTAATCTACATTATTTTAGTTTAATTAACTATTCTAACTAATTAATCTACTTAATTAAGCTAATTATTTACTAGTTAGTCTAATTAATTAATTAGTTTAATCTATTTAATGTTAACAAACCTAATGGACAAATTAACCTAATTAACTTATTTAAGCTAATTAATTAAGTTATTAATTACTCTAATCTAATTAATTTATTAATTAACTAATCTAACCTAATCAACTAACCAAAGCTGCTACTAAACCGAATGGACTAACCTAACCCCTAGCCTAAACTAACTCCTAACCGCTAACCCTAACATGAACTAGCCCTTAACAACGAACCTAACGTAGCCTCTAGCTTCTAACCCTAACCTCGAGAGACTCCAACAAGTAACCTAACCAAACCACTAACCTAGCCTAAGTACTAACCTAACCTAACGCCTGACGTAGGGGGCCAACATGTGGCGTGCGCCACATGTTGCCTCAGCGCCTATCTACTCCGTCTTATGGAATTAATCGCGCGTATCTCCTTCGTCTTCGACTTTAGCCTATGCGCGTCCACAAGGTTCTCACAACATTCGGCCGACTTCAAGGCTCATTTATGAGCTCCAGCCAACTGCGGCGGAGGAAGATCCAACGCCTCAAGCACAGTCGGCCAACCTTACGGACCTTCAGCGCCATCGAGCTCCCCCTCCAAGCAACACACTGTCTTGTGTATACTGAATATTGCTGTCAGGTTGACGGAACGCGCAACATGTCGAGCAGGAAGATGAGCTTGCACAGAACGAAGCTGATCATGCTGTCGACGGGCATTAAATTTTGTGGTTTATATTTGGACGGAACCGTCGCTACTGCTGCTTCTTCTGACTTCTCGGCCTCGCCATCACCTCCATGAGCTGCTGCAACATTGTCTTCGTCATCTGTATCATCCGTGGACGCCACAACAATTCGCAGTTCGTCACGCACCCTATCTAATTTGGAGGTCTTGTCACGGGCATCTTTTATCACACTCAAGACTTTCGTGCAGTCGGCCGCTCCTTTCCAATTTGTCCACAGCACTCTTGTCGGACTGAAAGGCCCGCAGTTGCTCTTCCATCACAGAAAGCTTACAACTCACGTCCTTGCACATGAGATTTGCCGCCTCCAGCTCCCGCTCTTTGCGTACAAGTATCCTTGACGTTCTTCGTTCCTCGACCACAGATTCTGGCTGCGTTATTACACTTCTTCCCTGATTCATGGTCGTCGACATGTCATCTTTCTGAATCAGTGACGAAACCGCTGTATTATGTTGCTATCCTTTACGACGAGCTCCTCCTCCAAGCAACGCACTGACTCTCTACAGCCAAAATGGAGCACACTCACGCAGCTCAAAAGACTCCATTCGCCACCAATGACTGGCTCAGTGCGGCCATCAACGGCCAAGCACAGCAGCACCACCCGTGCCTCTTCAATCGGCTCCTTCAACCGGCTCAACAGTCTACTCCTCGAAGAACTAACTCCAAACGAAGCCCGAATGATTGCAGCTCCATTCAAGATTCACAGAAACCCAAGGAACGCTACCATTAATCAGAAAAATAACTAACTCCAAACGAAAGATTCACAGAAGCCCAAGGAACGCTACCATTGAGCCGATTTCCAGACAAATCCACACAAAGACCAACATTATCCAACGATGAGGAGAGGCGGGGGGGACTCACCTTCTCCTAAGCTCGAACGAGGACAGGACGGGCGACAATCTTGGAGGGAAGGGAGCACCCTCACCCTCGACCTCGTTGTTTTCAGGCGGAGCAGCTGTAAATCCGTGAGTGGGAGGTCGACGAACCCGAGATTGTTGAGACCCTGTAGGCTGGGAACGCGGCCAGTAAGAGAATTGTCGGAAAGGTCAAGGATCACGAGGTTGGGAAGGTTGTGGATTGCAGGGATGGAGCCGGTGAGTTGATTGCCGCAAAGATTGAGAAATTGGATGTTCGTCAAGCCTTGGAGGCTAGAGGGGATGGTGTCGGTGAGCGAGCTACGCTCGAGGGCGAGGTAGCGGAGCCTACTGAGCTTGTTGATGGAGTGTGGAATGGTACGAATGGAAGGCTTGCCGGATTGTGGAGGGATATTGGGTCGTAGAATTGAAAGATCAAGGCTAGTGAGGTTAGAGAGATCACTGATTTGCTGAGGGATGTAACCGCACATCAATCAAGATAAAAGGCATTTGCCATAAAAAGAGCAGATTTATACTGTACTGGAAAAAATTTACAATTGAGAGGGAAAAAATGGGAAGAAAGTTTTTTTGAAAGGGCTAGGATTATATAAAGAGAGTGTCATTCATTTCACAAGTCATTTCGCGAGTGCCCTTCATTTCACAAGTCATTTCGCAAGTACCAGCTAGTGGGAAGGCTTCCAACTTTTAGAGAGATTCCCCAAAAAAGTCCAAAATCAAAATGAAGGTAATGTGAAACCTATGGCCTACCCCACATGTCTTTGTTTTAAACATGTAGCTCAATTAGGGGAAGAATACAAAATTGAGTAAAATTATTAATTCACATATGGTGTACTCCATATCTCTTTTTTTTAAAACATGTACATCGTTTAGCAAAATGATTATTTAAATTCAATAAATTTAGATTAATTATATTGATTTGCTTAATTGGTTGAATTTATTAAATTAATTTATTTAATGAAATTTTTTATTAGGCACGTAACATTGTGGAAATCTGGCCTCTCATGAAGCCACGTGTTATTATTTTACATTTATTTTTAAATTTTTCTCTTTGTTTTCTAAAGGACAAGAAAATCTTCCAAACGCTACCTTCAACGTAACTGTTCGCTTGCCCTTTACAATTCTCATCGGCATCGGCTTCCTCTCTTTCATAATTTGTCATTGTATCTCTTTCACAATTCGCATGGTTCCTTCTTTTTCTCATCGTGATCATCGGGACCTACTTTTCCTCATCTACTTCTGCTTTTCAAGATTTTCCTAATTAAGTTTTTCAAGAAGAATATCGATGGTTATTCCACACATCTGAAGACCTGCTTTTCCTCATCTGCTTCTGCCTTTCAGGATCTTCCTGCTTTTCAAGATCTTCCTAATCAAGTTTTTCAAGAAGAGTATCGATGGTTATTCCACACATTTGAAGCTCCAAAGTTTTGAATGATTGTCCAATTTCAAGATTGCCATAGCTTAGGGTTGACAAAGCACTAGATAAAAAGCTAATATACAGATATCGATTAGTATTCAGCCATAGTGAGAATAAGCAAGACATAAAGATAGATGTGTGATACATCAACCAAAATATGCACGATGAAAAGCTAGGTAAGGCAATTAGTAACCACAAAGTTCCACACCGCTTCACATCTCATAGTGTTAATACAATACTCTGAAGACATTTTATTAGTAGGTGTCCAATAACCTTAGTGAGTGACTATTTATAATAGGCATGGATGAGGAGCCATGCTTGTTGAAGGTAAGTCAAACATGACCACTATTGAAATTTCCCATCCCTTTCATGAATAGCATATTGGATCAAGCAGTATGACACAAGATGTACTCATTCATGGATAGGTATAGTGGATACAATCAAATCGCATTGGCATCAATAGAAGATGACATTCATCACTAAGTGGGACTCTGTATGCATGCAAGATCATGCCATATGACCTAAGAAATGCACCATCAATTTTCTATAGGTTCACTGTAGAAACCTTCAAGGAACATCTGAACAAGTTCCTAATAGCGAAAGTGAGAGAGAGAGAGAGAGAGAGAGAGAGAGAGAGAGAGGAGTGCACACTATATAGCTACTTGTACACTAAGTGTATTGAACATCAACATGAAGATATATACATGTGAACCCCTTAAGGTCAAGGTTAGGGTTTGCCCCTATGCCCTATGTGGATAGTGTAATTTACACTATCTTTACACCCCCTCTTAAATTGCACTGGATAATTAGAGGGTGCATGTACAAGACCTATTTGTGGATTTTGTTTGGTTCATATCATAACATCGAAAACTGAAAGAAATTATAGTAGTATGTGCATATGTGCGCACACTGACTATGTAGCAGAAGCATGTACAATGAGTACAACTTATGATCCTATACATAGTGTGTATTTCCCCCTCTTAAGTTGTGGGTAATCCTTCTCTTTTGGTAATAAAACCTAGAAGATAGTCTGAAAGGAAATATGCAGAAGGTAAAGTCCACGTAGATCAAAGATTGGTCGATCAAAAGATGACTGTGTGAAGAACGATGTGTATGACTGTGTCCCTGAACATGTCATCAGTCATTGTGGGCTGTGCAATTACTTTGAAGAGACATTCGGATGTGAAGCTAGTCGATGTAGCCATGAAGATGTGATCTGATAAGTTGTGACATATGAGGGTGGCACCAACCCAAAAGAACTAATAGCAATGTGTGAGGTATGTTGCAGTAATGTAACCTTTGTCGAATGATGCAGGGTCAAAGAAGAATGCATAGTCGGTGTGGACAGAGTGATCTAGGGGCTGAAAATTTGGGGCCAAAGGTGTAAGTATGATACACTACTCTGCTGAAGAAGAGGCCTGTAAAACTGACAAGGTATGGCAACCTATCAAACCTGTATGCTCAACTATCATGAGCTGAAGGTCATCTAATGTGTGCATGGCTAAACATCCATCGATGTGGTGTGTGGTACCTATCATAGGCTCATTGTCATAAAAGAGTTGACACTGCATACGATAGCCATAAGAATGCAATTATAGGAATTCTCTTCTCAAAAAAAAATGTTGAATCCTCTTTAAGGAAGGTGTGGAGGTGCAACAACCAACAACTCTGCCATGTGTTGCAGTATCCTTTTATCATCTCGAGTACTAGTGGCAATTATAACACAAAATATTCAAGGCCATCCTTCCCTAAAGCACAGTTGTGAATGTAATGAAGCAATACAATCCTACGGTGTGCAAATATCCCTATCTAAATGCAACTGAAAGAATGTCCTAAGGTGTGCAAATATCCCTATCTAAAGACAACTGAAAGAATGTCTACCATTCCATTGGCTAAGCATTAATAGCAATGGTCCACTCTTGGAAGGCTCGATCATTGGATGAAGTTTGTCATTGATCACTAATATAGAATTCCACATGTATGATGGATCAATAAGGATCTAGGTATTGTGCAACATGGCACAACCTTGCATTGTACTTGGTACTAAGGTCCATGGACCTATGCACTAGAGGTCCCTTTGGAGCAAATTTTGTCATTCCTTCCTCCATCTAACATTCTAGTGGCTTCTGTTGTCACCTTTATTCATTTTTGCCACTAAGGGTGGCACAAGATTATGCCCATAGATGTTCATGCAACTCATGGAGGTTTGCAAAGAGATTCCATTTCAAATTGTCCACATGGTTGATTTGATGCTCGTGCAGCTCAAGATTATTTGCAAAGGGATGCCCTTTCAAATCAACAATATGGTTGATTTGATGACCATGGAAATCATGAGAGTTTTCAAAAGGATCCATGTAATGTCCTTTCAAACCAATCACAAGGTAAATTTATGCTCATGAAAATCATGCCGAATTGCAAATGGAGCCTTCTTAGAACAACAAAGTGGTCAATTTGGTGGTCATGCAATGCATGTGAGATTGCAAATGGTGGATTAACACATAGTGAATTTTCCCTTTTAAATTAACCACATGGTTGATTTGATGCTCATGTAGCTCATGCAGGTTTACAAAGTAAATCCTTTCAAATCAAACACATGGTTAATTTTATGCTCATGTAACTCATGAGGGTTCTCAAAAGGGATTCCCTTACAAATCAACCAATTGGTTGATTTGATGGTCATGCCACTTATGAGAGTTGGCAAAGGGTGAAGGTGCAAGAATGGAATGGAAAGACATAATGAAAATGCTAGAGCAAAGCAAAGATAACCAAAGTACTCACATGATGGAAAGCTTGATGTAGATGTTGACTCCTCTGATTTGACACAAGGAAGTACAACACTCTTATAGAGTGCACACACAAACTAAAGTACCTAGTGTATATGGGATAATTCCCAATATGACACTTGGCACTCTCACACAAATACTAGTTCCTAGTACACACTAGAACACTCAACTTGACTTCATGTTCTAACACCCCCCCATGAAGGAAAGGTGAGTGATAGCATGAGTCCATAAAAAAAATGCAGTTCCTTGATATTCCCAACAAATCCCCCTTCAAGGAAATGTCTCATACTGCAAGGATAAATCATAGGCTCATGGTCTCTCATGCCGGGGTCTTTGGTCAAGGATAAATCCACGGCTCTAGTCTCTCATGCAAGTTGGACATCCTTGGGTAGGTACATAATATGGGATATACCAGGATAAACACACAAAACATAATAGATACCTCTAAGAGTTCAAACAGATTAAGACAAGATACCTTTGCATACTCATAGCGGTTGCAACACGTTTACAAAATCCTTTTTGGAAACATGATCGAGGCAAGGAACCTTAGAAACAAAAATCTTTATCATCTACCATATATGCTTTTTCATCACTTGTGTCCTCCACCATATTTGCTGAATTTTTCTTTGAGAAACAGTTACTTTCAGAGTGGCCATTCTTGCCACAAATCCCACATGGCTTGATGTGAAAGCAATCTTTCTCATCATGATTGTTTTTTACACAATGTTTACAAGCTTTAAAATTCATCCTTTTGAACTTGGTTGCCAAAGCTAGTTCTCCCTCATCCTTCTGTTTCTCTTTCTTCCTTTCCTCTTCCTGCAATGCACTTATGATTCCTTCAAATGAAGGATTAGGACCATATTTCAGCGTGGTTACCAGGTTGTTGTATTCTTTTGGCATGCTTTTGAGAAGCACTGCCATAGAATCATCTTCTGTCACCGGTGAATCAACCGAAGCCAACTGGTTCATGAGACTTCTCATTTTGTTGATGTGAGCATCAAGAGGTGCTCCAGATGTCAGCTCTAACTCAAAGAACTCAATCTTGAGTGACAGCTTAGAATGCTTGCTACTTGCACCAAATAAGTGGTCAAGCATAGCCCAAGCTTCAGCAGGATCTTCAAGATTGGCAATGTGATGCAGATAATTGTCTCCAAGACCCAATGCAATGATTGCGAATGCTTGCTCGAGACGTTGAGGTTCCTTTTCCCTCTCTTTTGATGAAGAAGTTCCCTTGACCAGATTCCACAGATTGTACTTCATCAAGTGGAACTTGATCTTCATTTGCCAGGTGTGGAATCCTTGGCCATTGAACTTGTCAATGGCAACGTGAGTATTCATGGGAAGATGTGGGAGAATGGGGCGCACTTTTACTCAGAATTCAACAACAGTTGGTGTGCTAAATTGGAAACAAATGACGGGGCAGAACTGTAGCAACAAATGATGGCGATGAAGAATGAAGTAACCGCTAGACAGTTGCTGAAGGATGGGACAGAACTTGGCACACATTTTGAGCAGCATCAGGGACAAACAGGAGCGACATGATGTAGAGGCGGGCAGCAGCAGGGTAGTGGCAGCCTGATGTAGAGGCAGGCAACAACAAGAGAATGGCGAGGTAAGTGAGAAGAGGTGGCAGGCAACAGCAAGAGAATGGCGAGGTAAGAGGTGGCGGGCAGTAGCAAGAGAATGGCGAGGTGGCAGGCAGCAGCAAGAGGTGGCGGGCAGCAAAAACGAGGGGAGCGGCCAGATTTTTGGAGAAGATGGCAAATGAAGAGGGAAATCGTGGGTAGCTACATGTTGATGAAGACCACAGGGAAGCTTCAGCTCCACATGAAGGGGTACGGGAAGGGAAGCCTTCCAAGGAGAGGAGAGAGAGAAGCTTCTCTTTCTGGCCTCTCTCAACTCAATTCCTTGGAAGGCAAGGAGGAAGGGGAGCTAGCTCTGATACCACATGAAGGTGCAAGAATGGAATGGAAAGACATAATGAAAATGCTAGAGCAAAGCAAAGATAACCAAAGTACTCACACGATGGAAAGCTTGATGTAGATGTTGACTCCTCTGATTTGACACAAGGAAGTACAACACTCTTATAGAGTGCACACACAAACTAAAGTACCTAGTGTATATGGGATAATTCCCAATATGACACTTGGCACTCTCACACAAATACTAGTTCCTAGTACACACTAGAACACTCAACTTGACTTCATGTTCTAACAAAGGGATATTGTTTCAATTTGATTGTGTAGTTGATTTTATGACCATGAAAATAATGAGGGTTTGGAAAATGGATCTATTAATGGCTTTTCAATCAACCACATGGTTAATTTGATGCTCATGAGCCTCATGAGTATTTGCAAACATGTGCCCTTTCAACTAGACCACGTGGCCAATTTTATGGCCATATAACTAATGAGGGTTTACAAAAGGATGCCCTTTTGAATTGACCACATGGTTGATTTGACGGTCATGAGGGTTTGCAAATGCCATTTCAAATTGACCTTTTATGGTCATGCAACTCATGAAAGATTGCAAAGGGGTGATCTTTCAAATCAACCAACTATTTTTATGGTCATACAAATCATGAGGGTTTGCAAAGGGATGCCAATTCATCTTGACCATGTGGTGGATTTGATCGTCATGGAACTCATGAGGGTTTGAAAATGGATGGACCCTTTTAAATTGACCATGTCATTAATTTGATCCTCATGCCAACTCATACTAGTTTTCAAAAGGGATCCCCTTTTAAAACTAATCATGTGGTTGATTTGATGTCCATGCAACTCATGCTATTTGAAAAGGAATTCCTTTCACATCAACCACATGGTTGATTTAATGCTCATGTGGCTTTACAAATCGATGTTTTTTCAAATAAACCACATGTTCATCTTGATGGTGGTCATGTAACTCATGCCAGTTTGCAAAGGGATGCCCTTTCAAATCAATCATGTGGTTGATTTGATTCTCATGAGGATTTGCAAAGGGATTCCATTTCAAATTTGATTAGTGGTTGATTTGATGCTCATGCAGCAAATCATGTAGGAGGAGATTTGATCCTCATGCAACTCATGCAACTTTACAAAGGCCCAATGCCTTTTTAAATGAACCATGTGGTTGATTTGATCTTCATGAAACACGTATATGTTTACAAAGGAATGCCTTTGAAATCAATCAAATGGCTGATTTGATGCTTATGAGGGCTTGCAAAGTATGCCCTTTCAAATTGACCATGTGGTCAACTGATGGTCATATAAGTCATGCGAGATTGCTAAGGGATGCCCTATTAAATCAATGATGTGGTCAATTTTCTACTCACGTGGGTTTCTAAAGGATTCCTATTTTTACTAGTGGTGGTTGATTTCATGGTTATGAAACTCCTCTGGGGGTAGGGATGCATTTTTTAATCAACCATGTGGCTGATTTGATGGTCATGAAACTCATGATGATATGCAAAGGGACACCCTTTCAAATTGACCACATGTTCATTTTGATGCTCATGAGGATTTTCAAAGGGATGCTATCCACATGCTTAATTTGATGATCATGCACCTCATGTGGAATGAAAAGGGATTCCCTATCAAATCAACCATGTGGTCGATTTGATGATCTTGCAACTCATACAAGTTACAGAGGGATTCCCTTTTTAATTGACTATGTGGTCAATTTGATAGTCATGGAACTCATGATGGTTGAAAAGGGGATGCAACTCATATGGGTTTACAAAGGGATTTCCTTTTTAATTGAACATGTCATCAATTAGATAGTCATGAAACTCATGAAATTTTGCAAAGGCATGTCCTTAGATCCACAAAGGTTTTTTGTGACTATAGCTTTTCTCCAAAACATCCAATGGTTTCAAAAATACCTTTCAAAATGACCACATAGTTGATTTGATTCTCATGAGACTCATGAAGATCTTTGAATGGATTTGTGTGGTGGCCTTTTAAATTGACCACATGGCTGATTTAATTTTCATGAAGACAAAGAAATTGGGTATATTGATGATACAAGGCTTTCTAAGAAGGATTTCACATGGGCATTTTAAATTTATAAATTTAAGCTAGAAAACATTAATTTTAATATCTCAAAGACATTACCTTTTAGAACTTATATATTTAATCTAGAAAACATTATTAAGTTTAATATCTCAAAGACATTACTTTTAAAATCTAGAAAATGTTAGTGCTGCCAATTAATCATGTAGCTTCTAATTTATGCATTTAAGTCACCTTTGATTTGTCCAATATTGGCAATGGTCCATAGCATATGGCGCCTTCTCCCTCTTTATTAGACCCCCATTTTGTCAACTCTTGCCATTCGAGCCCACCAAAGGTGCCTCCAACCATTTTGAGCATCCTAGGCCTTTGACCACCTCCACCCAAAGGCCAAGGTTGATCAATTTTAAAATAAAGGTAACCATGTCTGTTGAATAAATACTAAGGAACCCTTAGCCCATGGGTTACCATAGTGGGTTCACTTGGCCTTAACTTAATCCATTCCTTATGAGGCCCTTTTGAGACCCCAATTTGAGCCCTAATGAACAAGAAATTTTTCTTGATTTGAGCATGTGGTTGTTTGAAAAGCCCCATATGCTATGCAAACTATGAGTTTCTTTGATGGCCTCACAGTTGTGTTTACTTCTCCTTTGCACCTCATTCACTTTCACTTTATGAAGCACTTTGTGTGAGGCTGTTCATTGTATATTGATTGTGCCCCTATGGAGTTGTTGGTTGTGAGCCATGTTTTTAGCATCATGGGCATCATTGAGATTTTCTTGAGGGCATGTTAGTTGGTGTTTAAGCAGATCTTGCTTAATAACAACACCACATCCATCAGGTTCACCCTGCCATGGCTAGACCTAGAGAAATTCCATGTCATGTTTAGACCGGTCAGGGATTTAAACCTTGAGACAACTAGAATCCAAGGGCTGATTTAAACTGAGAGGAAGTACCATCTAACCACACCCAATGTTGTTCCACGTGGGCTTATTTAAACTAAGAGGAAGCACCATCTGATGACCACACCTAATGTTATTTTATATTTTCTTGTACATGGGTATCATCATTCTTAGCCATTGCCAATGCAATAGAAAAGCATGCTACACAAATAAGATGCCATGTTCCCTAGCTATCATCCAAAATGTAGAAATGGTATGTGCATTGAAGTGACCAAGACTCCAAATCAACAAGCAAATTGGCATTATTTGTACAAGGAGCAAGCAAATGATTGTAAGTGATACATACTAGAATTGATGTCTGCTTGTTGTACCAGTGAGCACTTTGTATATCATCTTGTTCTTTGAATGAGTAAATTTTGGAAAAATCTATGATAGAGAAAATAGTGGCATGCACTATAAGGCATAGGCCCTTTTCTGACGGAAATACCAACCCTTTTTACACTAAAAAGTTTTTTTTTGGACGGGCGCAAAGGTCGGTATTTACGTTGCTATAAGCATCGAAAAAGAATGGTCACTATATAAGCATCGCTATATAACGACACTAATACATGTCACTATATAGCGACACTCGTAAACGTAGTATAGCGATAATTAACAAAAGCTTTAAAAAAACATTAGTGGGGCTAAACACGGCTACAACAAGCCCTGTTTTGCCCCACTAATTTTTTTTTGAAAGTAATTACAAAAGAATGTTGTTTGTTATAAAATATCCTTTGTGAAAAGGGTGATACAAAATCGCTCAAATGAGCCGAGCGATAGAAGCATATACATGTCGAAGATATACAACATTGTTTGATACAAAATTACCGTTTCGAAAGAGAGGAGAAAAGAAGAAAAGAGGGGAAAAAAGAGAAAAAGAGAGAAAGCATATGCTTATGAAAAGAAGAGAGAAGAAAATGAAAGAGAGGAAATAAGAGAGGGAAAAAGAAGAGAAAGAAAAGAAAGGAAGAGGGGAAAAGAGAAGGAAAAAAGAGAGGGGAAAAGCATATGAGCATATGAGCATATGCTCATGAATAAGCATTTAAGCATATGAGCATAAGCATAGGCAAATGCATATGCTTATCAAAAGAATAGAAGAGAGGATAAAAGAGAGGAAGTAAGAGGGGAAAAGAAGAGAAGGAAGAGAAAGGAAGATGAGAAAAGAGAAGGAAAAAAGAGAGGGGAAAATCATATGAGCATATGCTCATGCATAAGCATATAAGCATAAGTATAGGCAAATGCATATGCTTATAAAAAGAAGAGAAAAGAGGATGAAAGAGAGGAAATAAGAGAAGGGAAAAGAAGAGAAGGAAGAGGAAGGAAGAGGGGGAAAAAGAATGAAAAAAGAGAGGGGAAAAGAGCATAAGCATAAGAGAAGGAAAAAGAAGAGGGGAAAATAAGAAAAGAGAGGAGAAAAGAAGAAAAGAGGGGAAAAAAGTGAAAAAGAGAAAAAGAGAGAATGCATATGCTTATGCTTATGCATGAACATATGAGCATATGCTCATGCATAAGCATAAGCTTATGAGAGAGATACATAGACAAATGAATATGCTTATGAAAAGAAGAGAAGAGGATGAAAGAGAGGAAATAAGAGAGGGGAAAAGCAGAGAAAGAAGAGAAAGAAAGAGCAGAAAAGAGAAGGCAAAAAGAGAGGGGAAAAAAAGAAAAGAGAGGAAAAAAGAGAAAGCATCTTGCATTGCTAAGCCTATGTGCTAATTTTCATGCTTGATTTTCAGAGATTGAGGACAAAAAACGAGATTTGCTCTTCTCTTTTTGGTATTTCTCTTCCTCCTCTTTCCCTTCCTTTCGTGCTCTTTCCTTGTTTGTAGGCTTATGCTCATCCCCTCAATCCAATCCCTTTGGAAAGTTGCTTCTCCAAACTCCTCCTTCCTCTAACTAGTTATGTGAAAAATGATATGTTTCCTCTCTTTTGTAGGGCCAGTCCATGAAACACCGAGCAGGACTTTTCCATGTAAGATTCAAGTGCTTCTTCTTTTTTCCTTTTTTTGTTTTCGTTATTTGCATTGGCCTATAGCTAGTGCTTTAAGCACTAGTTGTAGTGATGGGTGTAGGAACCCTTTCTTCCCCTCTCTTCTCTTATTCCCTCTTCTTCCCCTTTTTTCCTCTTTTCCTCCCTCTTTCCCCCCTCTTTCCCTTCCTGTCTTATTTCCTCTTCTTCCTCTCTTTTCTTCTTTTCCCCTCTCTTTTTTCATTCTCTTTTCCCCTCTTCCTTCCTCTTCCTTCTCTTCTTTTCCCCTCCCTTATTTCCTCTTTTTCATCCTCTTTTCTCTTCTTTTCATAAGCATATGCATTTGCCTATGCTTATGCTCATATGCTTCTGCTTATGCTCATATGCTTCTGCTTATGCATGAGCATATGCTCATATGCTCATATGCTTTTCCCCTCTCTTTTTTCCTTCTCTTTTTTCCTCTTCCTTCTCTTCTTTTCCCCTCTCTTATTTCCTCTCTTTCATCATCTTTTCTCCTCTTTTCTCATAAGCATATGCATTTGCCTATGCTTATGCATGAGCATATGCTCATATGCTCATGTATAAGCATAAGCTCAATTTATTAAATCATTAGTATGCACCTGCTCACAATGCTCGAGAAGAACAAAGACCATCGTAAATAGTTCTAAACCATTTTACATCAAGAATGAAAATACTAAATCGTATAAAATCAATTTCATAGATTTTGTGTATGGTCCCACAATAATTCAACTACGAGGAGAGAAGATTGGTATCTGAAGCACTTGCTCGGCTATCTTGTGTGAAGTTAACCATGACTCCACAATCATACATGACTCTCTTAAAATCGATGTGTTCCACACAAAAATGTCATTGGTATGTCTAGGAGCTTTGGAAATATCAAAGACCCGCACTCCTGTCCATAAGATCTGTTAAGATTGGAATAATGACTGCTCGCAACGCATTAAGAGGCTATAATCCTGTGCATCATGTGAAAAATGTGAGCTTTGGACTGGGAAAAGCAATATCATGACATGCCAAATGATGAATCTATTGGTCCAACATCAGTTATGTAAGGTCTCGATAACAATATCCTAGATCCATTCCACTCTAAGAATCTTTTTCATGACTGCATGGAGCTGCTCGTGCCACTATGCAAATGTAGAGTTGCGCCAAAAGACTATTGTCATAAATATAGACTTGCTCCAAAAGACTATTGCCCTTAGGCAGCCTACCCAATAAGCCTATTTCTAAGAGCCTTTTAGGTATGTTTTAAATGTTGAAGGGGAACTAGTTTCCACACTTGAGCCTTTCCACTAAGCTATAATTGCTCCCCTCCTCTTTAATGCGCTTTATTAATGTCCCTTCCATTATTCCCTCTTCCCAAGGCACTCCTCCCCTCCTTCCACCTCCACCTTTGTTTTGATCATGGTATTGCCCTTTCTTTTCCTCCTCCCTTTCTTGGCAACTAATAATCCCCCAACTAATATGAGTTGATTTTTCGTTAGAAGCGGTCACATACTTCACAAAAACTTTGATAACGAAGATCTTAACTCTAAGCCATTCCGTAAAATTTCATGTTGACATAGCAAGTTATGCTTCTTGGTGTATTAGTTCATGTTACATAGATATAAAGCAAGCTCGTATGGAGCAAGTTTCTGCCCTTCTTTCTCGGAGACACGAACAACCCTTATTGCATATAGGTTCTACTTGACTAGTTAGTCTTATTGATTAACGTTACTCTCGTCCTTGTTTCTAAAGCGATAGCTGAACACGCAGGCTTCTACGTCTCTTGGTTCTCCTTCTTCACCACTTGTTTCTTTGCTCTCTGATCAATCCACTCCCTCAGATCACTGAGTACTTGGCTGATGTTCTCATCAGTCTCACCCTGAATGAGTGAGTGATACATGCCCTCGTAGAGCTTGATGGTCTTGTCCGTGCTCTTAGCTTTGTCGTAAACAAGCTGGCTGCCCTCAGGAGCAGCCAAATCATCTGAAGTTCCATGCAGTAGAAGCAACGGGATCTCCACCTCCTGGCACGTCTTCTGAATTGTATCACACATTCTGCTTAGCTGCCTCATGGTTCCCACCCTTGGACGCCCTCTGTATCGCCGCGGATTGCTGCCTATCACCTTGCCTTTCGCTGGATCCTTCACAGCTCGCTTCACCATGTTGCTGTCTGGCATCACTGCCCATGACTCCGCCAGCCCCCCCAGCAATCCATATGCCGTCAAATGCAGCCTCGATGGCTTCATCGGCCCCGGAATCTCAAAGAGTGGCGCAGAAAACATCGCTCCATCCCAGCCTTTCGGATCCTGCAGTACCATCAGTAGCGTTGCTCCACCTCCCATCGACTCGCCGAACAAGTATTTGGATACGCCTTCATACTCCGGACGATCGCGTACAGACTTGTAGTAGAAGAGAGCTGATGCAGCTAGCTTCTCAGCGTCTTCTACATAGCCATGGATGCCATCCGACCGGCCATGACCTAGCAAATCACATGCGAATGCACCGTATCCCCATTGTGCAAACGCTATAGGGATCTTTTGAAACATCCAGCTGGAGTCGCTGCCGTATCCGTGAGTGCAGCAAACGATCCCATTGAGTTGATCTCCATTTCCTGGCAGCCACGATTGAGTGAAGAGTGTGCCATGTGGCGTCCGGAAGTAGTCTTTCTTGTTCACAACGCCTTGTGAGGCGTAGTATTCATCTTCCTTCATGTCGCCCCAGAAGTTTGGGGGTACGCCAGGCTTGGACGTCCGCCCATCAGGTGCATCTTTCGCGGCGGCCATTTCAGCAGAGCTACAACGGCGTTCGACTCCCTCTCTCTTTCCCGCCCCCTTTGCCAAGATTCAAGCAGATGCGATGCACAGGGAAGGGAGCTATAGGCTTCTATAAACATAACCTCCCTTTAGCGGATCAATCCCTTCCCGAATTGCTCTGCGCAACGCGAGCAACCGTCATGTAAAATGAATCTCCCTCTATCAATCTCTCTCTCTCTCTCTCTCTCTCTCTCTCTCTCTCGCTCTCTCTCTCTGTGTAAATATCTCTCCCTGCCTTCCTATTCTCTGCAAATGCGCGTGAAATTGAATCCTTGTCGCGCATTAGGCAGGACCCTATCGTTTTGTGGGTCTTTGACTCGATAACAGAGGATGGTAGAGACAATCTCTCTATGCCATATGCGATGTGCAACGCGAGCTACCCCCATGAAAAGTTCATCTCAACGACCACCAGCTGAGTCGTTAATTGAAGTTGCACCCGCTTATATCGGAGTCGTTGGGTGTGGATGTGGGAGCTGCTCCTTTTGAGTCATGGGGCTGGCATGAGTGTGGGTTTTGCTTTGGAGTGGGTGGGGTGGGTTACCTCTACGTGAGGTGCGGATGAGACCATGCTTAGTGCATGTCCACGTAGAATCCTTTCCAATTATCTATGCTACACGATTAATCCAAATTGCATTTATATACATCCTCCAATCCTCAGGATGACTATATGTATGTATGTATCTATGTATGTATGTATATATATATATATATATATATGTATATGTATATATATGTATATGTACACATACATGTATATATGTATAATGTATATATATGTATATGTATATATATATGTGTGTGTGTGTGTGTGTGTGTGTATGTGTGTGTGTGTGTGTATGTATATGTATATATGTATATATATACATGTATGTATGTATATGTATGTATATGTATGTATGGAGAGAGAGAGAGAGAGAGAGAGAGAGATTTGCCATGCCAAGAAGATTACATGATAACACCTCATGGGTGTCTCTTATTGCAAAGATGCTATGTTTAGACTTGCACACAATGCCACATGGGCTCCAAGTGTAAGGGTATCTTGAAATCTTCAATGTTCTAAGGTATCTTTGACTTATGGTAAAAGCTATGACATAGCTAATTCAAGCATGAAGCCTTCACAAAAATTTGCTCATCTAACAAATACTAAATTGACTCTTTCTATGCTAACTAGTATCTCCTCTCTCCTTAAAACAAGGTGTCCAAGGAATAATCTCAAGGATGTGTTTCTTGGCATGCTATAAGGTCCAGGGTAAAAAATAAGGAGAACAAGATTATGATAGTGTAGGTCAACGGGCGAATCATTACCCATATAGAGTCACAAATGTCAGCCCTGCTACCACTTTTATGGCAAATTTATCAAATTTGAGACTCTAAAAATTAGCCCACCTTTATTTTTGGGCTAATTTATCAAATTTAAAGCTCTAAATATTAGCCCAACCAACTTGGGAAAGCCTCTAAATTAGCCCTTGGCCTAAAATTCGCCCCTAATTTTTTCCCTGATAAGGTTTGTTTTATAATCAATGCATGTATGACGAGCATATTGATGGAGGGCTTCAGTGGTGTAAATCCCTACATAGGTAGTGCATTCAAGGTTGTTTTAAAAGCATAAGCTGCATATTGGGTCCCAACTTCCTTTCTTCTTTTTTCTTATAAGATTTTAATTCTTACTATTGAATCTAATAAATTCCTCTCCTATATATCGGGGTTTTTGTGAGCTCCCCTATAGTCCTAGAGTTACATTGTTTTTGGTGCAATCACCAATGTAAGCTCTAGAACAAATGCTCATACAAGATCTAGAGCAAATGTGCATACAAGCTCTACTAGGAAAGGGTAATCCACCAAGTTTAACCTCATAAGGGCAACCATGACCCTACCAAGTTGCTGAATAAGAGCACTATAAGAGGAGAGCTAAGAGATGTAAGGCTTCAAAAGTAGGAGCTTAGATCTTGCCCAATAGAGAAAAGATGCAGGAAAAAGACAAATATTAAATGTGCCTTCTAAAATTGCCATTTGTAAATCGAAATGAAATGCTTAATTGTTACAATATAAATCAAATTGGACACAAGAGCAGTGTGGTGGCCGGCATGGGAAAATTAGAAATGAAATCTGCTATGATGACAGTCACAATTTAACGTGTTTTACTAGTCTTGATTTAGGGGAGAGGTAGATGGGAATGGATGACTATCACATGTGTATGTTTTATGGTTTGAATGTTGCATCCTTTCCATTGAAAGTAGATGCCCCTTGGGTTTGAGTTGCCTTCAAGGGATGTGAGAGGACCCTTAGATGGTGTTAGCCCCTCAGGGGGTTCATTTTAGTGTATCACATGCATTCAAAAGGAGGGGTATTTTAATTGAACTTTTTGAAAAAAATTAATAGGATTACACTAACGGGAGGGGTTTTTTAATTCAAGTTTAGAAAAAAATCATAAGTAAAGAGGGGTGTTTTTATTGGGCGTAAAATTTTAGTCGAGGGGTTTTTAAATACCCCTTGAATGCACGTGATACATAGGGTTTCTTAATAGTGCACCCCTCGAGATTTAGCACGTTCTATATTGTGGATTTAGCTAAGAATTCATTCGATAAAACATGGGTTGTAAGAATGTAGCTTACTTTAGTCTTCAAATTGGAAAGATGTTATGTTTATAAAGTAAAATACCAACTCTAAGTGATCGTGTCTCATGTTTGAGGGACATGATACCCACCCAATGGTCATAGGCCAACCACTTTGGCACCAACTTCTTTAACCATTCTTCACTCCCCCTTCCTCCTTATCATAAGTGCACCTCATCCATTGACTTTTGTTTTTACAATGAATCCACTTTATAATAGAGAATATTATCTCTATGGAGTTGGTGGAGGTGGGTTACCACTATGTGAGGTGTGGATGAGATCATGCTTAGTGCATGTCCACGTAGAATCCTTTCCAATTATCTATGCTATAGAATCAATCCAAATTGCATTTATATACATCCTCCAATCCTAGAGGATGAATATATATATATATATATATATATATATAGAGAGAGAGAGAGAGAGAGAGAGAGAGAGAGAGAGAGAGATTTGCCATGCCAAGAATATTAATCCTAATTGGCATTTATATGTACAACATAGTGCCTAAAGACTAGGCACATGATAACACCTCATGGGTTCTCATATTGGAAGGATGCTATGTTTAGATTTGCACACGATGCCACATGGGCTCCACATGGGCCTCTCATTTGAGCTACATCAGTGCACATTAGCACTACTAGGTATCTTTAATGTTCTAAGGTATCCTTGAATTATGGCAAAAGCTATGACATAGCTCACTCAACCATGAAGCCTTCACAAAAAATTGCTCATCTAGCAAATACTAAATTGAAACATTGGATGCGTGCACACTCTTTTTGTGCGAACTAGTATCTCCTCTCTCATTAAAACAAGTTGTCCAAGGAATAATCTCAAGGATGTGTTCCTTGGCATGCTATAAGGTCTGCCCTATAATCAATGCATGTATGATGAGCAATGAGCATATTGATAAAGGGATTTAGTGGTGTAAATCCCTACATAGGAAGTGCATTCAAGGTTGATTTAAAAGCATAAGCTACATATTGGGTCCCAACTTCCTTTTTTATTTTTTCTCATAAGATTTTTAATTCTTACTATTGAATCTAATAAATTCCTCTGCTATATATAGATTTTTGTGAGCTCCCCTATAGTAAGATGCCCCCTCTAAGCTCTTTTGGCTCCACATCCTAGAGTTAAATTGTTTTTGGTGCACTCACCAATGTAAGCTATGGAACACATACAAGATCTAGAACAAACGTGCATATAAGCTCTATAAGGAAAGGGTAATTCACCAAGTTTAACCTCATAAGGGAGACCATGACCCTAGCAAGTTGCTCAATTAGAGCAGTATAAGAGGAGATCAAAGAGATGTAAGGCTTAATTTGAGTAGGACAGTTTCTTTTGAAGGTCCTCCTGAAGAAGATGCACCCCCATTTCTCTACTCTTCAGAAATTAGAAGAGCAAACAACTCTTCAAAATCAAGAAATTTTTCACGGACGGCAATGGATGTCCGGAACTGTGCATAATCCTTTCCTAGACCATTCAAGGTCACAGAAACTAGATCATCATCTTCCACTGGCGACCCAATGGAAGCAAGTGCATCTGCAAATTTCTTCACCTTCATGTGGTAGTCATTTATGCTCAAATTTTCTCTATGCACATTGTGCAACTCCTGTTTGAGCTGCATTTTCCTGGCTTGCGTATTTGTGCTGTACATTTTTGCCAAAGTATCTTATGCCTCCTTTGGTGTACATCCATTGACCTTTTCTATACAATGAATCCACTTTATAATAGAGAATATTGTCTGAGACATTTCCTATGGTCATTTCTCTTTCAAATGTAGATAAAATGACATAGACATATATAAAGAAGTGTAACATCCTCTCCCTCTCTCTCTCTCTCTCTCTCTCTCTCTCACACACACACACACACACACACACACACACACACACACACACACACACACACACACACACACACACACACATGTTCTCTGTGTCTGTGTGTGTGTGTGCGCATGCGCACGTGCACATGTGTGTGCGTGTGCATGTGTGTGTGCCCAAGTGTGTGCATGTGCGTGTGCATGTGCGTGCATGTGTGTGTTGTTATGGATAAATTTGACCAAAGTAAAAAGGCATAAATATGAGTGTGTGCTTGTATGTGTGGCAATAGTATAATAAAATATGGAGTGCATAGGGCCCAAGGTTGAGGTTGCAGGGCATGACCATGTGCCACCCTTCCACGTAAGAGGACCTATGCATAAGGTGTGTTGCACATAATCCATGGTAAGGTGGCATGGCTCCTCCATGTGCCACCCCTCCACCTAGGCGGTCCCATGCCTGCATTTAGTGACATATGGCCCAAAGTCCATAGGAGAGGTAATATAAAATAGGTGGAGATGGATATTATATTGGGTTATTTCCTCCATATAGGATAGGCCCATTTGGGGGAGGTATAGAAGGTCCAAGAGTGCAAGTTAAATAATGGGAAAAGTAGGATGAGGTGGCAAGATTCCTTGTGCCAACCCTCCACTTGTCCTCCTAGATGTTTGAACGTATTATAAAATTGGGAAAAAACCAAGGGAGTATCATAGACTTGGGATATGGGAGTTGATATATGTGGAAAACTGTGGCCAAGCATTATCGCACACAATTGAGAGTGCGTAACTGCCTAGCCCACATGGGAGACTCTTCCACACACACCTGCATGTGGGAGGATGCATTTATTGGGAGAGACCCCCTCTCTTGGCTATAAAAGGAGGGGGATATTCCTTGATGAAACATGCTCATTCTTGTAAAGCCACCTAGCTAGTACTTTGATATTTTTCTCATCCTTCCTTTCAAATAAAGCATGAACCTCTTCCCTTGATGTCTCCATCTCTACATTCCTCTTCCCATCATGTACATGCTCTTCTTTCCCCTCTTTCTCTCCCCTTGTGCCATAGTCTCCCTCTTCATTCCCTCCCCTCTTAGTCTCTTTTCCCCACCTATATTAATGCTCCTCCCCTCACGTTCCCTATTCCTCTATGGCCCTCAAGTGTCGCCATACCTATCCTCTAGCCTCTTGTCTTGATTTATTTCATAGTCTCCCTCTTCATTCCCTCCCCTCTTAGTCTCTTTTCCCCACCTATATTAATGCTCCTCCCCTCACGTTCCCTATTCCTCTATGGCCCTCAAGTGTCGCCATACCTATCCTCTAGCCTCTTGTCTTGATTTATTTTTCCGGCTAATAGGAATGGTGTGGCTGCTGGGATCAAAATCTCCATGGCTAGTGGTGTAAAACATATCACTCCTACGACTGGGTGCGGCTTTGCGACCTCTTCCATGTGCAGTTCTCTACTTTTACACCTCCAAACTGTGTGCCTTCCTTGTCTCTATGGCTGTAAAACCTCCCTACTTCTGCACTTCCAGTCTGCTTGCTTTCTACTCGCGGTTCCTACGTGTATTCTGGCTAGCAAATCTTCTGCTCGTATTGGTCACATCTACAAAACTGTAACATCTGTGCTCCCTCTAAGCTCCTGTGCATGCATTCGCATGTCTACGGTGTACACCCGCACACATCACGAACAATCGCAACGTTTTTTTGGGCTCCTGCGTCTTCTAGTCATGGACAATTTTTATGGGCTTCTGCAAAATGTAACAAATCCCACGCCCCCCCTCTCTTCTCTTCTTCTTCTCTTTCTCTTTCTCTTCTCCTTCTCCTCTCCTCTCCTCTCTTTTTATTAAAGAGTGTGATTTCAACCCAAGACCTCCCCCTTCACAAAAGGGAGACTTATCATTGGGCCAACAGATAAGGAGTGATGAAAATGTAATGATTTTTGCTTATATATTGAAATCTCGGGAACTGTAACTCTCTAACCGTGGGGAGTTTCCTCTTGCTATAAAAAGCAAAAGTATTTAATTTCATGTGCTCTATTCACATCTCCTACTAGATCATAGATTCAGAAATTTTTCAAGTTCACTCCTTGGATGCACGCCACACGACAAGGGTGGATATTTATGTCACTTCTCAACGAGTTCAAGGATTTGGTGCTTGGTCCTCTACTCATTACGGCTACCAATTGGCGAGATCTCTTTCTTGATCTTCATGTCGGCCTTCAACGGCTGATTGTCCAGTGCATTGTTCAAGGAGACGATGCATGGAATGATACACCGTGGTTGATGAACTGGTGATATATTAGGAGGACTTTGATTTCACTTCTACTCATTGTGCGGTGATCAAGCTACTTGCTGCTTCAGAGGTAATTAAAAGGGTGTCCTTCTTCAAAGGGTGGGATGCTCCCCAAGCTTGGGGGGAGATCTGGTGCATTTGCTTATTAATTCCTATGGATAAGCTCGTCTTGAATGGTTTATTCTCAATCTCACTACAAAGGTTTCTAGGGCTCGGCTATGGTTGGTAATGTTTTGACCAAGGAATCCCTTTGTACCTAATTAACCCTTTGTGTGTCATTTTGAGCTTCAAGTTGTAATTTCTTTTGGTCTAAAGATAAACTATCAACAAATGATTGCAAGTTTATTTGGTGCTGAACGTTTGGCTCAAGTATTGAATTCTCCCCACCCTCTCCCTCTACCTATCTTGGACTACCGAGAAACTTGGGATGTCCGAATTTTAGTCTTGGTGTGATGACATCTTGGCTCCTCCAATTTGACAGTGCATACAAACCTTCGACCAAGGCTACTGGTGTGGGTGTGAAGCTCACTTCACCAAGGGGTGAGGTGTATTGTTAAAGTGAGTCTACACATGTAAGTACTTGCAACCAAGTTGAGTACTTGGCACTCATTTTTGGGCTACAAAAGGCACAAGAGCATCACATCAAGCAACTTGAGGTCCAGGGAGATTCTCAACTCATGTGTGAACAAGTTAGTGGAAGGTGGAAGGTGCAGAGCAAAGGCTTGGTTCCATGACATCAACAAGCATTGGAACTTTGCCAACAATTTGAAGAGGTAAAAATTCAGCATATCCCTTGAGCTCAAAATATAGTTGCTGATTTCTTGGCATGTGAAGCTTGTACTTCAATCATGCATGAAGCGAGTGGAAGCACCGCCCCAACAAAGCTGCAAGCCACAAAGAAGGGTGATCACTTGTAAGGAATGCAAAGGTTGTGGTCATCATGAAACTAAGTGTTGGGCATATTTGATACGAGTTTACCGACTTTGGAAGATCATCAGAAAGGTCCTCAAGGACATTGCTCAAAACAAGAATGCCAGACCACACACCCCTTGAAGAAATAGCATGGCGATTACAAGAAGTGGAAGAAGCTAAAGGTGATGTCCAAGCTCTGCAACTGTTGACATTTGTCATGGCATTCTTGTTTGCCTTGATGAACAACCTCATGCAGCGCCGTGTCTCTAACCCTTGCTTGTAAAGATGGATGTGATATCATGAGGGTTGATCCTTTTAAGATTGTCTATGAGCTATTCTATGCTGAAGATTCTTCCCGTGTAGTATTTCACAATACACCAGTCACACCCTACCCAACCTATGTGTGCTTTGTGGATGTATCTTCACCTGATTTTCAATTCAAGCTACCTCTTTTCATTGTTTGCCCATAGATAAACCTCATTTCATCTCTCTCTTTTCCATTTTCCAAGCATGGCTAACATTCTCGTGTTCTGCGGATGGGTTGAAGAAAATCCAAATGAGTATCTTGTGGCCTTCAAGCACCGTTGTGTTTCTCTCAACTTTCTTACTGAAGATAGATGGTTGTTGGTTCTTCCCACATTTCTAGAGGGTTTGGCTCAAGTGTGGTATGAGAAGCAGGTTGACGATGTTTGCCAAAGCTGGCCAAGGTTAACAGTAGTGATGATTGAGTATTTCGACAAAGAAGAGGAGCCAGAGAATGTGTACCTATAGGTGGCAAACTTGAAGCAGTCAGAAGGTGAGATGGCACGTCGATATGTGGATTGAGCGGTCATGCTCCTAGACCGCTTAATTGCCACACGGGAGGACACTGCTAGATTTCAAGCTAGAATGACTTAGCATGTGCTGGGCTACCTTGTAGCAGGAGCAAGTGTCGAATTCCACCTCAAGCTTAAATGGGAGAATCCAAAAACTATGGTGCTAGCACATGAGATTGCTCAAAAGTTTGATAAAGTTCAGTCTAACCCCACTTCAAAATAATCGTCCATCCGCAACCCCCTCAATTCTTGCAACAACAACCTGGGGGGTCTATCTCAGGGGCATACCCCCACCCCTCATCAGGGATGTATCCACTGCCTCCATCTCAAATGTATGGCCCTCCCTTAGATGCTTACCCTCAATAAGGAGTATATCCTCAACATCTGCCTAGAAGATTTCCCCAGCCTCGCCCATGAGCCCCCCTCCTTTCTACTCCCTCGGCCCATTCAGCTAAAGAGGCCCCTCCTACAAAAGAACTCGAAGTCAATGACCTAGCCAAGGCCCTGAATGATCTTTGGCTTGAGATGTTGGGCATCAGAAATCAATCCAATCACCCTCCAAGAGAACATGCCAATGTTGTGTGCTACGAGTGCCACCAAAAGGGTCATTATCGCACGGAATGTCCCAATATTCCAAGGGTGAATCTTCTAAGTGAATCAAGCACTGAGGATTCTAACGTAGAGATCCTTGACCTCAAGAAAAGAAGTTGTACCACCTCAGACCCCTCTCCAAACCATGGACCAGGCTGCCCCAGGAAGAAGGTCTCCTTCTCAGAGCCCTCAAATGTTGAGATGGCAGACCCACCAATAGAGAAGGCTAAAAGATCTCAGAGGAGTAAGTGGTTGCCTTTGGATTTCCCTATCGGCTCAGGGCAAGAAGACTATTTGGTTGTTCAGGACCTTGCTCATCGTTCTTTGAGCATCACGCTTCCTCAACTAATAGCATTAAGCCCTAAGGTGAGACGTGAGCTGTAGCAAGGGATCTCAACAAGGAAGAGCAAGAAAAAGGAAAAGGAATGAGATATTTCTTATATCTCTGAAGATGTTGATCAGCACCCACATACAGTAGACATTATCATAGATAACTACCGTGTCAAAAGTGTGTGTGTTGATGGGGGAGCTGCATGTAATATCATGGTGCCCCGAATCATGAAGAAATTGAATTTGAAATGTACAAGGCATTCCCCCACTCGAATCAAGATAGCAGATGGTCGACGACTTGCCACCCTGGGAGTCATTGAGGATTTGCCCATCACAGTCAATGGATTGACCACCACCATCAATTTCTATGTAGTGGACATTGAAGATACAGGCAGGAGTTACCCAGCCATACTCGGGAGACCATGGTTGAGAAAGAGTGATGTAGTTAGCTATTGGAAGACACGACACATGTCTTTTGGTGCTTCTAAGAAGAAGATCCCGGTGCAATCAAGTGCCACAGAACTAGAAGAAGAAGAGGAGCAAGACATTGATACTCTCTCATCCTCAGTGTCTAAATCAATGGAAGGATCAGACGGGGGGGGGAGGAGATCTCAGAGGAGGAAGTTTACATGATGGGGGTGTCTTCGACCCCACCACCTGCAGAAAAGGTAACAGATAGTCCTCAATAGCTTGAATCTATGCTTTCCCCAAACCTTACTCCAAGTGAGAAAGACGAGTTCCTAGAAATGTTTAAAGATTTCCGTGACCTCTTCGCAACTAGCTACCACCACCTTCGCCATGTGACTGCCATAGAGCACAAGATAGAGTTGAAGCTTAATGCGAAGCCTGTGGCTCAGAAGTATCAGAGATTGCAGCCCCTACAGATCAATGCTTTGCGCTCAGAGTTGTAGAAACTTGTAGAAGCTGGGTTTATTGTTCCGGTTCACAATACTAAATGGGTTTCACTAGTGGTAGTCACCCCAAAGAAAAACAACAAGTGGCGGGTTTGCATCGACTATAAGAAACTCAATGTGGCCACCAAGAGGGATCATCATCCTCTACCCTTTCAAGACCTCATTCTTGATAAGGTAATTGGTCATGAGATGTATACTTTCTGTGATGGTTACTCCGGATTTTATCAAATTAGAATTGCCGAAGAAGATGTGCTTAAAACCACATTTCCCACACCCTGGGGACATTTGCATTCAAAGTAATGCCATTTGGCCTCACCAATGCTCCTGCTACCTTTCAAAGATTTATGCAGATGGTGTTTGCTCCTTATTTGGGGGATTTCTTGGAGTTGTTTTTAGATGATTTTTGTATATTATCATCACATAAGGAGCACATCATGAAGTTTAGGTTGGCCTTCCAAAGGGTCAATGATGCAAATGGCAATCTCAACCCTGAGAAATGCACCATTGGAGCCACTCAAGGGAGGTTACTAGGACATATTGTCTCATCTGAGGGCGTCAAGCCTGAACCTGAGAAGGTAGAAGCTATCCTCAAGCTCTCCCCGCCAACAACCAAACATCAGGTATGCTCATTTGTCAATTTAGCAGGCTACTATCGCCACTTCATTGATCAATATGCTGCTTTGACATGACCCATGACTATGCTATTGAAAGAAGGGGTTGATTTCTCTTGGAATGAGGATTGTGATCATGGGTTTACACAAATCAAGAAGGCTCTGGCTTCAGAACCGATTCTATGCAATCTAGATTGGTCAAAGACTTTCTATATCAATCCTAGGTTTGGTGAGCACACTCTGGCAGGTATTCTTCTCTAGCAAGGGGAGGATCGGTTTATGTATCCCGTTCGATTTGCTTCTCGACAATTGCTCGACACCGAACGATGCTACTTATAGGCTGACAAGCATGCCTTGTCTTTGGTGTTCTGCATTGAGAAATTTAAGCATTATGTGGCTGGAAAGTCCTTCATTATACTCACTAGCATTGGTCTTGCAAAGCAGGTTCTTCAATCACCAAATCCCATGGGCCAGTTGGCCAAATGGTTAGGAGTTTTACAAGAATATGATTTTTCTTCCAAAATTGTAAAAGGGGGTTGTTCCAACTTGAAGAATGCTTTGATTGATTTAGAGGAGTGCCTTGATGTAACCCTTGTAGCGGCCATAAAAGTTGGGGATCCATGGTATGGCGGTATCTACAGGTTTCTGACTACTTTCTCCTTTCCTCCAGAAAGTACTAGCTATGAGAGAAAGAAGATCTACAGAGATAGTAGGTGCTACACCCTCTTTGATAGGGTGTTGTACTGTCAAGGCATGGATGGGGTACTAAGACGGGCCATTGATGCAAATGAAGTACCTAAGGTATTAGCATTATCATGATGGATTTTGTGGAGGCCACTATGCCAGTGACTATACAGCCAAGAAGATTTTACATGCTGGGTACTATTGGCCGACCTTGTTCAAGGATGTCACTATGCATTGCAAAACTTGTGAACCATGCCAATTCTTTGGTAGGAAGGATTTGCATCCTGGACAACATCACCCTGTGATGTCCATCCAACCATTTCAGAAGTGGGGAATAGATTTTGTAGGGCCCCTACGCATCACTGCTCGCAAAAAGAAGTATCTTTTGGTAGCCACTCAGTATGTCACTAAGTGGGCTGAAGCTATCGCCCTCCCCATAGCAAATGGTAAGACAGTTTCAAATTTCATATTTGAACATATCTGCACAAAGTTTGGGACACCCATGGAAATAGTATCTAACAATTGGAGTCCATTCTTAAATGAAGCAATGAAGTTACTCATGGATCGCATGGATATTGATCATCGCACTTCTAGCATCTATTTTCTAGCATCCATGGGCCAAATGGAGAGGACCAATGGCCTCCTTTGTAAAACCATGGGAAAAATGGCCACAGGAACCAGGAGCCTGTGGGATTAGAAGGTCATAGAAGCCATATGGGCTTACAACATCACTCATAAAATGTCTACAGGTCACACTCCTTTTGAGTTGGTGTATGGTACTGAGGCAATGTTACCAGAGATATGATTCTGGCCTTGAGATTGGCAAACAGAGGATGACAGAAGATGAACATGTAGAGGCCAGATTGGTACAACTTGAGAAGTTAGATGAAACTCGATGCCTTGCACTACACCAAACTGAGATCCAAAAGAATCGACAAAAGGCCCACTTGGATGCTAAGATTCACAAGGGATGGGAAAGACACTTTGCTAAGGGGGATGTTGTGCTATGCTTTGATAACAAATTGGACCACCAAATGTGAGAGTGCTCTCAACAGAAGCAAGAACGAAAGAGGGAAAGAGAGAGATAGAGAGCCACACAAGTTTTGGTGGGTGCAGAACCACCCTAATCTTCTTTTTCATTCATTTATATATGTGTTTTTGTATTGTACATAACCAGGGTAAAGGCACAGTGAACCTTAACCCCCACAACCTCCCACTTAAAGGACAATGTGCCTTTAAGGGAGAACAACCAGTGAGCATACTATCCAATGCCCATCAATACATGACAATACTCAAACCGCTGACTAGATAAACTCTTCGTCAGCATATCTGTAGGGTTATCATTATATGAACCTTGACAAGCTCTATGCGCTTGTCCTCAAGTACCTCCCTGATGAAATGGTACCTGACCTCAATGTGTTTCGTCTTTGCATGAAAGACCTGATTCCGTGCTAGTTGAATAGCACTCATGGAATCACTATGCAATGTCGGTACACTTGTATGAATCCCCAAATCTCCCACTAACTGATCAAGCCATATAGCCTCCTTGCAACCCTCTGTGGCTGCAACATACTCAGCCTCTGTGGTAGACAAAGCAATGCACTTCTGTGCATGAGACATCCACGACACTGCACCACCTGCAAAGGTGAACACATAACCAGAAGTGGATCTCCTACTATCCACATGCCCTGCATAGTCTGAATCTTTGTACCCAAGTACATGCATGTCTCCTCTACCAAAGCAGATGCACATCTCCTTGGTACCCTTCATGTACCTCATGATGCACTTAACTGCCTCCCAATGCCTCTTTCCTGGATTAGCCATATACCGGCTAACAACTCCCATTACAAATGCAATGTCTGGTCTAGTAGCTCTCATAGCATACATAAGACTCCCAACCGCTGACGCATAAGGAACCTTGGCCATCATGGCCTTTTCCTAATCTAATTTGGGACTGTTTGTATGACTCAGTTTCACATATGGAGGCAATGGAGTACTCACTACCTTCCCCCCCTCCATATTGAAACGCTGCAATACTTTTGTAACATACTCTTTTTGTGAAATCCAAAGGAGTTTCCTACTCCGATCACATGTGATGCACATACCAAGAATATGACCTACAAGTCCCAAATCCTTCATATTAAAGGCCTCATGCAACTTGGCCTTTAATGCATCTAGCTCGTAAGTATTCTTGCTAGCCAATAGCATATCATCCACATATAGTGTCAGGAGTATCAAGCTATTATCCTTAGCCCTTTTAGTGTAGAGGCAGTGATCAATTTCACTCCTTCTAAAACCCTAGGATCGAATGAAAGCATCAAACTTCTGATACCATTCTCTAGGCACTTGCTTAAGACCATAGAGACTCTTCTTCAGCTTGCAAACTAAATGCTCTTTGACCTTTTCTTCAAAGCCTTCCGGTTGCACCATGTAAATTTCCTCATGCAAATCCCCATGCAAGAAAGTTGTCTTGACATCCATCTGCATAAGCTCCATATTCTCTGATGCCACTAGTCCAAGCGGAGAGAATATCTCATCAAAGTCCATGCCCTTCTCTTGCTTGAACCCTTTAGCAACCAAACGGGCCTTGTACCTAGGCACATCATCACCTGTGACCTTCATTTTGTAGACCCATTTACATGGAAATGCTTTCTTTCCATGTGGCAAAGAAACCAAGTCCCAAGTCTTATTCTTCATAAGTGAACTCATCTCTGATTGCATAACATACTCCCACTTGCATTGGTCCTCGCGCATCATAGCCTCTCTGTAACAAGAAGGCCCCCTGCAATCAGTAAGCATCACATAGTCTACCCCTGGAACAGACCTATCAGGCGGTCTAGACACTCTAGATGATCTTCTCAAGGGCATTTCAGCTTGTTGTCCCACCTGCATATCAGCCACATTTGGCTCATCATTTCCACCAATAGATGATCCATCATCTACCCTTGATTGTATACCTGTGGGAGTACTTGGTGGTACCATTTCTTGCACATTTGGTGCGACAGTGCTCACAAAATTCAAAATTAGAGAAACTCAAATGTAATACATAACCCAAATGGCATAAGAGTTTCATTCCATTCTGGCTCATGTGCCCCAACTTGCAATGCCACAAAGAAGTGCTTGGCTGCTCGGTTATTGCAACAACATGATCAAATACCCCTGATACATGTAAGGGATTCAAAGTCCCACACTTGGCACCGCTGGCCAAAAGCATAGAGCTCTTTTGAATTTTCCAACTCTGAAAGCCAAAAGTGGTGTGAAAACCAGCATCATCTAGCTAACCCACTGAAATAAGACTCTTGGTCAACTTAGGCTCATGTCTCACATGTTTCAAACTAAATGTAGACCCACTTGCAAAAGAAAACTTTATGTCACCTACTCCCACTATATCACATGCATAGTCATTTCCAAGATGCACACAACTTGTCTTTCCACTGTCATAAGTGGAGAACCATTCCCTATGGGGAGTAACATGGAATGAAGCACCAGAATCCAAAATCCAATCCTAGGAATATGCATCATCTGAAAAGGTAAGCAACTCTGCAAATAAACTAGACATGAAGAGAACGTCATCGTCACTATCATGTGTGACTACATTGATCTCCTCAATCTTCACTTTTCCTTTGTCCTCCCTTGGACTCTCTTGCTTTTGATTTGCACCCCAATTTGCATTCTTTTTCTTATCCTTTTGCTTTCTTTTTAGCTTGTAGCAATCCTTTTTCATATGGCCCTTCTTGCCACAGTGGTAACACTCAATGTTTCGTGCCCTAGATTTGCTACGAGACTTCCCTCTTTCTTGGGACTTCCCCCTGAACTGTGATCTGCCCCTTTGCACATTTAAGGCTACATCCTGCTTGTTGCCATCCATAGACTTCCATCTAATCTCCTCGGCCAACAACCTACCCACAACATCATCAAATTTCAGTACTCCACTAGGTGTAGAGTTACTGACAGCTGTACGGAAGGTATCCCATGAGGATGGCAATGAACATAAGAGAAATATTGCCTTAGTCTCCGCATCAAAATTCATCTTTTGAGCCTGAAGCTGGTTGAAAATAATATTGAATTCATTCAAGTGAGAAGCAATGGAGACCCCTTCCTTCATCTGCAGCTCAAACAACCTCTTCATGAGGTAAACTTTATTAAAGGCAGTTTCCTTTTCATAAGTGGCACACAGTTTCTTCCACAAATCTTCCGTAGTCTGCTCATTTACTACTTTGAAATAAACTGACTCTGCAAGATGAAGTCTAATAGTAGATTTTGCTAATGCATCCAACTCATTCCAATCATCCTCAGACATATTTGTAGGCTTAGCTTCAATCCCTCCCAAGGGTTTAATCTGCTTCTTTTGAATAAGCACATCCCTTATTTGTTCTTTCCACAAAGAAAAGTTTGTCCCATCAAACTTTTTAATGCTAAAAAACTCCTTTTTAGACATGGAAGAGGATGCCATGATGCAAATGAAGCAAAAATCCCAAATGCTAGTGCCTACAAGAGAGAATCACACCAAATACCAGGTGCACCCAAATGTGTATGCCACAATAGAGTGAAATATCACCAAAACTCATGTCTCAAAGCATCTGACTCATGTGCATGCATATACTATGCATCCATATGAGCAAATCTGGCCCAAAAGAAAATGCCAACTGCAATGGCAATCCAAATTGCCAATAAGTGCCAAATGACTCAAGCATAAACACCGTCCACTAGCATATGCATTAATAATATCTCATCCAAGAGAGCATAGCACTATCAGTGCATCACCTGCAATGTGTCAAAGCTGTTCCTTAGCATAAAATAGCATCCATGTGCAACGCGTCCATAAAAATAGCATCCCACAAGGCAATTTGGGCCTATCAGCGCATCCAATAAGGACCGCAATGCATCCAAATGGCCTATAAATCATCCACTGCAACCCAATGCACACCACAAATGAGTGCACACTGCTTAAACTACACTGCTTAAACTACAACCAGAGTGATCTGCATAAGGTATGCTCAAGAAATCATAGTCCCATAGTAATGACCGCTATTGAAAATAGAACCTTAGATGCCTCACAACATGGGCGCCATTGCATAATCGGACTCAGCAAGAAAATTTGCAAATATCTCTCTTCTGGCAGAACTCCAAAATCCCAACCGATGAGTGAGAAATGGGAGTCAACACTTATCCACTGCCATGTGACATAAATCTAAGGTTTCAAAACCTTAGAATGAAAAATGCATAACAGAGAGACAAAATCGAATACACAGAGATCTATAACTTTGAAAATCCTCCAACGAATTGCGTAAGAACTAATAGGTAGGGGTTTTTGGGTGTTCGAAACACAATGGGACAGACGGTTTTGGAAACTGTGGTCTCAATCACTGGGTCCAACACAAGGACTGAAAAACGTTTGAAAATAGAGCTGTTTGTAAACTCCACCAGAGTGCAAATGATGAGCAACATAGAAGTTTTAGGACCTCCTGAGTCCACCGAAAGTGACAGATTTGCAAATGGTTGCTCCAAACTTGAGTTCCAACACCCGGGCTAAAAAACGCAGAAACTAACACAGTGAGACAAAAATCCAATGAAATGATCCCAGATTCAAGAATGAAGGTGTTTCCAAGCACCTGAAGTAAAGTGGACACCAAAAACAAGCAATAGTTGCCTCTACAAGTCATTACGGAGTCTCTATCATCGAATGGAATAGGGAAAAGCTCAAAAACGACTTTTTCTTTCAAAACACTTAACAAGCTCTCAAAACCACTTTGCAAAACCAAAGTGACTTTTCCAAAGGTTCCTCCAAGGTCTCTACACACTCGGATGCAAGTAAAGTCACCCACAAAGCTTCCCATAGAGCTTCTCCTTCCCCCCACAAAGCTGCTGAGCTTTAAGCATTCATGCACGCTCAGCTAGATCACCCGTGCTCTGATACCAGTTGAGAGTGCTCTCAACGAAAGCAAGAATGGAAGAGGGAGAGAGAGACAGAGAGCCACACAAGTTTTGGTGGGTGCAGAACCACCCTAATCTTCTTTTTCATTCATTTATATATGTGTTTTAGTATTGTACATAACCGGGGTAAAGGCACAGTGACCTTTAAATCCCACAAAATGGATAAGAAGTTTCTGCCACTGTGGACTGGTCCATACAAAGACATCAAGGAATGTGGCAATGGGTCTGTACAAGTTCAGAAGCTGCATGAGCCATATGGCAAGAAGGTGATCAACAAGCATTATCTCAAGCCCTTCTTTGTGCGTGATGGTCCCAGGCATGGAAATGATGTGCATTCCCTGTCCGGGGGGGGGGGGGGAACTGTTATGGATAAATTTGACCAAAGTAAAAAGGCATAAATGTGAGTGTGTGCTTGTATGTGTGGCAATAGTATAATAAAATATGGAGTGCATAGGCCCAAGGTTGAGGTTGCAGGGCATGACCATGTGCCATCCTTCCACGTAAGAGGATTCATAAGGTGTGTTGTACATAATCCATGGTAGTAATATTATAAAATATTAAGGTGGCATGGCTCCTCCATGTGCCACCCCTCCACCTAGGTGGTCCCATGCCTGCATTTAGTGACATATGGCCCAAAGTCCATGGGAGAAGTAATATAAAATAGGTGAAGATGGATATTATATTGGGTTATTCCCTCCATATAGGATAGGCCCATATGGGGGAGGTATAGAAGGTCCAACAGTGCAAGTTAAATAATGGGGAAAGTAGGATGAGGTGGCAAGATTCCTTGTGCCAACCCTCCACTTGTCCTCCTAGATGTTTGAACGTATTATAAAATTGGGAAGAGACCAAGGGAGTATCATAGACTTGGGATATGGGAGTTGATATATGTGGAAAAATGTGGCCAAGCATTATCACACACAATTGAGAGTGCGTAACCGCCTAGCCCACATGGGAGACTCTTCCACACACACCATGCATGTGGGAGGATGCATCTATTGGGAGAGACCCCCTCTCTTAGCTATAAAAGGAGGGGGCTATTCCTTGATGGAACATGCTCATTCTTGTAAAGCCACCTAGCTAGTACTTTGATATTTCCCCCATCCTTCTTTTCAAATAAAGCATGACCCTCTTCCCTTGATGTCTCCATCTCTACACTTCTCTTCCCATCATGTACATGCTCTTCTTTCCCCTCTCTCTCTCCCCTTGCGCCATAGTCTCTCTCTTCATTCCCTCCCCTCTTAGTCTCTTTTCCCCACCCATATTAATGCTCCTCCCTTCACGTTCCCTATTCCTCTATGGCCCTCAAGCATCGCCATACCTATCCTCTAGCCTCTTGTCTTGTATGTGTGTGTGTGTGTGTGTGTGTGTGTGTGTGTGTTCAGATTTAATAATCCCATCAATAAATGAACCATACAATTAATTCAATCGTTTGGATAATAATAATAAAAGTTGCATATAATAAATGGATTGAAATTTTTAAGAAAACCAAAATTGACATAACTTTAACCTCAGTAACAAGATCGGCAATATAATCTTTCTTTATATTGAGGTTGCAAATTGAAGCAAAGAAATAGTACAAACATGTCGAATCCATCAGGTTGTCCAAGCTCCAAGGTCAAGGTCTACTTACTTGCAACCATCCAAACCAACCAATTGTTAGAACAATGAAGTTGAATTTGGGTTGATAGGTAATGCTTGTATCCCTTGGCTTGTTATCGCCTTACCAAAGAAGAACAAACCTTTTGGAATTCTATGATAAAAAGGAGCCTTAAATGAATTTAAGAACATAGCGGGGGTTTACATTTGAAAGACTTATGATTTTTGAACACATCCTAAGGGGGGTAGTCCACGCCCTTTGAATGATTCATTACCAAAAAAGCTGACCATCATGAATCACAAGGCATAATGACAAGTAAAGTGATATAATGGGGGGTATTCCAAACCCATTACTATAAACATTATCCTCTTTGCAACTGTCAAGGGGGGTAGTCCACACCCATACAAAATGACTTCATTTTTTGAAAAAATTAAAACAAAAGGGGAATTTACAAGGGTGATATTCCACTCCCCTGAGATCAATTCTTTTTGTCAAAACTAATTCATTAGTCAAGGGGGTGGAATCCACACAATTAACTAAAACCCACGATAATATTTTTGAATAAAGTATTTGAAAACATTAGAAATTTTTGAACAATAAAAATTAAACTATTAATTTTAAGAGTAGTTAAATACATAATATTAGGCCAAAAAAAGTCCAAATATTGGCACCTTGACCATAGAGTAAGAGAAACAAAAATAATAATGAACTATACATATATATCTTTATATATCATACTTGTAAAAAAACAACTATGAAAATGAAAAAAAGTATATATATAAATAAGTAAATAAAATGGTAGAATTAAAGAGCTACTAATAACAATTAAAGAACTAGCTTTATACTAATAAAACAGCAAATATTTTTTTTATAAAAGCATCTATAGGAATAGAATGAACTTTTACAAGGCATGGAACTTTTTAAAATAAAAAATAAAAGCAAGAAGGACTAAAAGTTTTTACTATATATGAATATATCAACACTGTAAGTTATAAATTATAAAAAAATAATTATTGCATACATGTATCCTAGAAGTCCTACGGAATTTGTTTGAGTTCTTCACTGGAATTTCCTATCAAATTCAGTTATCAACCAAATCAAAGGGGTGATCGATCACCAAGGTAAACAAGATTATAAAAAAGAGGGGGTTATTTCATAATCAAGATTGAGAAACCAAATGATTCTGTGTGAGTGTGTGTAAGATGGGGGGTTAAAAAAGAGTAAATGAATTCATGTAGGGGGGTCATCCACACCCTTGTGAAAAACAGATACCATTAGACATTTCCCCTTGATAGTGCAATAATCAAGGTGAAGCACACATATTGCGAGGTAGTCTGTGCCAATGTAAAAAAAGAACAATCTTAGGGGGGTACTCCACTCCCTTAATTGATAAAATGTTTTAGAAATAGGGGGTATTCCACACCCATAAAACACAAAATTTAAAACGTTGAAAATCATTTATTAGCATAAAAAATATATAAAAAATTCTTTTATGCATAGGCAGAATTCCACATTCATATGCTATAAATATTTTACACAAGGTAATTAGCAATTATGTTAAAAGAGCATCACATTAATCTTTTCTTTTATTTGTTTTATTTTAAAAAAACTTTAAGGGGATCATTAAAGCATAATTGGGGACAAATCTAAGTAAGTGCACAATTGTGTGTGTGTTGCCATTCATTATATGAATAAAAGCCCATGTTTTAATAAAGGAAAAGGCAAATGAAGAATAAAACATTGCTATGCCAGAGGAGAATTATAACTTAGAAAGAAGAACTTTGTGATTAAACAAATCACTTTGAATAAAGAACTTTAAAAAGTTTTTTAGCCAAAAGGAGAGGGAGGATTGGGTAGAAGATAAAAGGTTAGATTAATCAAATGATTTTTCTTGGATATTTAGAAAAAGGAATAAAAGAAATTAAGTTGACAATCAAAGTGTTCAAACGAGTGTAAATAAGGAAATAAATATATAAATAACTACTTAAAAGAATATGTAAAAAAGCATACACACACACACACACACTTCTTATTCACACACCCCTCCCCTTGGAGACCCTTGTGATTGTAGGGTGTGCAAAGACCACTAAGTCCATCTAATGGGCTAATAGTAGTCACATGGGCCACAGGCACACACACATCCGTCCCCCTTGGAGACCATGGTAAACCTTTGGATGTGCCTATAACTGGTAGATCCCCATAGCTTGGAGGAGGTATGGGCTCTAATTGACCCCCCTATGTGTTGGACCTATGGATTTTTTGATACAACTCATGTTGGTATTTGTTGGATTAGACCCTTTAAGCTGTAGTATGTATAAATCGGGTTATGATGATAATAGTATGTTGGAATGGTGGAAACTTGTAAGGGTCATGAGCCATCCCCCTAATCGTAATAGGGATGGAGGCTTTTAATGATTATGTTGGATTATGGTGGGAGATGGACATTGTATGTCCTTTATGGGTTATGGAGTATGGTAGAAATGATATTCTGGAGATGGACAGTGTATGTCCTTTGTGGGTTATGGAGTATGGTAGAAATGATATTTTGAGCTGTAAGGATGGGCATGGATTTAACACTTCCATTGACACTCCCCATGGAATATATGATACACCCTTGAAATTGATTTAGAATCTTACCCCCTTAAAAGATTGATGGATTTGGGGAGATGGATAGTATAACCCAAAGGCAATATATGTGACTAGAACTTCGGGATGTGATAAGAATTTGGAGACACACACACACTCCACCCCTCGAGGACCCTTGTGACCCCAAAGTGTGCATGATGGGTCCACATGACATCCCCTTGAGGACCTTATGAACCTCTGGTATACCTATAACTAGTAGGCCATAGTGACACTGAGGGGATATGGATGCCACTTTACCCTCACATTTGGTCTCACGTCTTCATGAAGCGCTCGAGGAAGAACAACCATCGTGCATGTACAGTACCACATATAGCAATCTCATCCACCAAATGCACTATGAGATGTAGTTGGCTTGTGAGAATAGAATGTGGAAATGTCTCCTCCACTAAACAAACCACCTCCATTGACATAACTCGAGCATTCTCAAGCATGGTGGGATCTATTTCCTTTGAGCTCACATACCTAGAAAGGAAAAAGTAAGCCATATTAGCAATATGAACACCTTGCATGGAGCATTGATATGCTTCACATTTTGTATCCTATAAAGCACCTCACAAGCTCGCCCATCTTGTAAATACAATCCTTCACATCCTTTGATACAATACGAGAAATGCTAGTAGGTGGTATGAACAGAACACACGAGGAATGGTTGATTAGTTGCTCTAATTCACTCACAAATTTGGAAGGAAAAAGATATTACGCACATAAAATACTTACTTGAGCATCTTGTGCCAATCATGAGATTTCAAGCCATATAATTGCTCTGCACCTCTTTTCTTGCTCTTTGTAAAGGGCCCCTTCAAACACCTCATGCATCCAGTGGAAGTACGAATTGTAGTGATAGCTCGTTTCACCGCCACCATCTCTAGCTTTGATAACCTCCATGGTGCACGAGGTAAAAAGGCACACCCATTTGGCCTCTCTTGTGGCCAAGCTTCATGCATCCTCCCTATGGTGCGTAGATCCTCCCTTATGCCTGCGGAATCTCGTGTCCCATTCAAATGTTCCCAAATGGTAGACTCCCACATTCTCGAAGATATGCATGGGATCAAGTAGGTGATTGAGGTGGGACCAATATGGTAAACGATAAAAGATGGAGTATATAAACAAAAGCTAGTGTTAGCGGGCAATCTTTATTTCCATTCAATATAGCACATAATAGTTCCAAACCCTTACTGGCTCATGCCAAGTGGTGGAGGAGTCATGGAACTATTCGAAATTCTCATCCAATCTCCTACCATGAGTGACTGTGGGGGGACTTCATTCCAAGGGGTGACATATCTAGGATGATTAGGTGGAAGAAATCGATGGTGATTCTCATAGATGACCTTATTCAATGCATCTCCCCGTGAGGCAACTAGCGAAGGACCACAAACAGGACATGCATGGTAACCCGATGTAGTGAGACCTAAACAATGGACACAGTTAAGAGTTCAAGGTGGGTTCAGGGTGCCACATCAATTGCCTACTCATAATTAAAAGCTCAATGCTTACCTAAACACTCACCATAGCCTGGGAAGTCATGCATCATCCACATCAAGACTACTTTGTAGTTGAAGTCTCATGATGAGGGAGGCCTGCTCACATCATGCACCTTGATACCTCTCCAAAGTATCTCTAGCTCATCAATCAAAGGCTCCAAATAAACATTAGGATTTTTTACTTTATGTTTCCATGGAATTAGAAGGGATAACATAACATGTCCTTTCTTAATCACCATAGAAGGTGGAAGATTATAATTCACCAGTATCACTGGCCATACATTGTAAGAGGTGCTTTTGAGACCAAATGGGTTCACACCATCCATGCCTCAAAGAATGGGCACGTAGAACAGAGAATGTGCACCCCTCAAGTAGTGGAGTCGATGCTGCGATAAAAAGATCATCTTGCTCTATGCTATCATCCCTACCCGAGGATTGATGGACATATAAATCCTGCACCATTTCATCAAACACTTCCTCCTCCATGCCTCATGAGGTAATGGTCGAGGGCTACTATCACCATCGCTCCATGCATTCGTAACGGTCCCTCCTGAAGATCCCACCTCATATTGCCGATGCTTCACCTTCTCACGATGAGCATAGGGCAACATATGTGGGTGTGGCACTGCATCCTGTATCAAATTAAAATGGGATCATAACATGAACACCCATAGGTATCTTAATCAACCTTAACTCTTTAACACTCACTAATTTACGGTTGCATCCCATTCCCCATACTTTGAGACGTGATTGAGTGTAATTCTGCATGCATGATACATGTTTCCTCGACATCGATCACACATACATTTGATTTTTTTCTCCAACCACATTTTGTGATGGTGGATACAGAGGGATTCATCCTCACTAGAGCTACTTGTTGAAGATGAAGACATCCTATAAATAAACAACCCAAAAAATGTATTCTTGCATGAGTTGTAAATGTCAAAACTATGTGGAGCATCTAAAAGCTTGTCTAACACCGCATTTGTACTGTGGAACATGTCTATAGGCACGTCTAAAACACAGTGTAGACAGACTGATAGACGCACGTTTAGATGCACTTTTAGACACTCTTTAGATGCGCTTTTAGATGCACAGACTGTGAGCTGATTTTTAAACCTACTTTTAGTGCACTTGCTTTCTCCTCACATACTTTTAGCATCGTGCGGCTTGCTTTCCTATGTTCATCATGTGGCCAAGAAGCTCTTCAGCCTCACCTGATCTTCGAGATGCCATCTTTTGGGAGTTATATAACATTTTGGGGCACCCTCCCACTCCTGGGGAGTTATACACATACATGATGGGTACTCCAAACACCCCCCAGGAGTCAGCAGTATAGACTCCAAACCACCCCAACCCCACACTAGTTGAGATTACTCCAATGGAGTTGAGATAGCCTAGCCAGCTACAGAGCCGAGCCCCTTCTCCCCCCTATGGTCAAGAGGCCCTTCTGCCTTGCAGAGCTACCGACATACTCCCGTGCAGTAGTCTAGAGTCGCTTCTCTAGCTACGAGTGGCCGACGTACTCCTATGCAGTCAAGAGTCTCTTCTCTAGCTACGAGTGGTTAGCGTACTAGCTCGACACGACAAGGCAACAAGCGTAGTAGCAGGGAGAGCAGTGGGGGATGCATGGCATAGTGCTTTGGGGGGGGTAACAGTGGGGCCAAGATGATTTAGATGATGCAGACATGCCAGAGGGTGATGGTATGATCTTCTATGACATCACTCAGACAGGAGGCATCTTGATGGGGATGCATGGGGGAAGGACATCATGGCCTTCATGTGCTCTATAATTGCTAACAACCATAGAGATTTCTTTATTCACTACAAAGACCATCCAAAAAAGTTGGCTGATGACACCCTCGCTGATGTTCGCTCTAGGTATCCCAATCCCCCCAATGTTTAGTTCACAAATAAATGGGCCAAGTTAAAGATTGTTATGATACGTGCCAATTAAATATCTTCGCTTAAGAGCCAGGCACTAGCCAAGATTGACAGGAGAGAGGGAGGTCAATTACCAAGGGGCCAGCCCCACACCACTCACAAGTGTGAGTGGAAGAAAGCAATGAAGGAAATGAAGGCCCCAATCTGTAGCATGTGGAGCCACGAAGGATCCAAATGGAGCAATATGGAAATGTGCATTTTGGAGCAGGGTGTGTTGAATCATGGGAGGCCCAATTTGTAAGTATCGATCTCAAATTATATTATGTTTATGTGGTTTATTAGGAGGTTGTTTCTTTGTACTAACCCCTCCACAAATTGTGGCATCTATAGCTTAATATCGTGGGCAGGTACCCTACTCCTGTTGAGATAGCCTACCACTGCCACCATCGTAGAGGAGATACATGAAGGCACTTCTATGATGACGGGTTGGTTACTGAGGATCAGTATATCTGGGCTACTGGAGTGCCCCCCCAAGTATTTAAAAGTAATTAAATAATGTCAATATTGTAAATAAAGATTTGATTTTTCATACATTGATACATGTTGTCCCTCATTTACAAGGCCCTATGGCTGATTAGGAGGAAGAAGAGGAAGAAGGGAGTGAAGAAGGGAGCGAAGAAGGGAGAAAAGAGGGAGCGAGGACACGGAGAACTTAGATTAGTCGTAGAAGTAGTACTAGCTACTCTTTTTTGTACCTGAAGCCATTGGCTTGGGCTTCAGGCCTCTCTTGTATATACACTCCTCTTATTTTTTGTACTTAAAGCCACAGGTTGTGGCTTGGGTTCTCGTGCTATATGTGTTAGATATCAATACTCCACTCTCATGTAACTATGCGGGAACCATCTAACTCTACTTGTAAGACCCCCATATGAGGAGAAGGCATTTGAGTAACTTGGTTATCTGGTAGGTCCTGGTTTGGACACTAGATGGGGGCCATGTGTGGCTTGATGGATGGATGGCTTCAGATAGAGTTGGCACACCGCCAACTAGGCTACATGCAAGTGCGGGAAGGCATCCCTTGACTGACCACACTGAGGGTACATGGAGCATTTCTCGGGGCAGCCCCCACTCTCAAGTTGTGGGGCCCGTTTGGAGCCTCAGATGATCCTGGATGGCTAACGGAGATCGTTGGTTAGTTGCTCTATTTTGCACACTGGTTCTATCGTATGGTTGGTGGCCTATTTTAGGACTGACCCCCAGTCGACCATTTTGGGCGGACTAGGTTGGTCACCCAATTGAGCCTAACTAACTACGACTGGTGGCTATATAAGAGCAAGCCCATGAAGCCCATTTCATCACTACCTATAGCAACCCTGATTCCTTAGCATCTAGCCTCTGTCTTCTACTGTTTTGAGCATGCCATCAAAGCCTCTTTTAGAGGAGCACACGGTTGGGAGGCAGCGCCATCTATTGTATCGGTTCTACAGTAATCAAATTTTTTATTCTCCATACTATCTTGTTTTCTCACTTGCATACGAGATCCTTTTATCTGTTGAGCACAGACGTATTATTTTCTTACATGGTATTAGAGCCTAGACTCTAGCAAGAAGATTTGGTAGTGTGTTTCTCTTTGCGAGCAGATTGTGAGAGATGGCCCAGCCCACAAGACTACAAATCCCACCGTTTAGCGAAAGCGAAAAGTTGGACGGCTCTAACTATCCACTCTGGAAGTTCAAGATGAAGACCATCCTAAGTGCATATGAGCTTTGGGACACTACTACTAGGGTGGATGTGAGGCCGGTTGTGAGATCGGGGATCCAGCCAATGCAGGACAACAAATAGCACCAACTGCGAATGAGATTCTCGCATGGACAAGAACAAATGCAGATGCGCTGTGTTCTATTGTTTGCAGTGTTAGTGATTCCATCATGGCATTAATTCAACATGTCACCACAGTGGAGGAGGCATGGACGGTCTTGAAAAATCAATACGAGACCACAAATCACATGCGAATTCAGAATGTGGAGACTCAACTCGTGAATGAGAAGTTGTTTGAGTCTGAAGTGGCAGAGAATTTCATCACCAGGGTGAATAATCTGCGCGATCAGATGACTGCGATTGGCATCACCATCACCAGTGAGAATCTAGCACGAAGGTGCATACGGATTTTCCCACCAAAGCACGATGGTCTTGTTATGGTGCTGAGTATGCAGAACAAAAATCCGCCCCTCAACTTTGAGGATTTCAGTGCAATGCTTTTAGAGGAGGAGATGCGTCAAAAGGCGAGGACTGGAGAAGATTCAGCTTTCTAGACTGGATCAAAGAAAGGTAAGGGTAAGGACTCTGGTAACCCATCCTCTTTTGATGATAAAAAGAGAAAGAAGAAGATCAAGTGCTTCTATTGCAACAAAGCAGGGCACAAGCAGAATGAGTGCCGAAAGAAGATTGCAGATGAGAAGAACAGAGTAAAGAAAGAGTCCAAGAACAACATGTAGGCAGCACCAATAGAGTTCATAGCAATTGAGGAGATTTGCATGTAGGCAGTTCATGTACCTATGGATGAACCTTGGATCATTGACAGTGGTGCATCACGCCACATGACCAATCGGAAGGATTGGTATACCTCTCTACAGCCGGTAGGGAATGACATCCTGGTAGTAGTCGACAATGATGCAAAATGTCCAGCAAAAGGAAAAGGTACGATTGCTCTCAAGACAGATGGAGTTGTAAAATAGTTGTCCAATGTTCTTTATGTGCCAGATATCAAGAGGAACTTGTTTTCCATTTCTACGATCATGGATCGGGACCTCAAAGTTCAATTCGATAAGAATGGTGCATAGATCTTGGATCTTCAAGGAAAGGTCATTGGTAAATGTACACGGTGCAACAACATTTACGAACTCTCAGCTTTTAGTGCTCGAGCGGATGTGAAGAACACTAAGCTGTGGCATGAGAGGTTTGGTCATCTAAACCTTAGTTCTTTGAAGGAGATGCATAAAAGTGGAATGATTACAGACCTACCAGAAATTTCAGATCTTCCTAATGTATGTGAAGCTTGCATGATGGGCAAGCAGTATCGGCATCCCTTTCCTAAAGAGGCCAGGAGGGCAAAGGCTCCTCTAGAGCTCGTCGTTCACACAGATCTCTATGAAAAGATGGAGACAGAAGCTTTGGGTGGTTCCTACTACTTCATGACGCTGATCGATGACTACAATATAAGGATATGGATAAGGCTTCCTGAAAACTAAAGACAAGGCTTTGAGTAGTTCAAGGAATGGCATGTAATGGTCAAGAAAGAAATAGTGAGAAAGGTGAAGAAGTTGAGATCAAATAGAGGTGGAGAGTTCACATCAATTGAATTCGAAAGTTACTGCAAAAGTCACGGAATCAAGAGGCAGAAACCCCCGCCATATACATCACAGCAAAATGGAGTAGCAAAACGCAAGATGCACCTCATCTGTGAAATGGGACGGAGTATGATGAAAGGGAAAGATTTACCAAAGACTTTCTGGGCTGAAGCATGTAACATTGCAATTTACATCCTGAATCATAGCTACACGAAGGCTGTGAACGGGATGACTCCACTGCAAGACTTTTTTGGTAAGAAACCTTCAGCTGCACATTTTAGAGTTTTTGGATGTGACTATTTTGTGCATGTCCCTAATGCTACCAGGACCAAATGGGAACCGAAGAGCCGGAAGTGTATTTTTTTGGGCTACAGTGAAGAGGCGAAGGGTTACCGTCTCTATAACCTTGTTACTAAGAAGGTAATTGAAAGTCGTGATGTGGTCTTCTCAGAACAGCCACATTAATTGGAGGAGGATGCTTTCTTCCCAGACAACCAGGACCAGGATATCCATCTAGTACCACCACCAATAGTAGACCAAACTCCCCCAACGATGCTTGGGAGGATTCAAGACAAAGAAGATAAAGAAGAGCCTGTAGAACCACAACGGCAACTGCCATTCCTGAAGTGGGTAAAGCAGCTTTTGGATAGCAGAGAACCTCTAGCCATTGAGGAGGAACCATCCGAACACCATCGGTCCAAGAGATTAGAGGAGCAAAGAAGGGCGCAGGAACACTTGGTCAACTATGCTTTGATGACAGAGGTGATCCGTGCTGATGAACCCAAGTGTCTTGAAGAGGCACAGGGCGATGATAGGTGGATGGAGGCTATGCAGTCGGAGTATGGCTCCATAATGAAGAAAAACACTTGGGACTTTGTGGATCGACCACCAAAACGCAAGGTAATCGGAACCAAGTGGGTGTACAAGACCAAGTACAATTCGCAGTGTTTTGGGTTTAGCTGCTCAGGGAAGTTGGCCTGTGTTTCAGATGGATGTGAAATCCACCTTTCTGAATGCAGATCACAAGGAAAAGGTATACGTGGAACAACCATCAGGTTTTGAGATCCCCGGTTCAGAAGGTAAAGTCTACAAACTGAAGAAGGCACTTTGCAGGCTGAAACAAGCCCCACGAGTGTGGTACCAGTAAATTGATGTCTACTTTCTGCAAAATAGGTTCAAGAGGAGCCCATTTGATGCAAATTTGTATATCTTTAGAGAAGGAGGCAGGTGTATGATCGTGGCCCTTTATGTGGATGACCTTGTCATAACAGGGAACCATGAAGAGAAGATCTCGTAGATGAAGCATTTGCTAGGAAGAGAGTTTGAAATGATAGACCTTGGACTAATGCATTTCTATTTGGGGATTGAAGTTTGGCAGGAGCCAAAACAAATCTTCATTTCATAGCTAAAGTATGCTAGAGAGATACTGAAGGCATTTAGCATGGCTGAGTGCAAGACAGTTGGTACCCCTATGGAGGTTGACGCGAAGCTCTCAAATGAGGATTCATCACCACTGGTGGATGAAGCGAAGTATAGAAGGCTTGTGGGTAGCTTGATTTACCTGTGCAACACATGGCCGGACATCAGTTTTGCCACTAGTATACTAAGCAGTTCTCCAATAAGCCCCGAGAGAACCATTGGGGAGGGCAGGGATGTGGGTGCTGAAATACATCAAAGGCACACTTGATTATGGCATCACCTATACCAAGGGCAACATCTTGACCAGATTCTGTGACTCAGATCGGGCAGGAGACATGGACAGCAGGAGATCAGTGACAAGGTATTGTTTCTCACTTGGATCTAGAGTTGTGTCATGGGTCAGCAAGAAGCAACCCCCAGTTGCTCTTTCTTCTACCGACGTCGAGTACAAATCTGCATGCTTTGCTTCTTGTGAGGTAGTGTGGTTGAGGAGGATTTTGGGGGACATGGGTGCAATGCAGAACAAGCCTACGTAGTTATCATGTGATAATCAGAGTTGCATGGTGATTGCAAAGAAACCGGTGTTCCATGCTCGCACAAGACACATTGAGATTCAATATCAATTTGTACGCGAGCTCATCATGGATGGAGAGGTCGACTTGGTGTACTATCCGACTACAGAGAATGGTGCGGACATCTTCACGAAGGCTCTTGGAAGAGACTTGCTGGAGAGGCATCTTCATCAACTTGGCATTGGGCCGAAAAAGTAAGTTCACTTGCACTTGAGGGGGGGTGTTAGATATCAATGCTCCACTCTTGTGTAACTACATGGGAACCAAATAACTCTAGTTGTAAGCCCCCCATATGAGGAGAAGGCATTTGAGTAGCTCGGTTATCCGCCGGTAGGTCCTAGTTTGGACACCAGCTGGGGGCCATGTGTGGCCTGATGGCTGGATGGCTTCAGATAGAGTTGGCACACCACCAACTAGGCTACATGCAAGTGCGGGAAGGCATCCCTTGACTGACCACACTCAGGGTACATGGAGCATTTCTCGGGGCAACCCACTCTCGAGTTGTGGGGCCTGTTTGGAGCCTCAAATGATCCTGGATGGCTTTGGGCCGAATGGAGACTGTAGGTTAGTTGCTCTATTTTGTGCACTAGTTCTATCATATGGTTGGTGGCCTATTTCGACCCCCAATCGACCGTTTTGGGTAGACTGGGTCGGTCACCCAATTGAGCCTAACTGACTACGACTGGTGGCTATATAAGGGCAAGCGTGTGAAGCCCATTTCATCACTAGCTACAGCAACCCTGATTCCTTAGCATCTAGCCTCCGTCTTCTACTATTTCTAGCATGCCATCGAAGCTTCTTTCACAGGAGTGCACGGTTGGGAGGTAGCGCCATCTATTGTATCAGTTCTACAGTAATCAAATTTTTGATTCTCCATACTATCTTGTTTTCTCTCTTGTGTACGAGATCCTATTATCTGTTGAGCACAGATGTTGTATTACTTTCTTACAATATGTACATACAAGAACTTTTTGGGCTATGAATTAATATACACTCCTTTTATTTTTTTGGCTTTCAATTTCCTTGTGCAATGTTCTATCAATGAATGCCTTGTGAACTAAACATTTTGGAGTTGTAATTTTTTATTCGAAATTGTAATCGTCGGCTATAGACGTACTTGGAATCGAGCTAATTAAAATGCGGTTGGCTGTAAGGATTGAATTGCACAATGTGGAAATGGGATTCTTGTAACTACATAGCATACACAAGATACACATCATTCCTGTTCAACCACACAAAATTCTACTTTTATTTAAAAAAAAGATTCTGTAGAGCATCTATAAGTGCATTTATGTACGCATCTTTCTTTTTTTTTTTTTAGAGAGCATCTAAAAGCGCATCTATAGGCGCGTCTGTTTGTTATATAGACACCAGTTTGTAGACGTGTAAATAGACGTGCCTGTAAGTTTTTTTTTATGAAAGAAACGCGTTTGTGTGCATGTCTGTGGGTGCTTTGTCTTGCTGTGTAAGTTCTTAAAGTGACCAAACAAGAGACGATCTATAAGAAGAGAGTCTCATAAGAGACCAAGCAAATTCAATCATAGAAAAGTGGAAAATATCGTGAAGAGGCTTACAAAACCATACTAAACTTAGATGAGCTCAAGGACAAGCAAGTAACTAATGCACAGGGTGATAGAGCTGTCAACCAAGATGGAAAGATGAAGATGTAGCCTTACTAGGAGAGACAAAAGTGTTGAATCTTAAGGTACAGTTAGGTAGTAGACCATGTGTATCTATATCCAGGCCATGTCCAAGCAATAACTAGAGAAAGAAGGTATGTGAGACACATTTGTAGAAAAAGATGCAAGAGCTACAATGGAGGCGAATAGAGCCATCATGCTAGAAGGAGAAGCATCGCAAGTTTGCAGTCCACCTTATGAATTTAGAGCACATGGTTTAAGTTAGATTCTCCTAATCGGCATTGTGCTAAAATAATAATTACAAGTCACACTGGCTCCAATAGGGAAACCAATGATAATCTATCTCAAAGAGCATCTTTACGAGAGCCCGTAGTCTTATTTAGATAACATAACTTTTTTGGGGAGGGGGCGAGAAGAGTGGTTGAACATGTGGGTGAGTGTGGTGTGTGTACGTTTGTGATCACCAGCCAACCATGCTCTCATTTTTTCTACCTTGCTACTCGCCATGGCCTGCCATCACATACTCTCTAAGCTCTCTCAACGCTATGGACCCATTGTGTTCATTAGACCTCTGCCCTCACAAAACAAGTCCTCCATCACCATGACGAGGATTTTGCAGATTGGCCTCTATTCAAACTTGGTGAACGTATTCTCTACAAAACTAGTGGATCGGGTTTAATGGATGCTAATGAGCATTGGAGGGACATTTGGAAGCTCTACACATAAAGAATCCTCTTGGCGAGAAGCGTTCAATTGCACACGCACATCAGAGATGAAGAGATCTCATTTCTACTTTAGGACGTCCTAAAACGGATGGGCTCAGGTGTGCCGATTTGAGAAATCGCATTTTTCTTATTAGTGAACATTATATCGCGGCTTTTGTTTAGTCAAAGAGCATACGAAAGTTTTTTTATCATCGTAAACTTGGTTAAAGACTTGTCCACCTTATTGGCATTACCAATTGTGGACGACGTGTTTCCTTACCTCTAGTGGTTCAATCCCACTGGACATCGGGCCATACTACATGCTGAGTTCAAGAAATGGGATCAAGGATGTTTTTATCGATGCTATACTTATATATTTATATAAAATCTTGGCGAAAGTTTATGGAGCTAGTTTTTTTAGTTTCACAATATTTGTAGAAGATATTACAATTTTATATATTTTCTTTTGAATTTTAAAGAAAAAGTTGTAAATCCTGGTGAAACTTTACATTTTTTCTCATAAAAGTTTCAAATCTTGGTGAATTTTTCAAACCTTTATCTTTATCAAGGCATTCAAACTTTCGACACCAATATAAAAGTTTCTCTTCTCAATGAAACTAATAGGAAAAAATCATCCATGAATGGGATGCATTTCTAGATGGAATTGTTACGAAGCCTTGTAGCAGGATGACACACAAAAGGACATGCTCACAACGCTCTTCGACTTCAACAAAAATATTAAGGCCCCTGACGCTACTATCGTCAAAGCTATGCTTCTAGTAAGTAACCCATGGCTGTGGCCTTCACTATACTATTGTCTAATCTCATGCAAAACTATGCTTCACTCACTTAAATCCATTCACCGATTGTCATCTTCCGTCCATTCTGCGAGATCATGTATTGCCACATAATGGAATCTCAGATTACCGATAGCCTTTGATTGTGTAGGAACTATTGGCAACATTAGGCATGGAGTTGACTTTTGCTGTAGTAGAACTAGCTATGGCAGAGCTACTGCAAAATCCAACAATGATGATGAAGCTTCAAGAAGAGCTAGATCGAGTGGTAGGGAGGGATTGACAAGTGAAGACCTATAGGGATTGACAAGTGAGAGAGGTTCCTACCAGAGAGATTTCTTGAGGAAGAAAAGGGCAAGGGCATAAGCATGGTTGGGCATCAGTTGAGTTGTTACCATTTGGCAGCGGTCGTAAATCTTGCCCAAGCATCCATCTTGGCAGTGCTGTGGCATCCCTTAGGATTGCCATCCTTGTGCATAGTTTCTCATGGATGTTGCCCACACCTATCTTACTCGACGAAGCCTTTGATACTAGCACCTCCCTTCTATACCTGATTCATCCCATCCCCATACCATGGCACTCTCTTCCCCATGAAAATACCCACATCATGTTAACCCCTCATTGAATTTCTTCTTAGTCCTCCTGCTCTATCATTATGCAATGTCATCAAAGTCATTCTCTCTCACCCTGGGCACATGGAGGGTTTTGTGGAAGGTTCAGGCAGGATTCTGACAGAACTGCCTACCGAGAGGGATAAAAGATGAAACAGTGAAGGAAATGGAATAGTGGAGGCTTGAGTTTGCAGTTCGATTGGAAGGGAGAAAGAAATGGTCGAGAGGGATAGAAGATGAAGTAATGAAGGAAATGGAATAGTGGAGGCTTGAGATTGTAGGGGAGAATGAAACATTTGAGAGGGATAGAATACAAAATGGTTAAGGGAATGGAATAGCAGTTTGTAGCCCGCAGTTTGTAGCCTGACTACACTGTTAAGGTGAGAGCTACCATGCCGGATGACCCAAATTTTGATTAATTCAAGGCAGCAGTACCTACTTGCATGGTAATGAATGATTAGAAGTGGTGGTATCTAAGATTCCCAACCACATCTGTGGTGGTGGCTAACACCCACCAGGATGGTAGTTAATTACTAGCCACCACACTGTCCTGGGGGGGAGGGGGGGTTTGTTCATGAGGTGCCTAGCATAGTAGATCAAGTAGTCTAGCCTACCATCTCAACACTCCCCATTGAGCTCAATCCCAATTCCTGCACACCAAGCAGGTCTCTGAACTTGCACAGCTTCTCTGTACCTAATGCCTTCATGAATATGTTAGCTACCTAATCCTCTGTGCTGCCATAAACTAGATCAATAAAACTTGCTAGAACCTTTTCCCACACATAGTGATAATGCACCTCAATGTGCTTTGTTCTAGGATGATAGACTAGGTTATTTGCCAAGTTTATACTGCTCATGTTGTCACAATAAATGACAACTAGCCCATCTATAGACTGATGCATATCATAACGTAGCTTATGCAACCAAGATAACTCACATGTAGCCATTGTTGCACCCCTGTACTTAGCCTCTGTTCTTGACAAGGCAACTGTAGGCTGTTTCTTGTTGCTCCAAGTGAAGTCAGCACTCCAAAAGAGAACACATATCCACTGGTAGATCATCTATCAGAAATACTACCAGCCCAATCAGCATCAGTGTATCCATGCAACTGTATCTAAACCCCAGTCTCATAAAATAGTCCATATTGCAATGTGGACTTCACATACCTCAGTATACATCTAGCCGCATCCAAATGTGGTTTCCTTGGTGCCTGCATAAACTGACTTACCAACCCAACAGCATAGCTCAAATCTGGCCCGGTAATAGTCATATAAATCAAACTTCCTACTATGCGTCTGTACATAGTAGGGTCTTCCAAAAGCTCACCTGCATCTGTGCTCAACTTCACATTCTGCTCCAAGGGAATTGAAATAGGCTTATAGCTTGTCATCCCATATTTGGACATGTCCAATCCATATTGCCTCTGCAAGAGCCATATCCCACTTGTGGATCTAATCACTTCAATGCCCAAGAAGTAATGCAGCTCTCCCAAATCCTTCATCTCAAACTTCTGCTTCAATAGCATTTTCACATGAAGGATATCTTCATCACTATCACCTGTGATGATCAAATCATCAACATAAATGACAAGCAACATAATGCCTTTCTCTGTTTTTCTCACATAAAGTGAGAAATCTGCCTTGGAAATCTGAAAGCCAATAGTGGCAAGATACTGTCCTATCTTTTCAGACCATGCTCTGGGTGCTTGCTTCAGGCCATACAAAGCTTTCTTCAACCTGCAAACAAACTTAGGATGAACAACATGAACATACCTAGTGGCTGCTCCATATAGACCTCTTCTTGCAAATCACCATGCAAGAAAGCATTCTTTACATCCATCTGATGTAAAGACCATCCCTTTGATGAATCCATAGCAATAACTGCTCTTACGATTGCCATCCTTGCAACCTGACTGAATGTCTCTTCATAATCAATGCCATATGTCTGTGCATACCCCTTGACAACTAATCTTGCCTTGTATTTGTTCACAGAACCATCTGCATTGTGCTTCACCTTATAAACCCACTTGCAACCAATTGTATTCTTGTCTTTAGGCAAAGGCACCAATTCCCATGTAGCATTTGCTTCCAAGGCATCCATTTCTTCATCCATGGCTTTCTCCCATTTTTCTTTTCCCATGGCTTGCTCAAAACAAGTGGGTTCTAGTTCATGGGTTCTGGTTCATGTATCACTTTGACCATATAGGCATAGTGAATGGCTATAAATCCATCATATTTCAGCCTATCCACAGGATACTTAACTCTGGTAGACCTGTGCAAAACAAGCTCACTACTAGGTGCTCTCAAAACATCCCTTGTCTTCCTTACTCCAGGTGTAACAACAGAAGGAATACCCAACTATCATCAAGGCTCGCCGTTCTGAGCCACTAGATTCACCATCCACATAAGAGTGGCCTGCATTCACATCAACCATGGGCTGATCTACTTTCTCTTTTCCCTTTTGTGATACTTGCATACCACTATCTGCATTGCTTTGAGGAGATCCTCCTGATCTCAATCTGCGTCAAAACAACGATCACTTTTCCTTTTTGGAGCGTGTGCGAATTTTTCCTGGATTGGAAGTTACGGCTTTTGTCAAAGTTCTGATAAAAAAAGGGGCCTTTGATGATGTGGCTTGGTTGTTCACATGCTACTTGCAGGACTGTACTTGGATGGCAATGCTGACTGTGCATGCTTATGTGGCATCTAGCTAACCTTAGCTCTAACCATGGTGGGTTAAGCTAACTAGACTAGGATTGAGTCTTATCTGCCAGGAACACTATATTAGAGAATTTGGGAATCTCCCAAGTCCCACTTTCAAATAAGGGGTTAAGATTTGACCATGTGGCTAAATCTCAACCCCTTATTTGAAAGTGGGATTTGGGAATCTCTCAAGTCCCACTTTCAAATAAGGGGTTAATATTTGACCATGTGGCTAAATCTCAACCCCTTATTTGGGAGTATTTGTGGGGGTTAAAGGTCACTGTGCCTTTACCCCGGTTATGTACAATACTCAAACACATATATAAATGAATGAAAAAGAAGATTAGGGGGTTCTGCACCCACCAAAACTAGTGTGGCTCTTTGTTTCTCTCTCTCCCTCTTTCGTTCTTGCTTCTGTTGAGAGCACTCTCAACTGGTATCAGAGCTCGGGTGATCTAGCTGAGCGTGCGTAAATGCTTGAAGCTCAGCAGCTCTATGGGAGGAAGGAGAAGCACTGTGGGAAGCTTTGTGGGTGACTTTACTTGCATCCGAGTGTGTAGAGACCTTGGAGGAACCTTTGGAAAAGTCACTTTGGTTTTGCGAAGTCATTTTGAGAGGTTGTTAAGTGTTTTCAAAGAAAAAGTCATTTTTTGAGCTTTTCCCTATTCCATTCGATGACAGAGACTCTGTATTGACTTGTAGAGGCAACTATTGCTTGGTTTTGGTGTCCACTTCACTTCAGGAGCTTGGAAACACCTTCATTCTTGAATCTAGGATCATTTCATTGGATTTCTGACTTACTATGTCAGCTTCTGCGTTTTTTTGCCCGGGTGTTGGAACTCAAGTTTCGAGCAACCATTTGCAGATCTCTCAGTCCCGGTGGACTTAGGAGTCCTAAAACTTCTATGTTGCTCATCATTCACACTCCGGTGGAGTTTAAAAACAGCTCTATTTCCAAAAACGTTTTTCAGTCCGTGTGTTGGACCCAGTGATTGAGACCACAATTTCCAACCGTTTGTCCCATTGCATTTCGGACGCCCAAAAACCCCTACCTGTCAGTTCTTACATGATTCGGTGGAGGATTTTCAGAGTTATAGATCTCTGTGTATTCGATTTCGTCTCTCTATTATGCATTTTTCATTCTAAGGTTTTGAAACCTTAGATTTATGCCACATGGTAGTGGATAAGGGTTGACTCCCATTTCTCACTCATCGGTTGGGATTTTGGAGTTCCGACAGAAGAGAGATATTTGAAGATTTTCTTATTGAGTCCAATTATGCAATGGCGCCCATGTTTTGAGGCATCTCAGGTTCTATTTTTATTAGCGGTCATTACCGTGGGACTATGATTTCTTGAGCATACCTTATGCAGATCACTCTGGTTGCAGTTTGAGCAGTGTGTGCTCATTCGTGGTGTGCATTGGGTTGTAGTGGATGATTTATAGGCCATTTGGATGCATTGCGGTCCTTATTGGATGCACTGATAGGCCCAAATTGCCTTGTGGGATGCTATTTTTATGGACGCTTTGCACATGGATGCTATTTTATGCTGAGGGACAGCTTTGACTTACAATTACATTTAATGATTACTGGTCCAACCACATCATCGCCTTGTCTCTAACTAATACACTAACTTAATTCACTTCTTTCCATCAATATATTTTCCCTCTCTCTCTCTCTCCCTCTCTCTCTCTCTCTCTCTTGCCTCTATTATCATTTAGTTCTTCCGTCTCAATAATATAATCATCTAGAAACTATAAGATCATAATGGTTTGGATGATTTTAAAAATGTAGCTTACATTTAATGATTACTGGTCCAACCACATCATCGCCTCCATTATCTTTTAGTTCTTCCATCTCAATAATATAATCATCTACAAACTTAATTCACTTCTGTCCACCATTATATTTTCCCTCTCTCTCTCTCTCTCTCTCTCCCTCTCTCTCTCTCTCTCTCTCTCTTGCATCCATTATCTACAAACTATAAGATCATAATGGTTTGGATGATTTTAAAAATGTAGCTTGTCTTAAACGATGCAAATATAGCTTTAACATATGGAGAGATAAATCCGTCAATACTCTCTCTCTCTCTCTCTCTCTCTCTCTCTCTCTCTCTCTCTCTCTCTCTCTCTCTCACTCTCTCTCTCTCTCTCTCTCTCTCTCTCTCTCTCTCGCCTCCATTACCTTTTGGAAAAAAGATGGTTCTTAGTTCAGTTTTCCCCTCCCAAGAATCTAAGCGTCCAGGAATTATAAGATCAGAATGGTTTCAATGAATGTAGCTTGTCTCAAACGATGCAAACTCACACACACACACAATATGTCCTAAGGAAGCAAAGAATTCATGAATTATCAGATCAGAATGGTTTCAATGATTTTGAAAATGTACAGGTGATGCACTAATAGTGCTATGCTCTCTTGGATGAGATATTATTAATGCATATGCTAGTGGACGGTGTTTATGCTTGAGTCATTTGGCACTTATTGGCATTTTGGATTGCCATTGCAGTTGGCATTTTCTTTTGGGCTAGATTTGCTCATATGGATGCATAGTATATGCATGCATATGAGCCAAATGCTTTGAGAAATGAGTTTTGGTGATATTTCACTCTATTGTGGCATACACATTTGGGTGCACCTGGTATTTGGTGTGATTCTCTCTTGTAGGCACTAGCATTTGGGATTTTTGCTTCATTTGCATCATGGCATCCTCTTCCATATCTGAAAAGGAGTTTTTTAGCATTAAAAAGTTTGATGGGACAAACTTTTCTTTGTGGAAAGAATAAATAAGGGATGTGCTTATTCAAAAGAAGCAGATTAAACCCTTGGCAAGGATTGAAGCTAAGCCTACAAATATGTCTAAGGATGATTGGAATGAGTTGGATGCATTAGCAAAATCTACTATTAGACTTCATCTTGTAGAGTCAGTCTATTTCACAGTAATAAATGAGCAGACTATGGAAGATTTGTGGAAGAAACTGTGCGCCACTTATGAAAAGGAAACCGCCTCTAATAAATTTTACCTCATGAAGAGGTTGTTTGAGCTGCAGATGAAGGAAGGGGTCTCCATTGCTTCTCACTTGAATGAATTCAATATTATTTTCAACCAGTTTGAGGCTCAGAAGATGAATTTTGATGCAGAGACTAAGGCAATATTTCTCTTATGTTCATTGCCATCCTCATGGGATACCTTCCGTACAACTGTCGGTAACTCTGCACCTAGTGGAGTACTAAAATTTGATAATGTTGTGGGTAGCTTGTTGGCCGAGGAGATTAGATGGAAGTCTATGGATGGCAACAAGCAGGATGCAGCCTTAAATGTGCAAAGGTGTAGATCACAGTTTAGGGGGAAGTCCCAAGAAAGAGGGAAGTCTCGTAGCAAATCCAGGGCATGGAACATTGAGTGTTACCACTGTGGCAAGAAGGGCCATATGAAAAAGGATTTCTATAAGCTGAAAAGAGAGCAAAAGGATGAGAAAAAGAATGCAAATTGGGGTGCAAATCAAAAGGAAGAGAGTCCAAGGGAGGACAAAGGAAAAGTGAAGATCGAGGAGATCAATGTAGTCACACATGATAGTGACAATGACGTTCTTTTCATGTCTAGATTATCTACAAAGTTGCTTACCACTTCAGATGATGCATATTCCCAGCATTCGATTTTGGATTGTGGTGCTTCATTTCATGTTACTCCCCAAGGGGAATGGTTCTCCACTTATGACAGTGGAAAGACAGGTTGTATGCATCTTGGAAATGACTATGCATGTGACATAGTGGGAGTAGGTGACATAAAGTTTTCTTTTGCAAATGGGTTTGCATTTATTTTGAAACATGTGAGACATGTGCCTAAGTTGACCAAGAGTCTTATGTCAGTGGGTCAGCTAGATGATGCTGGTTTTCACACCACTTTTGGCTTTCAGAGTTGGAAAATTCAGAAGGGCCCTATGCTTTTGGCCAGGGTGCCAAGTGTGGGACTTTGTATCCCTTACATGTATCAAGGGTGTTTGATCATGTTGTTGCAATAACCGAGCAGCCAAGCACTTCTTTATGGCATTGCCGGTTGGGTCATATGAGCCAAAATGGGATGAAACTCTTATGCCGTTTGGGTTATGTATCGCATTTAAGTTTCTCTGATTTTGAATTTTGTGAGCACTGTCTCTATGGGAAGCAGACTAAATCAGCCCATAAAAGAAGGGGAAAGAAAGAGTTTGCAAAGCTTAATTTGGTGCATTCAGACGTATGTAGTCCCATGCCTACACGGTCATTGGGTGGGGCTGAATACTATGTGGCATTCATTGATGATGCAACTAGGAAAGTGTGGGCTTATGCTATAGCTCAGAAGAGTGATGTATTCCAGGTATTTCAAAAATGGCTAGCCTTGGTTGAGAATCAGTCAGGTAGAACGCTTAAATGCCTACGGACTGACAATGGTGGAGAGTATCTCGCATGACTTTCAGCGTTTTCGTGATACACATGGGATTAAGAGGGAGCTCACATCCCCTTGTACTCTAGAGCAAAGTCCAATTGCAGAAAAGATGAACCATACGATTCAAGAAAGGTTTCAATGCATGCTTTCCAATGCAAGTCTTTCTGGTGGTTTTTGGGCTGAGGCAATGAAGACTGCAGTGCATGTGATCAATAGATCACCTAGTAAAAGTTTGGATGGTGGTATTCCTAATGAGGCATGGAGTGGCAAGAAGCCCTCTTACTCTCATTTATGTATATTTGGGTGTGACACATATGCGCATGTGCCAAAAGAGCTTTGAAAGAAGCTAGATCCTAAGTCTAGGAAATGCATCTTTCTGGGTTATGGTGAAAGTGGAGAGACGGGCTATCGTCTCTGGGATCTAGAAGCAAAGAAGATCATATGCAGCCATGATGTAGTCTTCAATGAAAAGAAGATGCATAAGGCACCCATGAGGGATGTGGAATGGAGGAGAATCTTTCCAGGATGTGAATCCACCTGCATATGTTGATAGACAGCAAGCTGTCCATGCACCAAATGTGCAAGAAATGGTACCACCAAGTACTCCCACAGGAATACAATCAAGGGTAGATGATGGATCATCTATTGGTGGAAATGATGAGCCAAATGTGGCTGATATGCAGGTCGGACAGCAAGCTAAAATGCCCTTGAGAAGATCATCTAGAGTGTCTAGACTGCCTGATAGGTTTGTTCCAGGGGTAGACTATGTGATGCTTACTGTGATTGTGGGGAGCCTTCTTGCTATAGAGAGGCTATGATGCACGAGGATCAATGTAAGTGGGAGTTTGCTATGCAATCAGTGATGAGTTCACTTATGAAGAATAAGACTTGGGACTTGGTTTCTTTGCCACATGGAAAGAAAGCATTGCCATGTAAATGGGTCTACAAGATGAAGGTCACAGGTGATGATGTGCCTAGGTACAAGGCCCGTTTGGTCACTAAAGGGTTCAAGCAAGAGAAGGGTGTGGACTTTGATGAGATATTCTCTCCGGTTGTGAAGATGACCACACTTAGATGCATGCTTGGACTAGTGGCATCAGAGGATATGGAGCTTATGCAGATGGATGTCAAGACAGCTTTCTTGCATGGGGATTTGCATGAGGAAATTTACATGGTGCAGTCGGAAGGCTTTGAAGAAAAGGGCAAAGAGCATTTAGTTTGCAAGCTGAAGAAGAGTCTCTATGGTCTTAAGCAAGCACCTAGAGAATGGTATCAAAAGTTCGATGCTTTCATTCAGTCCCAGGGTTTTAGAAGGAGTGAAATTGATCACTGCCTCTACACTAAAAGGGCTAAGGATAATAGCCTGATAATCTTGGCACTATATGTGGATGATATGCTATTGGCTAGCAAGAATACTTATGAGCTAGATGCATCAAAGGCCAAGTTGCATGAGGCCTTTAATATGGAGGATTTGGCACTTGTAGGTCATATTCTTGGTATGCGCATCACGCATGATCGGAGTAGGAAACTCCTTTGGCTTTCACAAAAAGAGTATGTTACAAAAGTATTGCAGCGTTTCAATATGGAGGGGGGGAAGGCAGTGAGTACTCCATTGCCTCCATATGTGAAACTGAGTCATATAGATAGTCCCAAATTAGATGAGGAAAGGGCCATGATGACCAAGGTTCCTTATGCATCAGCAGTTGGGAGTCTTATGTATGCTATGATAGCTACTAGACCAGACATTGCATTTGCAGTGGGAGTTGTTAGCCGGTGTATGGCTAATCTAGGAAAGAGGCATTGGGAGGTAGTTAAGTGCATCATGAGGTACATGAAGGGTACCAAGGAGATGTGCATCTGCTTTGGTAGAGGAGACATGCGTGTACTTGGGTACACAGATTCAGACTATGCAGGGCATGTGGATAGTAGGAGATCCACTTCTGGTTATGTGTTCACCTTTGCAGGTGGTGCAGTGTCGTGGATGTCTCGCGCACAGAAGTGCATTGCTTTGTCTACTAGAGAGGCTGAGTATGTTGCAGCCACAGAGGGTTGCAAGGAGGCTATATGGCTTGATCGGCTAGTGGGAGATTTAGGGATTCATACAGGTGTACCGACATTGCATAGTGATTCCATGAGTGCTATTCAGCTAGCACGGATTTTGGCCTTTCATGCAAATACCAACCACATTGAGGTGAGGTACCATTTCATCAGGGAGGTACTTGAGGATAAGCGCATAGAGCTTGTCAAGGTTCATACAGATGATAACCCTGCAGATATGCTGACGAAGAGTCTACCTAGTCAGCGGTTTGAGTATTGTCATGTATTGTTGGGCATTGGATAGTATGCTCATTGGTTGGTCTCCCTTAAAGGCACATTGTCCTTTAAGTGGGAGGTTGTGAGGGTTAAAGGTCATTGTGCCTGTACCCCAGTTATGTACAATACTCAAACACATATAAATGAATGAAAAAGAAGATTAGGGGGTTCTGCACCCACCAAAACTAGTGTGGCTCTCTATTTCTCTCTCTCCCTTTTCCGTTCTTGCTTCTGTTGAGAGCACTCTCAGTATTCCCTAATATAGTGTTAAGGGTGGATTGCACTTTCAAGTAAAGAGTTAAGATTGGACCATGTGGCCAAATCTTTACCATGTTGGGATTCCCAAACTATATGAAAATTCCCAAATTATCTAATATAGTGTTCACGTGGCAAAACTTTGACCAAAGAGCTTTAAACTAAACCTCAATTTAACCTTGATTTGGTATAGCCACGTGGCTTTTCCATGGAGTTACCATGTGTCCTAAGGTTGAACCTTGGATTTGTGTGCACAGATATGGTGTTGCAGGGAGGTTGGTGTTGATGTAGATTTGATGGTGCAGCATTGTTGACAGAGCTTAACTGCGGTGGCTACTAGAGTGTTAGCAGAGAGCAATGAGGGGCTGTTGAGTCTATGTGAGCTCTATGGAGCCTTATGGTGGCTGGGTCATTGTTGGCAATAGTAGGCAGAGGCTTGCTTGAAGTGTCAATCATGGATGCGCAAAGCTAGCTAGGATGTTGGAAAGGTTTGGTGCATATTTCGGGTAGAGAGGAGATGCCCATCCATTACAGGGTTTATCGGTAGCCAGAAGCAGATGAAGCAATTACTGCACCCTCCATGGACCAAGAGATTTTGAAGCATGTATAGCCTATTATATTAGTATATGATAAGGCGATTTAGGATTTCATGTGCCCAAAAGGACAATTCATGGTGACCCATGTCCTTATGTCACCAAAGGGAGAAGATATCTAGTGGCTAGAAATGTAATATGAACACTTATTTCATTAATTTTGGACTCATATGTCTACTTTTGGACTATTCCTTAAAATCCTTCCCAACTGAAAAGTTTACTTTATGAAACTGTCATTCGAGAATCAAAAGTTTACTTTCTGGCACTATCATTTTCACATAAGACATTTCAAAATATCTCTCTACAATGTTGTACAAATAATGCAAAAACTACTATTAAATCCTAAATTTCTATTTCTTGTTTATAAGAATCATATTCTTAAAATAAAAAATCCGAGTTATTAGTTTAAATCCATGAAAAACCATGCTATTGAGGATTCACAACATTTTAAAAATGTATACATAAGAGACCTGTAAGACTCTTTTACTTTCAATGCAGAAAACTATAACACTCTTGAATATTCAAGAAATTAAAAGGTTTATATACACATGAGACATGATGGAAGCCTCTTTTGTACTCCAAAAAGTAGCAATAGCTATGCTTGCAATTTTACATTATCATGTCATAAGTTTTACAACAAATATTGCTCTGGATGAGTCTTTGTACAAAGGATCTCCTGTGGCCTTTTCAATAATTTAATTTTTCCTTTACAATGAGTTTAGTACAAATGGGCGATCCAAACATTTGCTTGTTTGAATGTCCTTTTCTATCATGATCACAGAAATGAGCGATCCAAACATTTGCTTGTTCAGAATGTCCTTTCTGTCGTCACTCGTCGCTTGGGTGCCATCTTCATTCACTCTCATCTGACAACCACCACCACCTTCACTCTTTCTCGATATTTGAATGGTGTTATCATGGGCATTCTTCATTTGCGCTATGTCCTTCTACTTCCTCCCGGGCGAGCATCTTTGTGAACTCTGTAATGTGCGTAATAATTGGTTGCGGTAATTTTATTTTGTCTTCTACATCATACCCCATGTGCTTCTTTGTTTTCTTTGACCTTCATTTCCAGGATACTATGACTGTCTCTGTGGAAAGTCTTGAAATTGCTTCATGGTTTGGGACCCATTCCTTTTTCAAACAACTACTATACAATGTACTGTTATCTTGGTTCTCCTTCCTGCCCCTTGGCTCATACCATACCGCTGTAAATGTTGTAGCTCTCCCCCGGTCATCCATGCTCACGTCAACTACTTTTGCAACCCAAAACTTCACGTTCTCATGTTCATCATCCGATGGTCGAACTGCAACAAAACAATGGACATCTATGTCTATTTGTGGCATAAACTCTCTCTTCTTGGGTCCACAATATGGACGTGGGAGCAACGATTCAAACTCATTTTCAAAGAGACCACATGCTGGACGCAAGTCATTACCAACATTTGGCCAAAATAAAGGCCGTTCTGCCTTAATATCATCTTCTCGCATTTTTGCAAGGTCCTTTATCAATTGGTAGGTCTTGCTAATTACAACAGTAGTGTGTTCCTTCCAAGAGGGCTTCCAATCAGGAAATCTCCGGAGCATTTCCTCTTTGTATGCAATAAAAGCTTTTAAGCCTTCTATTTCACCTTTGGATTTCTCGCTGAATTCTTTTATAGGAGCCCATGTTGGATGCATTTCTTTGCTCGGGATTGAAGTTAAGAGAGAGTAAGGTTCTTCAGGTTCCCATTTTGTATCAAGAGAATAGTGTTGCCATTGCATCACTGGTTTTTCATCCTTTAAGAAAAATCGAAAATAGTGTGGAGCGCTATGACCAATCAGGGCATCACCACCTTTTTGTATGAAAGGTAGAATAAAGCTCTTCCAATCATACATCCTCTCAACCATTGAGCATATTGTTCCTTCCTTACGGCCACCAACTTGCCTCCCGCATTTTCTTATCAAGTCATCCATTGTCTCCATGTCCTTGTGTTTTAGTTCTCTTGAAACTGTGCTAAATACCTGATCGATATCCTCATGTGTGTGCCCAACCAACAAAAACCCAACTTCAATCTCATTGAAGATTCTATGAGCGATTAGCATTGAGCAAAATGCAAAGAAGAGTACATTCTTATTCTCTCGTCCGCAATTGTCTGCTTGTATTCTCAAAGTTGCTGGTAGGCGACCTTTTTCTGCATGTACATTGTGAATTGCCTTCATAACGGATGTTACAACTTGATTGCTATCGTGTAGATGCAAGGAATCAATCCATATGTCTGCAAAAAACTTAAATCCGTGCACTAACACTCCACATAGATGTGTCTTTAAAAAGTATTTGCCTTGTAGCTTAGGTGGAGTGTTAACGAATCGAGGTAATGTTGTTGTATTTTGATCCATACCATCTACAATAATGCACATGTACTCATTTGGGTGAGAAATAGCTTGCTCCTTCCAAAATGCATATTTTATTCTAGAATGTCGAACAAGTCCATGATGAAATTCTCTCTTTCTTTTGTAAGCTTCTTTTTGTTCTGGAGATGTTGCACTCTCAAGTGCTCGCTTTAGATCATCACAGTCGTTGCACTTTGACATTTTTTGCCTCTTTGGGATTTTAACATGTCTAAAGCTTTTTTTCCAAAGAGTATACAAAGTATGAAAAGATGCTGGTGCATGCCCTCTTTGCCTCTGTGTTTCTCCAACAGAGTTAAATACTTCTTTTTTGGTCAAACCTATCGGAAGATGCATTTCTGATAGGTGGGGTTGCGGTAAAGCATTTTCATAAATGTAATCTTTCAAAATTGCTGTTGCCGCAACCGTTGAGGCTCTTGTTTTGGGCGTTCCTATGTTTCCATGAATGTTAAATTTAACTCCATACTTTGCTTTATTAGCCAAATTCCAATATGTGCCATGTGATAATCCTGTAATAATGCGATATGCATTATTGCATATACTTTTTCCATTTATAAGAGGCCTTATTTGATGTCCTGAACTTCGCCTTCTCTTATCATTTACAAGAAAGCAAGACAATCTCGTGAGTAGGTATTCATTTCTTCTGCTTCCTTTCCTTTGCCAGACATGTTCTCTACAACCCTTGATGTCATGTAAGTTAATGGAGCGCATACATGTATGCTTACAGCATGTAGATCGCATTGCTTTTAGCATAACATCTTCATTCATTACTCTTATTCTCTTTGGTTGCTTTTCTGGATCTGCCTGCACTCGTTGTCTTTTCATGCATCTGTATGTCCGTTTTGGGACCTTCTGTTCATTCTTATTTGGATTTGTGTAGTTCTCCTTGTAAGATTTATTTGTCACGTTGTTTTCATGAGATGTTGCATCCTTGATCTTATCACTCTGACACTCTTATCACTCTGACACTCAAATACTGAATATTCCTTTGTTGATGTCATCCTTGCTTTTGATACATTTGTCAAACCATTTGTAACATTTACAAGTTCACAATCAAAGTCAAACACCGAATAGTCCTTTGTTGATCTCATCCCTACTTTTGATACAATCGTAGAACCACTTGTCACAATGGCATTAGAGTGTCCCGAATGATCTTCAAACTCATCTATTCCTGAGAGAACATCACTCATTGATGCACTTTCTATGGATTTCATAACTCCATAGTCAGTGGTGATAGACTGTCCAGAATGATCTTCAAACTCATCTATTCCTGAGAGAACATCGCTCATTGATGCACTTTCTATGGATTTCATAACTCCATAGTCTTGAAACTCCTCTACTCCAGAGAGAACGTCACTCATTATACTATCGTGCATGATTTCCATAATTCCATAGTTACCTGCTTTGACTCCAAGAACTTTATCAGTATCCATGAAGCCATCCATGCTTGAAGATATAACACTTTTCACATCTTTGCCCAAGTTTTCAATGTGCATGAACTCATCCACCCCGGATAAGGCATCACTTGTGAAATATTTTTCTTTCTCGGTACCAATGAACTCATCGACTTCTGATAAGACGTCAGTGCTATAGTTGAGTGCATTGGAATCATCCATCTCTGAAGGAATAGAGCTTGGTACATTGGCATATTCTTTCAATTCTTTGATGTTGTAGTATACATTATGTTTATCATTAAAAACCACATGCCGAGTCTTTCCAATCTTTAAAAATTGCATGCTCCATCTCAAATCCTTACCTACCTCATAGTAGGGACCATCCAATGACATTGAGTTATCATCCATACCATCATCAGTAACTTTTTGAATTCTCATCTGCGCAAATGTCCAGTGTTCAACTTGTTCAAATCCCAAGACTTGACCTTCTGCTACATACTTATTTGTAAATGATAACATTTGTAAAATATCTCCCACTCTAAAATCCAAAGATATGCACTTTGTATTCCTGATGACATGTGTTGGATAAGTCTCATCTCTGTCCCATGCAATAAATGCTTTGTTAGAAGTATTATAGGGCATAACATCTCCAAGGATTTCCATATCCCCACACTTATGCTTTAGCTCAACATGTGCACTAAGAATCCTTGATACGATAACCGCTACCTTATCTTCGCCAAGTCTTCTAAAGTGACAAATAGAATTTGGATCACTTTCATGGATTGTAGCAAATGCAACTACTTCTCTTTTGCAATATAAAATCACCTCCATCCCCGGAATAAATTTTGTAGCCATCTCCTTTGTGAGTTTCCTCTGCAAACAAGCTGTAACAACCATTATAAAGAACATTAGTCTCTTCTCAATAATCTACTTTATTAATGATTTAAAAATCCAGAACGTGTTTGAAAATTTAATTAGACACTAACCAATAACAACCCTAAACCCTAAACCCTAAACCGTAAACCAAAACAACCCTAAATCCTAACCAATAACAACCCTAAACCCTAAACCCTAACCCCAAACCCCAAACCCTAAACCCTAACCCCCAAACCCCAAACCCTAACTCCCAAACCCTAAACCCTAAACCCCAAACCCTAAACCCTAACTCCTAAACCCTAAACCCTAAACCCTAACTCCCAAACCCTAAACCCTAAACCCTAACTCCCAAACCCCAAAACCCCAAACCCTAACTCCCAAACCCGAAACCCGAAACCCTAAATCCTAGACCCTTAACCCTAACCCCCAAACCCTAAACTCTAAACCCTAACTCCTAAACCCTAGATCCTAAACCCTAAGCCCTTAACCCTAACCCCCAAACCCTAACCCCCAAACCCTAAACCCTAACTCCTAAACCCTAAATCCTAAACCCTAAACCCTAACTCCCAAACCCTAAACCCTAAACCCTAAATCCCAAACCCTAAACCCTAAACCCTAACTCCCAAACCCCAAACCCTAAACCCCAAACCCTGAACCCTAAACCCTAAACCCTAACTCCCAAACCCTAAACCCTAACTCCCAAACCCTAAACCCCAAACCCTAAACCCTAAACCCCAAACCCTAAACCCTAACCCCCAAACCCTAAACCCCAAACCCTAAATCCTAAACCCTAACCCCTAAACCCTAAACCCTAACCCACCAACTCTAAACCCTAACCCCCAAACCCTAACCCTCAAACCTTGAACCCTAAACCCTAAACCCTAACTCACCAAACCCCAAATCCTAAACCCAAACCACGAAATCCTAAACCTTAAATCCCATGAGTGTTTTCAAGTAATATCATTTATTTAAGTAATAGTTTTAATTAGAATTTATAAGTAATAGTGGAATTGATAGTTGGGAGGGTGGTAGTGGGAGAAAGGGAGAGTGGGAAAGTGGAGAAAGGGAGTGTGGGAGGGTGGTAGTGGGAGAAAGGGAGAGTGGGAGAGGGAGTGGGAATGGGGGCGGTGGGGGTGGGGGTGGGAGGATGGGAGTGGGAGTGGGAGAGGGAGTGGGAATGGGGGAGGTGGGGGTGGGAGAATGGGAGTGGGAGTGGGAGAGGGAGTGGGAATGGGGGAGGTGGGGGTGGGGTGAGGGTGGGAGGATAGGAGGATGGGAGTGGGAGTGGGAGGGGTGGGGTGGGGAGTGGGAGTGGGAGGATGGGAGTGGGAGAGGGAGTGGGAATGGGGGAGGTGGGGGTGGAAGTGGGAGGGGTGAGGTGGGAGGATGGGAGTGGGAATGGGGGAGGTGGGGGTGGAAGTGGGAGGGGTGAGGTGGGAGGATGGGGGAGGGAGTGGGAGTGGGGGAGGTGGGGGGGGTGGGAAAATGGGAGTGGGAGTGGGAATGGGGGAGGTGGGGGGGTGGGAAAATGGGAGTGGGAGGATGGGAGTGGGAGGGGTGAGGTGGGAGGATAAGGGTGGGAGAATGGGAGTGGGAGTGGGAATGGGGGGGGAGGGGTGGGGGTGGGAGGATGGGAGTGGGAGTGAGACGTGTAGGTGGGAGGATGTGAGTGGGTGGGAGAATGGGAGTGGGAGTGGGAATGGGGGAGGTGGGGGTGGAGTGAGGGTGGGAGTGGGAGGGGTGGGGTGGGAGGATGGGAGTGGGAGAGGGAGTGGAAATGGGGAAGGTGAAAGAATGGGCGTGGGCGTGGGAGTGAGAATGGGGGAGGTGGGGTGGGAGGATGGGAGTGGGTGGGAGAGAGAGAGAAGATAATCTAATAGAGAGGCCAATGGGAGAGGAGATAATGTTATAGAAGGACCAATGAGAGAGAAGCACTCAAAACCCTAGTTTTTCTTATATATACTCTCCTACTCTCATTGTTTCTCTCATTTCAACAAGGAAGAGCAAGAGGAGAAGCAAAAAGAGGAGGAAGAGCAAAAGCAAGCACAAGCAAGCACAAGCATCGATTTCAACTTTTTCCCAGGTACTGTTTTTAAAATTTGTATTCTTTGAAATTTTATTATAAAGAGAGAAAAGTGAAGGAAAGATTTTTAGAGAGAGAAAAGAAGAGAGAGAGTCTTGCTGCCTCGGCAGCAAAAGAGAGAAAGAAAGAGAGAGGGAGAGAGACGAGAGAAGGGGGGGGAAAGAGAGGGGAGAGAAAGGGAGGGGGGAGAGAAGGGGGAAGGGGGAAAGAGAGGGGAGAGAGGGGAGAAGCAGCGAGGGGGGGGAGAGAGAGAGGGGAGGGGGAGGCTGCTGCCGCGGCAACGCAGAGGGGGGAGGGAGGGGAGGGAGAGGGGAGGGGAGAGGGAGGGGGGGCGGCGAGAGAGGGAGGGGGGGCGAGGATAGAGAGGGGGAAGAGGGAGGGGAGGCGAGGGGGGAGAGGGAGGGGAGGGGGCCGCTGCCGCTGCCATGACAGCGAGAGAGGGGGAGGGGGGGTAGAGGGAAGGGGGGCGGTGAGAGGGAGAGGGGAGAGGGAGGGATGGGGGCCCGGCGAGAGAGGGAGGGGGGGCGGTGAGAGGGAGGGGGGAGAGGGAGGGGAGGGAGCCGCCCGCGGCAGCGAGAGAGGGGGAGGGGGGAGGGGGGGGGGAGGGGAGGGGGGAGAGGGAGGAGAGGGGGCCGCTGCCGCGGTAGCGGCAGCGAGAGAGGAGGAGGGGGGGGAGAGGGAGAGGGAGGGGGGGGGGGCAAGGGGGGGGAGAGAGAAGGGGGGGCGGTGAGAGGGAGGAGGGAGAGGGAGGGGAGGGGGCCACTGCCGCTGCCGCGGCAGCGAGAGAGGGGGAGGGGGGAGAGGGGAGGGAGGGGGCCGCTGCCGCGGCAGCGGCAGCGAGAGAGGGGGAGGGGGGGGAGAGGGAAGGGGGGAGAGAGGGGGCAGCGAGAGGGAAGGGGGGGGAAGAGAGAGAGAGGGGGGGGGCCGCTGCCGCGGCAGCGGCAGCGAGAGAGGGAGGGGAGGGGAGAGAGAAGGGGGGGGGGAAAGGGAGGGGAGGAGAGAGGGAAGGGGGGGGAAGAGAGAGAGAGGGGGGGGGCCGCTGCCACGGCAGCGGCAGCGAGAGAGGGAGGGGAGGGGAAAGAGAAGGGGGGGGGGAAAGGGAGGCGAGGAGAGAGAGAAAGGGGGGGGGCCACGGCCGCTGCCGCGGCAGCGAGAGAGGGGGAAGGGGGGGAGAGGGAAGGGGGGAGCGAGAGGGAAGGGGGGAGCAAGAGAGGGGGGAGAGGGAAGGGGGGGGGGCACCGCGGCCGCTACCGCGGCAGCGAGAGAGGGGGAGGGGGGGGAGAGGGAAGGGGGGAGCGAGAGAGAGGGGAGAGGGAAGGGGGGGGGCCGCGGCCACTGCCGCGGTAGCGAGAGAGGGGGAGGGGGGGGAGAGGGAAGGGGGGAGGGGCCGGGGGCAGCGAGAGAGAGGGAAGGGGGAGAGAGAGAGAAGGGGGGGGCTGGGGGGGAGAGGGAAGGGGGGAGCGAGAGAGGGGGGAGAGGGAAGGGGGGGGGCCGCGGCCGCTGCCGCGGCAGCGAGAGAGGGAAGGGGGGAGCGAGAGGGAAGGGGGGAGCGAGAGAGGGGGGAGAGGGAAGGGGGGGGCCGCGGCCACTGCCGCAGCAGCGAGAGAGGGGGAGGGGGGGGAGAGGGAAGGGGGGAGGGGTCGGGGGCAGCGAGAGAGAGGGAAGGGGGAGAGAGAGAGAAGGGGGGGGGCCGCGGCCGCTGCCGCGGCAGCGAGATAGGGGGAGGGGGGGGAGAGGGAAGGGGGGAGGGGGTGGAGGGAGCGAGAGAGGGGAGGGGGAGAGAGAGAGAAGGGGGGGGGCCGCGGCCGCTGCCACGGCAGCGAGAGAGGGAGGGGGGGGGAGAGAGAGAAGGGGGGGTAGCGAGAGAGAGGGGAGGGAGAGAGAGAGGGAAGGGGTGGGGAGAGGGAAGAGAGAGGGGGAGCCGCTGCCGCGGCAGCGAGAGAGGAGGGGGGGGGAGAGAGAATAGGGGGAGATGCGAGAGCGAGAGAGAGGGGGAGGGAGAGAGAGAGAGGAGGGGAGGGGCCGCTGCCGCGGCAGCGAAAGAGAGGGAGGGGTGGAGAGAGAGAGAGAGAGGGGGAGGAGAGAGAGAGAGGGGATGGGGGGGGAGATCGCGGCAAGTGAGAGAGAGAGTGGAGAGGAGAGTGGGGAGCGCAAGTGAGAGAGAGGAAAAAGGTGAGGAGAAAGGAAGAGAGAGAGAGAGAGGGGAAATGAAGAGGAGTGGAGAGAGTAGAGTAAGATGAGAGGAAACGTAGACTAGAGCGGAGAGGAAAGAGAGAGAGAGAAGAGTGAGAGAGATGAAAATTTAGAGAGGGAGGACACGAGAAAGTACGATCGAGATAGAAAATCTTACCAATGAAGAGGAGAAATGAGTGGGCGACGATCGAGACAAGATGAAGAGATCGAGATAGAAAATCTTACCAATGAAGAGGAGAAATGAGTGGGCGACGATCGAGACAAGATGAAGAAGCTACGATCAATGAGGCATATGAGAGGAGATTGGTATGTGATTTAGTCTAAACTTAAACAAACAAAACTATAAACCTTGGTGTTTGATGAAAATTTAGAGAGGAAGGGCACAAGAGAAAGTACGATCGAGATAAAAAATCTTACCAATGAGGAGAAAAAATGAGTGGGCGACGATCAAGAAGAGATAAAGGAGAGATGTTTTGATGGAAGAATTTGGGAGCTACGATCAATGAGGCATATTAGAGAAGATTGGTGTGTGTGTGATTTAGTCGAAACTTAAACAAACAAAACTATAAACCTTGGTGTTTGAAAAAGAAACATGTGGAAACTAGAATTTCAAAATTTCCCGCCTTTTTTTAAACTATGAATCCTTGTGTTTGAAAAGACAAACCTTGGTGTTTGAAAAGAGAAACGTGTGGAAACTAGAATTTCAAAATTTCTCACTAGAATTTCAAAATTTCTCGCCTTTTTTTAAACTATGAATCCTTGTGTTTGAAAAGACAAACGTGTGAAAACTTGAAAATTGTGATAAAAGACAACCTTGTGTTTCAAAAGACAAACGCATGGATGTGAAAATTGTGATAAAAGACAACCTTGTGTTTCAAAAGACAAACGCGTGGATGTGAAAATTGTGATAAAAGACAACCTTGTGTTTCAAAAGACAAACCCCTGGATGTGAAAAGACAAATGTATGCTAAAAGCAAAACTTGTAGAAACTTCAATTTTAAATTTTTCTTTGTTTTTGAATTTAAAATGAGTTTCACTTTCATTTTTAATTTACTAGTTTAATTTAGACTATAATGCATTTTGTTTTGGAATATAAAGAGTATAATTTTAATTTTATTACATTTTAAATTAAAATTTTAAAAGTAGTTTAACTTACATTCGTTATTATTACTTTAATTTATTTCTTTTTAGGGAGAATATTCGTTATTATTACTTTAATTTATTTCTTTTTAGGGAGAATTAATATATTCTTCTAGGTAAATATTAAATTTTTAATTTTAAGTCTTGTTTTCTTTATTTTACGTTATTTTTTCATAAACTTTAAGTTAAACTACTTTATAGTTTTTATTATATAAATTCAAATTTATTAAGATTTTAACTTCTTATTAATGTGAATGTTCAATTCTTATGAGTTGTAAGTAAATTAGTTTTTAAAAATATAAATTTTATCTTTTTTAAAATGAGAAGGAGAAGAGAGAGAGAGAGAAGGGGGGGTCGCTGCCGCGGCAGCGAGAGAGAATGGGGGGGGAGAGAGAGAGAGAAAGGGGTGGGAGGATGGGAGTGGGAGAGGGAGTGGGAATGGGGAAGGTGAAAGAATGGACGTGGGCATGGGAGTGAGAATGGGGAAGGTGGGGTGGGAGGAGGAGGGCGGCAGCGAGAGAGAAGGGGGGGAGAGAAGGGGGGGAGAGAGAGAGAGAAAGGGGTGTGAGTTTAAAAAAGATAAAATATAAATTTTATCTTTTTTAAACTCACAACCTTAGTGTATTAAAAAGAATAATGGAAAGATTATTTTTTGCTTTTAATTCGCAACCTAAGGATATTAAAAAGAACAATGGAAAAGAAATTATTTCTTGCTTTTCTTCGCTTCGACGGTTGGTGTAGTCTAGATTAGCATAGATTAGTTTGTCCTTAGAGGAGAGAACTCCAAAAAAACCAATCAAAGCCATGCTCAAAATTTCCCGACTAGTTCCTAATCGGAGTCAGTCCATTCGTTCACATTCACATTCGGTTTCACAGTCACAACAACCCTACCATTTAAGCAACGATTAAGGTTTTTAAACTTTCAAGATGATTGAAAGTTGTATCAGTGGACATGACAGATTACAGTTGTGGAAGTTGACAGAGCATTTTACACTTATATCAGTCGCGGGAGTTGACAGAGCATTTTGTACTTATATATGACAGACTTCAAATTTGTATTCAGAGATCATTGTAAATCCTTATTTTTTTTCACATTTATGCTCTAAGCCTTGTAAAGCCTTTTAGGCTATTCCCAAAGCATTTATGCTCTAAGCCTTGTAAAGCCTTTTAGGCTATTCCCAAAGCATGAAATTGATACTTATATGATTGGGAAGAATACAAACTGGAGGTGTATTAATGGGACTCATTGTACTTTTGATTTTTCAAAGTAATTGTAGTTTGTCAAAGTACTTAAAATTTGTGTTGTGCTTGAATACATGATGGATCTTGAGGCTACAGCATTTGTCAATGGTATGACACTGAAATAAAATGGAAGAATTTATGCCCCAAAGGACTTCACAAACTGGACAGTTGTTGACACAACAAAGAAAGCATGGTTCTTGGTCTTAAGTAAAGGAAATCTCATTCTAGTGATGACAAAGAGAGAGTTGGAGAAAGATGAAATTTGAGAGAGTTGGAGAGTGCGCATCAAATGTATCTTTCTCCAAGAGCAATTTGATTCAAGGGGGCACCTTAGTAGGAATAAAAATTGAAAAAGACAGCACTACAATGATGATTTACACAAAGTCAAGAATGAGCAACAGATCGTTTCTTCTTTCTAAGAAAGATGCAATGCACTTTGTGATGCCGCCGCCAAAAGCACCTAGATTTCCTGAATTGGTTCCTGCATTGGAGATCCTTCAACATGTGTGGGAGGAATTTCCCATTGAGGAAGCAAGAAAAATGCAGTCAAAGATTATCCTTGAATACTTTCAGGGTGTCATCCAACAAGGTTCAACTTCATTGGAGGGACCTAAGGTGCAAGAATCCACACATGAGAAAGGAAGTGATGAGACACGCCATGTAGATTTGGTTCATGGTAATACAAATGAGAGAGAAAGTGGAGTGGATGAGACAGAACACATTGTAGCAATGGATGAGGGTCTTGTACACGTGGATGCTTACAAGGGATCTACATCTGAGATAGGAATTGAATTGGTGGAGACCGGACATGCACATGCATATCAGACAGAAATTGAATTGAGTGAGACACGACATGCATCAGATAAGACAGGACATGCACACACATCTCTTGTTCATGGTATTACTCACTTAGATGGTGTAACTCATGAAGTTGATGGAATAACAGAACAAGTGAAGCCCTTAAGTATACCTGAAGTTGAGGCAATAGAAGAAGAAGTAGGGCGATCTAAAGCAGTTCACATTGAGCCCCTAAAAAATAAACCTCGACGTCAAATGCAAAAGGCAAGTACTTCACGAGCTACAGTTCCAAGTCCTATAACTGGAAAAAGAGGTCGTTCATATACAAAGAAAGGGCAAAGAAGAGAAGAGGAAGAACATGAAGAGGATGCGGAGGGTCTTGAAATGGAGTCAGATCTAGAAGCAGAAATGTTATCAATGAAGAACCTAAATCTTCGCTTGAATGAGGCTGTGACAGATGAGGATCCAGGATATATATGGGGCCAGAAGACTCAAGTTATACATGCTTCAACAGTGGTCAAAGCAAGTGTCTTCACCAACAGCAGGACCTTAGATACAGCCTATGCTGAAAAGATTTTTCAGGCTTTGATTGATGGAAAAAAACCAGTTGTTTCTAATTTGGTACTCCATCCAAGAACATTTTGGCCAGTCATGGGAGATTATAGTCAATCCATCAATTTCTCTCAGCCTATAGATTTTGAGATGCAATTCACTAAGTTCCTCGGAAAACAAGTTCCCTCACTTCAAGAAGGACAGAGTTCTATGAATGATCCAGAACGACATATAAGGGATGCCAAGAGAAATTTCTTAGCTCATTGTACATTTGAGGCAATAGATGGTCAGCACTATGCCTATGCTTGTAATGAGCGCTCTAGAGATGCATACAAGAAAGGAGAAATTACTTATCAAACTTTCGCGAGTGTGCCTCAATTTAGCTACTATTCTGCATGCATTTGTATCTTCAAGAACGAGAAGAAATATTTGATTGAGTCGGAAAGACTTAATCATGACATTTATGCACTACGAAAAATCACCTCCACTTCAGAGATGTTGCTCAAAGCTAGGACCATATGGAAAACTTTTAATTCTCCTTTGACCACTCTCAAAAGAACTGCAACTAAAGTGGAAGCGGATAATCTTGTTGACTTCTACACATGCTTGAGTGCCATTGTACCAAGGGGAAAGCAGGAAAGAGCTGAGGTGATTACAAGCTTCAAGACAGTAAGGGATAGGTATCAAGACTACACAAGCATACTTTTCCATAGTGATGAAGTTTTTCATCAGATCAAAGACGTGTGTCTTGCATGTGAGAAAGGAGATGTTACATATGAGGCTCCATCATTGATTAAAGAGAAGACAAAGAAGATTGAGAAAAAAGAGATGACAGCTCGGATGTGGAGGCCTTTAAGAAACCTACCAGATAAATACGCAAGTCTTGCTGCAGAGAAATTAATGTCAAAAGAATGGTTTTTTGGCAAAAAGGATAAAGATCATTGCATGGAAGATAACATCATCCAACAGGTGAAGCGTGATGCAGTAAAGAGTGCAATTGAATATTTATTGGGAGAAAAAAATATTCCAATCAGCCAATGTAAAATTGATCATAACATTGTGAGGCAGATGGCATCAGCTTTACCGTCAGCTAAACAGAAGGCTTGGGCGCATAAATGGGTGAAGGTAGAAGATGATGGATCTGAAATTACTCCCTCTATGAGAAGTGACATTCCGGAAAATGTGTATGCATATGCACAAAAAGTCATCAATAACCACACTCTCAGAAAAGAAAAGACTTTGAACAAGGGCTTTTATTTCATACATGAAATCATTTCAGAGTCTGGAAAGAGTGTTGAGTGCAAGGGAGTTTCATTGAGTGATTTTTTGTCCGGCGACACTGCTTGGGAGAGACCTCAGCTTTTCTTTGTCTATGAAATATCAGCGGATGACATCCGTCCACTCCTTGACAGAATATTACATACCACCATTGGTAGAGTGGGACAATGTAATATAGTCATATTTGCTGATAAAGATGACAAGGAACAAATGTCTGCTACCCTAGAAAAACAATATGGCAATGAGCTCAAGATTTACAATGGGATATACTCAAGAAAAAGGGACAAGAGAGAATGCGGTCTCAAGATACAGAGTCTGGAAACCTTTTTCTTGTGCATGAAGAGCCCTTATAATGATCACTCCTTACAAAACAATATAAGAGGGAATGCAAAGAGATTGCAACTACTGCTGGAAGAGCATGAAGCTCCAAGTCTTCTCCATCGCAATGCAAATCACTATGAAAGGCCAGCAAAAAGTGCTGATCTTTTAATTAGTATGATGGAATTTTTGCTACCGTCTGGATGGGAAGTCACATTGTGCCGAATGGGACATTTGTTCGAAGCTCTTATCAGAAAAGGACACAATGTAAATATTATTGAGAGCCCTGCTTGCTTGGAATACCTTGATACTGTGGCTTCTCTCACAATAAAGTTTGATAAGAAAGGTCCGATCTCACATGAAGAGGATGACATAGAGCAGATCATGTACGATGAGAGCAAGAAAGATGATGAAAATGATCAAAGCTTTGGATATAATAGTGAGGATACCAGCAATAGCAAGGAAGCAGAGGAAGATGGATATGACACTGACCTTGCCTCTGAAGGTTACATAAAAAGACCACGAAGATATGTAGAGGTATGAAGACTTATGTTTAATTTTCTTTATTCATTTAAAGGTCTTTTTAAATTTATAATTAATTTAAAATTTTGAATCTCATAATTATTTTATCCTTTTATAGGAGAAGGGAGAGGAGGAGGATGAGGAGGACATAGTTGGAGCAGAGAATCATGAAAGCTCATCTCAAGAAAGCAAAGCTGCTCTGGCTATCCATCGGATGACTCTAGAAAATAATCATACATTGCAACAAATGGAGAAGTCATTTCAAGTTAGGTTTCAAGTTCGAGAACAACCTCTTACTTTTATATTTGATGAAGAGGATATTTCAATCCTCATAAACTTCAAGAAAGAGGTCAATGACAAGGTTATAATAGCCATCCTCAGGTTTGACACCAACTTTTTACTGACTTTATGCTTTTGTATTTCCATTGGATCAAATGAACTAATATTCTTTTCTTTTTATTGCAGTATGGTTTTACAACAGCTTCCGCTATATATACAAAGATGTGCATATATGGTCGATCCTCTTGTTTCTAGTGTACTTAGCAATAAGGAGAAGACCATAGATGACATTTTTAAGTGGTTGCAACCTATTGATTTGACTACGGTGCGAGTTATCTTTACCGCATATCACGAAGAGTGAGTATCAATCCCTACCTAGCTTATCTCTTACATTGTGGAGGATTATATCAAATAATAATTATTCTTAATTGATAATGCAGCTTGCATTGGAGCTTGGTAATTGTGGACATCTTAGCCAAGCAATGCTTCTTTGTCAATTCAATAGCATCTATCCATGGCAGTGTGTCAGAGTAAGTATAACCTACTTGTGTCATAATTATGTCAATGAGATGCATCCTATGCAATGCACACATTCATTTATGTTTTCTATTTTGATGTGTAGATCTGCTCGAAAGTTGGTAAGTGCTATAGATGCACTTATGCAAATGGAGGGTGACTTGGAAGATCAAATAGAGTATGTAACATGCCCTGCAGCGAAGCAGAATGATGACCACAGTTGTGGGTGGAGAGTTGGATATAACTGCTTCTTGCTCCTTGCTCAAATTTTTGATTTGAGAGGCGGTGAAACCTCATTGTCCACATATACAGACTTGCATCTGCAGGCATTTATGTCATCTATCATTAAGGCATTTATTGATAACGTGGTGGAGCATCCAGAGGAAACATTGGTTGCTACGCCCATAAGTTGTCCTGATGTAACCGCTGTATTGGACGAAATGGGGAGCTCTTCTGAGGTTAAGGTCATCATTAGCAAGCAACCTCGTGTTTTGACTTTTGGTAGCGAGGAAGTTACAATCCTCTCCGACCCTTTGAAAGAGGCTAATGACAAAGTCATGATGGCCATCCTCAGGTTTGATATGAACATCTCTTGACTTGATACTTCAATCATTTGATTCAATCTGCTTCTAACATTTGTTTATTTATTGCTGCAGTACGGTTATATCTCATTTTCCTAGATCAGTACAGAATCGCGTCTGTATGCTCGATTCTCTTCTTTCAGCTGTACTTAGTGATACCAAGAAGACAGTAGATGATGTTTGTTCAATTCTACAACCTTTAGACTTGGATGGCATACTACTTGTCTTTATGCCATACTATGAGAAGTAAGTATGGTCTCAATCTTTCTTTTACTCTCTTATTTATAATATTGTGTCAATAATTAATACTTAATATTGTGATAAATCTTATTGCTCTTTATTGGTGATGTAGTTCACATTGGAGCCTTATAGTATGGGACCTTGATGACAACCATTGTTGGTTTGTCAACTCAATTACAGGCTTTCACGGGGTGTTCAAGTAAGTGTTCTTTTATCATATCATTATGAACATGCATCAAGTTACTATTTACTACACAAATTCACTTTGTCATATGTCATGATGGACAGGTCTGCAAACAAGTTAGTTTCTGCTATTATGAAAATCAGGGAGCATCACGACCAACCAAATTTCCAGACACGCCTCGCAGTGGACCAAAAGGACATGTTTAGTAGTGGGTGGAGAATTGCGTACAACTTCATGTTGTATCTCAATGAAATTTTTGAACATGTCTCCATAGAAGCATATACCAAGCTCGAGCTACAAGATTTTGTGGCTAAGACTGTTCACTATCTAACTGCTATCATTGGGAAACAACATGATGGACTCAATGAAGAACCACTTGAATTAGAGACTCAATGCATTCTTCCTACACAAGAAGTGGAGACTCAATGTGCATCTACAACATCACATCTTGTAAAGGAGGAAGAGATTAAGTCTATCCCGATTGCACCAGAAGTAGAATCTCAATGTACACCATCCACACAAGTAGAGACTCAATGTACTCTTAGAGAATCACAGCTTCAAGAGAACTCATCAGACTCTATTCAGTTGTAAAACATGTAGAAAGAAACATGAGTCCTTGAAGATTTTTATCTTGTTTGTATCGATTAATGATAGTGTTTTTTAAACTTATGTTAAATGTTGCAATACATTAGGATATTTTATGATATTTTTTCATTACAATACATTAGGTTTTACTTTTTTGAAAGTCTAATTTATTATGTACAATACATTAGGTTTTACTTTTTTGAAAGTCTAATTCATTCTTATGTTCCATCACTTTATTTTATAGATTTCAATGTACTCAAAATCTATCATTTATTATGTATAGCAAGTATCTCATGATGAGATTCTATTAATTATATCATTCTTGTGTTCCATCATTTTACTTTATAGATTTCAATGTACTATCACTATCTTATATGTCTCAAATGACTCCCATTACGGTCTTGCATCCCATCATTTTATTTTATAATGTCTCGCATTACAATCTTGCATCTAGTCATCTCGCATTACGGTCTTGCATCTGTAGTTCTATAAATTCCCTAGTAGTCGTTCATCTTCTATATCTCACCCGCAGCAGACACTTCTTGCACTTTGCTCTTCATGATGAGATTCTATTAATTATATCATTCCTGTGTTCCATCATTTTACTTTATAGATTTCAATGTACTATCACTATCTTATATGTCTCAAATGTCTCCCATTACGGTCTTGCATCCCATCATTTTATTTTATAATGTCTCGCATTACGATCTTGCATCTAGTCATCTCGCATTACGGTCTTGCATCTGTAGTTCTATAAATTCCCTAGTAGTCGTTCATCTTCTATATCTCACCCGCAGCATCTCACCCGCAGCAGACACTTCTTCCACTTTGCTCTTCTTACCTTACTCCTCTCCTCAAGCTTGCTCCTTCCTCTCCTCAAGCTTGCTCCTTCCATCTTGCCCGCTAGTAGTCGTTCATCTTCTATATCTCACCCGCAGCAGACACTTCTTCCACTTTGCTCTTCTTACCTTACTCCTCTCCTCAAGCTTGCTCCTTCCTCTCCTCAAGCTTGCTCCTTCCATCTTGCCCGCAGCCTTGCCTCCTCTTCTCAAGCATACTCCTTTCATCTTGCCTTATCTCCTCTAGTTACCTTCCTCACTCTCGTTACCTTCCTCACCTCGTTCGTCTTCTATATCTTTCCTCACTCTCTTCCTCACTCTCGTTACCTTCCTCACCTCGTTAGTCTTCTATATCTTTCCTCACTCTCGTTACCTTCCTCACCTCGTTCATCTTCTATATCTCACCCGCAGCAAAAACTTCTTCCACTTTACTCTTCTTACCTTACTCCTCTCCACACTTCTTCCACTTTACTCTTCTTACCTTACTCCTCTCCTCAAGCTTGCTCCTTCCATCTTGCCCGCAGCCTTACCTCCTCTTCTCAAGCATACTCCTTTCATCTTGCAGCCATTATGGATCTTTTTAAGGTAATCGATTCTGTCGAGCAAGCCATTAGCAGCCTCAAAGAATGGATTGCCGAGAACCAAGGAAAGAGAGAGGAGAGAAAGCAAAATCCAGCTCCATTAACCCAGTACGAGAAGGATGACTTTTCTTGTCAGAAGGGCTTAGAGAAGGAAGAGGAAAGAAAAATAAGTATGGCTACTACTGAAATAGATAAATTGCAGTCATATAGGAGAGAGTTGATAGACTTTCAAAGTGAGATATCTTCGCGTGTGGCTCGTTATGGAAGATTTTCCCCCGAGGAAGCGCAAGCCATTCGGAATAAACAAAGTGTTATGCAAGAGAAAATTCATCAATCCTTACTTCTCTTCTATAATTTTAACTACATCGATGAGGATGAGATGAGCTCAGCTCTTGAATGGGTTGAATTTAGGCTAAGGACTTGAAAATAGAAAATTCATCAAATTGAATGGCTGTAGTCTTGAAAATAAATTTGCCTTCCAGTGAGAGTTTTATTGTAACTTTTGGTGTAATTTGCCTTCCAATGAGAGTCTTATTGTAACTTTTGGTGTTTTTCAACACCTAAATTATAAATATTGTGAGAGTTTGCTACTTCCACTTGTAACTTTTGAAAGTGTTTCCTAAACACTATTATAAATATAAAGTGAGTTTACAATTAATGGACCACTCTTTTTTGTGTAACTTATCTCAGGCTTAACTTTTGAAGATGTTTATTAACACCATTAAATATTAAGAGAGTTTACAACAACCTAATCTTATTTTTTCATGTAACTTATCTAGATTGCGTTAAATTTTATAATTTTAGTTTCATGTCCTTTAAAAATATATAAAAAAATGCTTGTTTTTATGTTTTTATATGTGCTTTGAAGATTGGGTTTTTCTTAAATTTTATCTGAAAACTAGTCCAAAAGTATATGTAAAAATGAATTTGTACATTGACAAGTCCAAAATTAATGAAATAAGTGTTTATGATGAAGGAGGGTGAGAATTGCTTTATGAAAGGGTCTTCTCTCCTCCTTCTCAAACATCTCAGTCCTCTCTTTGTAGTTATGCCATCACTTTGTATCTATATTTTCTTTCCTTTCCCCTCTCCCTATAGCATTAGGATCTCCCTTTGTACCCCTCTCTTCACTTTGGATGTCTTGAATATAGCGTATGCTTCCTTTTCCTCATTCTTCTCCAATCTCTATTCTCCTTCCTTCAAAGCTTAGTATGCCCATATGAGTAAGTTATCTTTAGACCTATTATGGGGGAAGTGTCCACTCCCTTGGATGCCCTCAATTTGCCATTTATCTTGGAAGCTACTTCTCTACTGAAGGAAATCGTTGCCCCTTCCCAAAATTTTACTTGGGTATGGACAGTTTTGATAGTCTCTCATAAAATGGTCATAACTTTTTGCTCTAAACTCTGATTTACGTGAAACCTATATCAAAATATTATCTTTTTGAGATCTATCTTCTCATGGAGTCATATCTTTGTTCTGACAAGCGAAACAAAAGTTAGTGCTATCTAGTAATTGGGTCTATTGTTCGGGACAGTTTTAGTAGTCTCCAGTAAAGCTGCAATAACTCTTCTATCTATGATCCAAATTTAGCTCTTTTGATATCAATGTAAAGATCTATTAAAGATATATGGTTCTATTATTTTTATTCTCTATAGGATATTATAATGATCTATTAATTTATCTCTTTGTTTGGCTAGTGTGTCTCCCATGTAGTAGAATCACTTTTTGATGTGTGTCACCCAACTCTAGTCCTCCATAAGGTGTGTCATTATTTATAATCTTGCCTTCTATTTCAGGTTTGTGGGTCTTAGCATGGGAAGGTGGCACAAAAGCACTGTTCGGGACAATGTGCTTATGTATTCTTAGCACAAAACAAATGAAAACATATTGTTTAAATATTAACGTAATAACAATATTTTGAAAGGTAGTTACAAGATTCTGCCAGGCCATTACGTAGTTGAGGGACATGGGTAGTGGGAGGGGTAATCTGCATTTTTTGCCATCCATTTTCTCGGTGTTCTTGAAGATGCCTATGCTCTCTATATTTCATGTGTATGCTCGACCAAGATGCTACTACACCTGTCCCTATAGCTACACTCCAAGAAAGCGGCTTGTTCTCTTGAGATCACATGATTGCATAGCTGCACGTTTATTGCTTGTGGAAGCAGGAAAAAGCCAAAGGCGTCAAACGATCACTTGTCTCTTCCACAAGTTTATGAAGAAGGCTTGGGAACAAAAACAAAGAAGTTTGAGAGAGAAGGCTTCTCGACACCCAAAAATACGAAGCATGAGTGGAATTTTTGCACCAAGAGGTCTCTGCACCTGTGGTTTGTAACTCAAGAACTAGTTACACAATCGTGGGTGTCTTAGACCAGCTCTAAGAGTAAGACTTATTGCAAGATTTCAAAACCTACAAAGTGGTACTAAAAGATTTAGAAGGTACTACTCAAAGCTTTCCTCTTCCACTGTGAAATCGACCATGATTGAGCACATGTTCGAGATGCTAGAAGCAGTTGATGAGGGTCTTGGTCAAGATGTGTGGCTGATAGAGCTTCCCCACATTCCACTATGATCAAGATTGCAACAAATCTTGTGTCTATTGGAGCTGAATTTTGCCTCTAGCACACTGCTTTGTGATTGCCCAACCTTAAGCCGCAGGAAAAAAAATAGCCTCACGTGATCACAGAGAATATCAAAGTTGCTTCAATCACTACAGATTTTTCTTCACAGAGGTATGGAAGATGCCATGCAATCTCTGGACGTGGACTGTTTTGGACCTTTGCATGTGTAGACAGAGAACATTTTGTTAGAGACAATGTCTTCCCAAAACCCTACAAGCCTAGGACAGGGAGGTACATCTACCACGACAATCTCATCCTTTTGCTCCCAGAAAAGAAGACTATAAGGGCTTGGGAAGCATCAAGGAAGAGGGAACAAAGAAGAAGAAAGAAATGTAAGTTGGATGAGGAAGATGATTTTAGCACAATGATAGAAAATATTGTGTTGTTTATACAAAAGAAATTAGCATCCTCTTCAAAGAAGAAAGATTCAGAGGTACTTCAGTAAGTGCTTCATGACCCACGCATCTCAAAGTATACAGGGGAGTAGAATGCAAGAGCAACATTGCTTTCTCCTCTGAAAGAATCTCTACAAATCCTAAAGAATCCCAGATCAAGTGATGAATAGTTTGTCAAAAGAAGCACTCTGACTTGCTTGTTAAATGCATTGCCAAGAGACCATGAGGTATCCATTGGCCAGGTCTCTAGAATTTTAGATGTACATCCAAGAGCTTTTCATCATGCCCATCAAATTCTTTCCTATAATGAAGCTGGAGAGAAGCTTCCATTGGATTTATGCAAACGTCAGATTCCAATTTGTGCTTTTGATGAGGAAGTCACTGAAAAAATATGAAGAGGGGAGAGGAGAAGAGTGGAGATGAGGAGAGAGGGCATAGCTAGAGAGCACCACAAATAACTAATTGTACACTAGATTTAGTTGAAAAAATAGAATATATACAAACCCATTTAAGGTTAGGGTTAGGGGATCTAACCCTTTCCTTTATAGCACTCTATAAGGTTAGTGCTATGCACATATGATCACATGATGGTGCTATGCACACGTGATCAAATGATGTTGAGCGTGAACTCTCAACACCTTCCCTCAAGATCAACATCATGAAGTAGGCCTTCCCTCGGCCTTCCCTCAAGATGATGATTTTGGGGAATTGAAGAAGGACTGAGCATTACATTCCATCACACCCCTTTAATGGGAATGTCCTTCCTCTGCATCAAACCAAGAGCTAGTCGGTGTTTCTCAAATAGCTCGTTACCGAGTGGTTTGGTAAAGATGTCTGCAACATTCTCTTTGCTATCACAATGCTGCAGTGTGATGTCACCAAGTAACACTCTTTCTCTGATGAAGTGCTCTCTGACATCAATGTGCTTTGTCCTGGAGTGATATACTGGATTCTTGGCCAATGCGTGAGTCGATTGATTATCAAAGTATATTGTTGTTGGCTTTGACTCATCAAAGTAATCTGTTTCTGACAATAGTCTTCTGAGCCATATAGCCTCACATGCATCTGTAGTGAGTGCTCTATATTCTGCTTCAGTAGAAGACAAAGAAACAATTGGCTATTTGTTTGACAACCATGATATAGCACCTTGACCAAGGAAAAATGCATATCCCTGTGTCGATCTCTTGGTCTCATGATCTCCAGCATAGTCATTGTCATAGTATCCATGCAATCATGGATGACTTCCTCTATATTCTAGCCCAAACTGTCTTGTACCTTTGATGTATCTCAAGACTCTTTTGGTTGCATTCCAATGAGACTATTTTGGATTTGCCATAAACTATGCTAGTGAGCTTACTGCATAACAAATATCTGGCCATGTGATTGTCAAATATATAAGAGATTTGATGAGCTACCTATAGTTTCTATCATTGATTGTAGGCTTTTCTGAATCTTTAGTAAGTTTCAAACTTTGTTCCATCTGCGATCTTGCAATCTTCCATATGAAACTTCTTTAGGAGACTGTCAACATACTTGATCTAACTCATGAATGTGTTATCTGAATCTCTCCATAACTCAATTCCAAGACAATAGTGCATAAGTCCAAGATCTTTCATGTCGAACTTTGCAGATAAGTCTTGTTTCAGTTTTTTGATGAAGCTATCCTTGCTTCTTGTCACAATCAGATCATCTACGTACAAAAGTGCAATAGTAATGTCTTCCCCTTGAACTTTGTAGTAGAGAGTATGATCTGCATTGGACTTCATGTATCCCAGATTAGCAAAATACTTGTCGATTCTGTTGTACCAGCTTCAGGGTGCTTGTTTTAAGCCGTAGAGACTTTTCTTAAGATGGCAAACCTTATTCTCCTTTCCTAGTTCAACATGACCTGTTGATTGTTGCATGTAGACTTCCTCGTCTAGATAACCATTGAGAAATGCATTCTTGACATCGAGTTGATACACATTCCATCTGCTGAGTGTCACTAGTGATATCAAGAACCGTAAGGAATCCATCTTTGCTACTGGAGCATAAATCTCATCATAGTCCTGACCATATTGTTGTGCAAATCCTTTTGCAACTAGTCTGGCTTTGTATCTCTGAATACTCCCATCTAGATTGTACTTCACTTTGTATACCCATTTGTTTGCTATGGCCTTTTTTCCTGGTGGAAGGTCGCATAATTCCCAAGTATTATTCTTATACAAAGCATCCATTTCTTCATTCATAGTAATTTGCTATTCTGGCTTGTCTACTGCATCTTCGAAGTACACTAGCTCTTCTGTAGCCATGATGGTAGTCATAAGAGCATAGTTGGTGGTTTCCACCTGAATTGCTTTGCCTTTCTGAGCATATGTCAATCTTGTTGGTGGTCTGCTTTCCCTAGTAGACTGTCTGAGCTGCTTGGCTCTGCTTGGCTCTGCTTGGGGTGTTTCTGGCAATTCTTGCTCTTCTTCATCAACATGTTGTGGGGGTTAAACATCACTGTGCCTTTACCCCGGTTATGTAAAATACTCAAACACATATATAAATGAATGAAAAAGAAGAATAGGGTGGTTCTGCACCCACCAAAACTTGTGTGGCTCTATGTTTCTCTCTCTCCCTCTTCTGTTCTTGCTTCTGTTGAGAGCACTCTCAACTAGTATCAGAGCTCGGGTGATCTAGTTGAGCGTGCATGAATGCTTGAAGCTCAATAGCTCTATGGGAAACTTTGTGGGTGAATTTACTTACATCCAAGTGTGTAGAGACCTTGGAGGAACCTTTGAAAAAGTCACTTTGGTTTTGCGAAGTGGTTTTGAGAGCCTGTGTTGGAACTCAAGTTTGGAGCAACCATTTGTAGATTTGTCTGTTCCGATGGACTCAAGAGATCCTAAAACTTCTATGTTGCTCATCATTCGCACTCCGGTGGAGTTTACAAACAACTCTATTTCCAAAAACATTTTTTAGTCCGTGTGTTGGACCCAGTGATTGAGACCACGGTTTCCAAAACCGTCTGTCCCATTGCGTTTCGGATGCCCAAAAACCCCTACCTATTAGTTCTTACACGATTCGGTGGAGGATTTTTGGAGTTATAAATCTTTGTGTGTTCGATTTCGTCTCTCTGTTATGCATTTTTCATTCTAAGGTTTTGAAACCTTAGATTTATGCCACATGGCAGTGGATAAGTGTTGACTCCCATTTCTCACTCATTGGTTGGGATTTTGGAGTTCTGGCAAAAGAGAGATATTTGCATATTTTCTTGCTAAGTCCAATTATGCAATGGCACCCATGTTTTGAGTCATCTCAGGTTCTATTTTAAGTAGCAGTCATTACCATGGGACTATGATTTCTTGAGCATACCTTATGCAGATCACTCTGGTTGCAGTTTGAGCAGTGTGCGCTTATTCGTGGTGTGCATTGGGTTGCAGTGGATGAATTATAGGCCATTTGGATGAATTACGGTCCTTATTGGATGCGATGATAGGCCCAAATTGCCTTGTGGGATGCTATTTTTATGGACGCTTTGCACATGGATGCTATTTTAGAAATGATGTGCACAATGCCATGAGATAGCCGAATAGGCTTTACAATGGTGGCATGTGTGTGTGAAATCAAGTGCTATCTGCCCACTATAACAATCTGCAATGCCTCTGTACTCTGAAGTCTACTCACTAAACTGATGAACATAAGGTTTCAAGTAATGTAATGATGTGAAACTGTATGTGAACATATGGACTATTTGAGTAGATATTAGTCAAGAATTTTGGCCATGGCTTAGATTGGCAACTTGGGGAAATTCAAAGCGTCCCCTCTATAGCGATCTAGTCTACTCTGATCTAGATCTATACCAACCGGTGATCGATGAAAGAACAACAAATAATTTCTTTTCTTTTGTTCTTTTTAAGTGTTGGGTCAGATGCATCGATGTAGAGGCAAATGCACATGAAGGAAGTGGTTTTGTTGGTGAGTCTCAAATGTGAATGTAACTTGCACCGAAATGTGCACGTGATGTAATGATAATGAAAAAACGAGCGACTTTCCTTTTTGGATCGCCCTCAAATTCTTCTTGGATCAAGAGATACGACTTGATCTACGTGGAGGAGCAAAAGGAGTACAAATGTGCTCAATGATGATGTGTCACTGTGGGTCATATGTAGTGATGATGTGGCACTGTGCCTAGCAAGAGGTGTGCCAGTGAAGCCTGTGTTGAGCTGGCATAGATGATGTCAACAGATGATGTGGCACTGATGATGTGGCATAGGTGATGTGGTAGATGACATGGCTATGCTGACATGACAGCTGATGTGGCTATGCTGACATGGTAAATGATGTGGCAGTGATGACATGGCAACCACTATGGCAGATGACGTGGCAAATAAGGTCTGCCACATGGCAGATTGTGAACCAAACCAATGTGTGGTGACACTGAGGGTAGGGTTAGTAATAAGGCCACGTGTCAAAAGGAGGGTAATCAAAATCTTCAAGATTATAATAGAATATTGAAGATTCTATCACTAGCTCTGTTGGTGCTTTGGCCTGTGAGGCGCAGACTTTGTGAAGGTGCTAGAAGGTCTTCTCTTGCCCACCAAAAGAGTCACATTCCTCTGTTCTACTTTGAGGTTGCTTGAAGGCTGGAGCATGAAGACAATGGTTGTGTGGACCTCAAGCCATGCTAATGGAGTTGCATTGGTTGAGCATCGTCTGTGGGGCTGGCTCATTGTAGAGATGTTGATTGTAGGGAGCCTTTGCTAGTCGGTCGTCTAGTGGCACAGAGTAGTTGGTAGATACTCAGCCAATGGTGTTGGAAGAGGCTACAGACTAGGTGCTATAGGCTGTGTGTGCTACTAGGAGCCTGTGAGCTCATTTGTTGGAGCAGTTACGTAGATAGAAGCCATTGCATGTAGGTGTAGAATAAGAGCTGCAAAGATTCATTGAGGCAAGGCGGATCAAGAGTGCTTTGTGAGGCGACATCAGTCGGAGAGACCTCAAGGCCTTAGGCTTTAATGAAGCTGCTGTTGCAAAGTTGGAGGAGCTCCTTTCGAATGGAGGCGTCGTTGTCAAGGCTTTGTGCTTGGTCGTAGGAGCGCTGTTTAGGCTTGCTGCTACTGCTAAGGCTTGCGTGCAGGAGGTTGATAGCTGAGCCGTGGGCTGCTAGCTATCTACGTAGCTAGCTTGTGCACTAAGTCACTTTGAAGCAGATGGTGATGGAGCATTGTTGCAGCTCAGAGGGTCGACCATCGTGGGCTTTGAGGCCCTTGAAGCTAGTCGCTGAAGGGTTGCACGTAGGAGAGGTTGCATGCGAGAGAGTTGCTATATAGGAACAGCAGCTGTGTGTGTTGTCTACAATTGGTGCGGGCATGAGAGATGGCTTGTAGGAGCTGTAGAGCCATGTAGGTAGGCGGCCCTACCAAGGAGGAGCTCACACAAGATGGCACAGGAGTTGATGGCAGCTCGATGAAGCTCTGTGGTGTAGTTGCAGAGAGCCCACAAATATTTATATTACTTCTGCCTATATTAAAGTAGACAAGAAAGGTGTACCTTGCACTAGAGGGGTCTCATTAGTCACAACCTCTTCAAGGAGCTCATAGTATGCCTCTCCAGCATCACCTATAAAACCTGTGCCCAAGTTTATTTTTCACTACCATGTTACAGTCAAAAGAGAATCTTATATGAATGCCTCTGTACATGTTCGCGAAATGTCTATTTACCTTTTTGTCATTGCTTGCCTCTTTTTGGACTTGTCTTTCCACCACCTTGCTGACTACCTACAACCTGAAAGCTCCACTTGTGAGGCTGAGCCCCCTTCAAAGTACAAGAATTCTATAACAAAACTAAAAGTCTAGAGGAGAAGCAAACCTGGAATGTCAGCTTCACTTGCCCCCCCAGGAACTATAGTCTCTAGCACCAAGTCAGCATTCTTCTTCAGCCCTTTCTCTCTCTCAAGAACTTGTCCCATCTCCAAATCTATCCACCAAGGATAGTGCTCAAGCTCCCATCTAGAGAGGCTCTAAAGGGCAAGTGGATACATGCATGACTCATCATTACTGACTAGCACCCACTACCAAGCCATAACAAGAATGGAAAAAGATGTTCCTTTTCTTTCAAATGAGCAAAGTAACTGGAAAGAAATAATAAAAACATAAGTGTCAAACATCATAGCACATAAACATCATAGAAGCAGTGACAAAGGGTTTTGAATTATGTATCACCAATATAGAAGCCTCTTTGCCACCATATCCTACAATTCCACTTTCTTTGAGGTGGTCTTCTCTTCACTCTTATCCCTTTTGCACTACAAAGTAAAAAGAAAATTTCATGCCTCAAGTTTGACCTCCTCATAATAATCATATAGAGAGCACTTTGGAGGAACAACCACTGCACCCATGATATCCTAAAAATCAATAAGAAGATCCTGGGACTCCTGACCAAATTTTTCAAGGAGCGCTTCTCTTCGCAACCAACTGAAACAAGAATTTGAAATTTAACATCATGAAATAGAAATGAATGTAAGACATATATCAATTTAATAACCACTAAATACTTACACTCTATATGTGTGATCCACTCGAGCAAGACCATAAGCCATCTTGGTTGCCTTGCTTACCTCTCGTAAGGATAGTCATACTATCTTTGTATGAATGGGGGCATCATACAATGCTAGCACGCTCAATTTATCCAATGTGGCAAAGCTATTGGGTCCCCACCCAAGAGATAGGACTTTTTCCCACCATTTATCCTCCAATTTTGGGTCAAGTATGTTCAGCATCTAAGGGGAAAGAAGAAATCACACAATAATGACATAAGAATCATTGATCACATTCAAACACATAGAATGGAAATCATCTTGCCTATTTTTATTCATACACATGAAGTAATGAATTACCTTGCATGTCCTATCACCATAACGAGCAACAAGCTCTCCAAGCTCCTTCTCCTCAAGCTTCTCAAGCTCTTCCACACAAAACAAGTCAATTTTGCTTGCTCAGGCTTCTTGTTTAATGACTGGGATATTTGAAGTTGTCAACCAAAAAATAAACATGTGAGTAAAGAAAGCCCACAAATAGAGCAACTAACAAGATGATCAACCAAACAAATGTAACTTACATTGTACATCAACTTCCCAAGGTATCTTCTACTAAGAGGATACCAAGGCTCACTCCCCTTAGTATATTTTTTCCATATTTGAAATATTAAATTCCTATCCTTCTCAAGAAGTTCCTTCATGTAGCTTTCATGATCTACAGAACAAATATTCAAGAAATTAGCGAGCTCATCCCTGATAGATGTGACCACCAATGCATATGTATTCATGTTGAAATATAAAAGCATGTCAAAACCAATTAAAGCCAAAAGTCCCAAAGAAGAGAAAACACAAGAAATATAATTTTGAAGCACTTACTGACAAAATATGAAGAGGGGAGAGGAGAAGAGTGGAGATGAGGAGAGAGGGCACAGCTAGAGAGCACACCACAAATGACTAACTGTACACTAGAATTAGTTGAAAAAATAGAATATATACAAACCCTTTTAGGGTTAGGGTTAGGGGATCTAACCCTTTCCTTTATAGCACTCTATAAGGTTAGTGCTATGCACATATGATCACGTGATGGTGCTATGCACACATGATCACATGATGTTGAGCGTGAACTCTCAACACCTTCCCTCAAGATCAACATCATGAAGTAGGCCTTCCCTCAAGATGATGATTCTGGGGAATCGAAGAAGGACTGAGCATTACATTCCATCACACCCCTTTAATGGGAATGTCCTTCCTCTGCATCAAACCAAGAGCTAGTCGGTGTTTCTCGAATAGCTCTTTACCGAGTGGTTTGGTAAAGATGTCTGCAACATTTTCTTTGCTATCACAATGCTGCAGTGTGATGTCACCAAGTAACACTCTTTCTCTGATGAAGTGCTCTCTGACATCAATGTGCTTTGTTCTGGAGTGATATACTGGATTTTTGGCCAATGCTTGAGCCGATTGATTATCACAGTATATTGTTGTTGGCTTTGATTCATCAAAGTAATCTGTTTCTGACAATAGTCTTCTGAGCCATATAGCCTCACATGCACCTGTAGTGAGTGCTCTATATTTTGCTTCAGTCGAAGACAAAGAAACAGTTGGCTGTTTGTTTGACAACCATGATATAGCACCTTGACCAAGGAAAAATGCATATCCCTGTGTCGATCTCCTGGTCTCATGATCTCCAGCATAGTCACTATCACAGTATCCATGCAACCGTGGATGACTTCCTCTGTATTCTATCCCAAATTGTCTTGTACCTCTGATGTATCTCAAGACTCTTTTGGCTGCATTCCAGTGAGACTGTTTTGGATTTGCCATAAACTGTGCTAGTGAGCTTACTGCATAACAAATATCTAGCCGTGTGATTGTCAGATATATAAGAGATCCAATAAGTTGCCTGTAGTATCTGTCATTGACTGTAGGCTTTTCTGAATCTTTAGTAAGTTTCAAACTCTGTTCCATGGGAGTGGCTGCAATCTTGCAATCTGCCATATGAAACTTCTTCAGGAGACTGTCAACATATTTGAGCTGCCTCATGAATGTGCTATCTGAATCTCTCCAGAACTCAATTCCAAGACAATAGTGCATAAGTCCAAGATCTTTCATGTCGAACTCTGCAGATAAGTCTTGTTTTAGTTTTCTGATGAAGCTATCCTTGCTTCATGTCACAATCAGATCATCTACGTACAAAAGTGCAATAGTAATATCTTCCCCTTGAACTTTGTAGTAGAGAGTATGATCTGCATTGGACTTCATGTAGCCCAGATCAGTGAATTTACTTGTCAATTCGGCTGTACCAACTTCTGGGGGCTTGCTTTAAGCCATAGAGACTTTTCTTGAGATGGCAAACCTTGTTCTCTTGTCTTGGTTCAACATAACCTGCTGGTTGTTGCATGTAGACTTCCTCGTCTAGATAACCATTGAGAAATGCATTCTTGACATCGAGCTAATACACATTCCATTTACTGAGTGTCGCTAGTGATATCAAGAACCATATGGAATCCATCTTTGCTACTGGAGCATAAGTCTCATCATAATCTTGGCCATATTGTTGTGCAAATCCTTTTGCAACTAATCTGGCTTTGTATCTCTGAATACTGCCATCTGGATTGTACTTCACTTTGTATACCCATTTGTTGGCTATGGCCTTCTTTCCTGGTGGAAGGTCGCATAATTCCCAAGTGTTATTTTTATACAAAGCATCCATTTCTTCATTCATAGCAGTTTGCCATTCTGGCTTATCTACTGCGTCTTCGAAGTACACAGGCTCTTCTGTAGCCATGATGGTAGTCATAAGAGCATAGTTGGTGGTTTCCACCTGAATTGCTTTGCCTTTCTGAGCATATGTCAATCTGGCTGGTGGTCTGCTTTCCCTAGTAGACCGTCTAAGCTACTGTGACACTGCTTGGGGTGTTGCTGGCAATTCTTGCTCTTCTTCATCAACCTGTTCTGTAGATGACTGTGAAGTCGATGCTTCTATCTCCTGTGTAGGTGAGGTTTTCCATTCTGATTCCTCATCGAAGATTACATCTCTGGAGATAATGACTTTGCGGTTGATGGGATCATACAATTTGTATGCTTTGCTTTCTTCACTGTAGCCAACCATGATGCATTTGCGTGACTTCGCATCCAATTTCCTGCAATGATCATCATGTATGTGGGCATATGCTATGCAACCAAATATGCGGAGATGCCCAATGCGTGGCTTGTGTCCAGTGAATGCTTCATAAGGAGTCATACCTTGTATCGGTTCGGTAGGAAGCCGATTAAGCAAGTAGTTAGCTGTAGCTATTGCTTCTGCCCAATACTGATTCGGAAGATGCTTTTCACTAAGCATTGCTCTAGCACTGTCTGCTAAAGTCCCATTCTTCCTTTCAGCTATTGCATTTTGCTGAGGAGTATCTGCACATGTGAATTGTCTTCGAATGCCGTGAGTTTTGCAAAAGTTCATGAATGCTGAAGACATGTATTCACCTCCTCTGTCTGATCTCATGACCTTGATCTTTCTGCCTGTTTGGTTTTCTACCATGGCTTTGAATTCTTGAAATCTGGCAAACACTTCAGATTTCTCTTTCAGAAAGTAGACCCAACAATATCTACTGTAGTCATCGATGAAGGTCAAGTAATAAAGTGAACCATTGATGCTGCGGGTCTGGGCATAACCCCATACATCTGTATGAATCAAATCAAGGATACCTCGTGCACGAGAGGTACTTCTGACAAAGTTGGTTTGCTTTTGTTTGCCGAAGCAGCATGCTTCACAAACTTTTCCAAGAAACTGTAGCTTCGGAATCCCAATTGCCATATTTTGATTCCAGAGATCTAACAAGTACTTGAAGTTGACATGACCATATCTCTTGTGCCATTTTGCAGATAGTGGCATCTGTTGCATTTGAGCTGACATGGCATGCTTATCTGGTACTGTAGCTAGCATCCTGTATAAGCGTCCTTCCTTGACACCTTTTGCTACTAGCTGACCTCTTTTGGATTTGTCTCTGATAGTGCATTCATCACCGTCGAAGATGACTTTGTAGTTGTGTTCCGTCATTTGACCTACTGACAAAAGGTTCTTGCTGAGCTTCGGAACATAGAGCACATCTTTGACTAATCCTTTTGTACCAGTGAAATTGTTCATAGGGATAACACCTGTCCCTTGAACCGGATTCGGTGTATTGTCTGCTGTGTAGATGACATTCTTTTGACCTTCTAATGGCTTCATTTCTGTGAACCATTCCTGATGATTTGTCATATGAGATGATGCACTGCTGTCAATGTACCAAGGATCCTGTTCCACTTGGTCGACTTGATAGCTGAAATCCTCTTTGGGATTGAAATCAGTGTCTAGGTGCATTGTATCAGTCTGATGCAATTCCTCACTTGCAAGAAACATATTGCCATGTTCATTTGCAAAATGACTATGACTAGAATGTCCACCACGATGATTTCCTCTTCCTCGGGAATTCCCTCGATTACTGCTGGATTGACCGCCTTGGTCATACTGCTTCTTGCGGCAATCTCTTTCATAGTGTCCAAACTTGTGACAATAGTTGCATTGAATGTTTGACACATTGGTGGATGCATTCCCTCGTCCTTGAAATCTTTCTCGGTTGGAATGATTTCCTCTTTGCTGATTCTGATGTTGCTGAGGATGATGCTGATGCTGATGCTGATTTTGACTTTGTTGATGATGACCACTTTTTTGATATGATCTACCTCTGTTTCTGCCTTTGCCTCTGCTTCTGTCTGAAGCTGTGAATGCCTGATCATTAGAATGACCTTTACGTGCTTGAATGGCCTGAGTCCTGAGTTCTTCACCAAGTAGAACTGACTGAAGTTCTTCCAGTGTTGGAATTTGCCGTTGGATGGCAATACTCTGGACTAGATTCTCATATCCTTCTCCTAGTCCATTCAGGATTACTTGAACCATTTCTGCGGGATTCATAGTCTCTCCTGCTGCTGCAAGTTGATTGTTGTAGTCTTTGATGCGGAGTACATAAGCATGACCGGTTTCACTACTGTTGCGGAAACTCTGGTTGATCTGGTTTCTCAAGGTGAGAATCCTGGATGTGTTCTTGGACTCGTAGAGAGCTACGAACATATCCCATGCTTCTTTTGATGTCTTGACTGTGTTGAGCTGTCCTAGCATGACATCTTGCACATTCTGCTTGATCAGGTGATAGGCATACTTGTCTTTCTTATCCCATTCTGCTTGAGCTCGGGCAATGGCAGGATCTGCTACTGGTGCGGAAACTGTTTGTGTAGATGTAGATCCCGATGTAGATCCCGTTGCTGGTGCTGTGACAACAGATGGAGTAGAGCTACTGGTGGCTGGATCGGCCAATGGTCTAGGTATGGATCCATCGACATACTCCCATTTGTCCTGAAGCACAAGAATGGTCTCCATTCGGTATTTCCATGTACCGTAATTGGAGTTGTCTAACTTAGCAGATGCCTCCAGATTGAGGTTGCTAGTCGACATGGTGCAAACAATGTACTCAAAAGTGTCCTGAAAAACTCTGTATGAATCAACTGCAAATACACTGAAGATGCCAAGTGAAATCTCTGTACCGTCGGTGAAGATAGAACTACAGTATACAAGATCTGATCTGTGTTACAAGGCTTGTGGCAATGATGCCAGGAATAGCCAAGAGGCTTTACAAGGCTGAAAAAATGATGTGCACGATGCCGTGAGATAGCCAAATAGGCTTTACAATGGTGGCATGTGTGTGTGAAATCAAGTGCTATCTGCCCACTGAATCAATCTGCAATGCCTCTGAACTCTGAAGTCTGCTCACTGAACTGATGAACGTAGGATTTCAGGTAATGTAATGATGTGAAATCGGATGTGAGCGTATGGACTGACTCCGAGTAGGTACTAGTCGGGAATTTCGGGCATGGCTTAGATTGGCAACTTGGGGAATTCAAAGCGTCCCCTCTATGGCAATCTAGTCTACTCTGATCTAGATCTAAACCAATCGTCGATCGATGAAAGAGCAGCAAATAATTCCTTTTCCTTTGTTCTTTTTAAGTGCTGGGTCAGATGCGTCGATGTAGAGGCAAGTGTGCGTGAAGGAAGTGGTTTTGTAGGCGAGGCTCAAATGTGAGTGTAACTTGCACCGAAATGTGTGCGTGATGTAACGAGCGCGTAGAGCACGAAAAATTGAGCGACTTTCCTTTTTGGAGCACCCTCAAATTCTTCCTGGATCAAGAGATATGACTTGATCTAGGTGGAGGGGCAAAAGGAGTGCAAATGGTGCTCAATGATGATGTGTCACTGTGAGTCACATGCAGTGATGATGTGGCACTGTGCTTAGCAAGAGGTGTGCCAGTGAAGCTCTGTGCTGAGGTGGCAGGAGTGTGCACGTGCAGTGTGTGCACAGTGTGCCTGGCAAGGGACTGTGCCTGCAGGGGTCAGTGCTGACTGGACTACTGAGGTGGCAGTGCTGAAGTGGCACTGATGATGTCAGCAGGGTGATGTGGCACTAATGATGTGGCACTGATGACATGGCACAAATGACGTGGTAGTGCTGATGTGGCAGTGCTGATGTGGCAGTGATGACATGGCAGCTGACGTGGCAGTGATGATGTGGCAGCTGACGTGGTAGTGATGACATGGCAGCTGATGTGGCAGTGATGACGTGTCACTGGATAAGATGATGACATGGCAGATAAGATTGAGTTAAGGTAGTTTAACCATGGTTCAATGACCTATGGTAAACTTGACTTGTGGTAAGTTAACCAACCTTATCCACTCTCTAACCAAGGTTACGGTACCCGAGTTAACTGAACCAAATAAGATGATGTGGCATCTTCATGACCAAGCCCAAGGGTGTGAGGTCACCTGGGATAAGGTTCTTGCCACGTGTCTGTTTCCAAGGTTGGAAAACCTTGGATTGCAGAGAAAATCTGTGAGTCGACGGAGCTCAAAAACAGCGATAGAAAATCGATGGCATCGACGGAATTTTGAGTTGGAGCACCAATGGAGATCGCTGAGGTCGCCAAACGGACTAAAGTTGGCGATGGAAGCTTGGAGTCGTTGGCGACGGCGGCTGTCGTGAAGCTTCATTGGAGTTTGCAGGGTCCGTGGAGGAGAGGCTGGGCCAGAGCGCTGCTCTTTGGTCTACAGGTTAAGGTCGTTCAAGAGTCATGGAGGAGCCGCGTAGGCTTGGAGACAGCTATTCGAGGCGTGAGGCTAGCGGCGGCCGATCGACGGAGAAGATGACGATGGAGGTGGCCCGTGATACAAGAGGCTGAGAGCCCGTCTGCGTTGCTGTTTGGAGAGGTAGGAGGGTCGTTGCAGCTGAAGGTCATTAGTTGCCCGTGTGCGCTTGCGAAAGAGAAGATTCGTGGGCAAGGTCATTGCAACCCTCAGCCGTTGCGTCTCGTTGGAGCATCGACCGTGAAGAAGCGCATTGCTCGTTGGAGAGGCTTGGAGTTGTCAGAAGCTTGGCGCAGCCTTCTCGTAGGTGGCTACAGATGGCTTACGAGGGGCTCGTTGGCGCTGCGTTGGAGTCTTCGCTGCTTGAAGCCTCAGGTCGTTGGAGGCTCACAAGCTGCAGTCGTTGTATTGGGAGGCTTAGAGCCTTAGAGCTGTGGAGTCCAAGCTTTGGCTAAGCGAGTCATGGGCTTTGCTTGAAGCCTTAGATAGAAGCTTGAGTGTTGGATCCGGTGATGCTGCTCGGTGGTCGACGTTGATGTTGGGTCTCTGTTGCAGGTGGGAGCTCTAAGTTCTTGCCCTTCTCTCAAGCTCTCTCTCTTTCACTCACAAAAGTTCTCAGAGAACTTCACACATCTCAAGGAAACCTTTCTTTCTCATAAATCACAAAACTCTCTCACACAAATATAAAACAGATATATCTAAATCTCTCTCTTCGGAAGAGAAGAACTCTCACTCTCACGGAAGAATGAACGGAATAGAGAATCGAATGAATCTCTCAATGAAACTCTCACAAAATGAATGGACAGAAATTCCTCTCAAATGGACGGAAATTTCTCTCAACAGAAGTGAAGGGAAGGATCTCACAATCACTCAAGAGAACTCTCAATCTCACAATCTCTCTCACACTCTCACAAAGAATGGCGCCTCAGCGGAAGGCAGAACCATGCTCTGATACCATGACAAAATATGAAGAGGGGAGAGGAGAAGAGTGGAGATGAGGAGAGAGGGCACAGCTAGAGAGCACACCACAAATGACTAACTGTACACTAGAATTAGTTGAAAAAATAGAATATATACAAACCCTTTTAGGGTTAGGGTTAGGGGATCTAACCCTTTCCTTTATAGCACTCTATAAGGTTAGTGCTATGCACATATGATCACGTGATGGTGCTATGCACACATGATCACATGATGTTGAGCGTGAACTCTCAACACTTACAAGTTCATTCTTTGTAGGGTAAAAAGAAAAGCTATTTCATTGACTCTTGTTGGATCAATGATAGTACACAAAACCCTATAGTGTTTCTCTCTAGTATGGGAGTAGCTCTCTCTTATCATAGATTGCCATGCAGCCATTCGATGGTTTCCCTCCCAGACATAGAACATTCTATTTGAAAGATTTTGATGAATTTGACTTCCTGCTATCTCTGCTTCATATTCTTCATTCACAATTCTCCAAATGGGATCCCATTCTTGCATAATGTCCTCAGACACAAATGTTCCCTCTCTAGTAGATGTCCAGCATGAAACTATGAAAGCTCCTTTATCCGTACACATACCCTTCTCTTTTAAAGGCAGCCTTCAATCTAGACACATCATCTCTTAGTCCCCTCACTTTTGCATATGGGATCAGCTGGCATAATGGAATGGGAGGGGGCTCAAAGCAATTGAACATTCTAGTTTTAGGTAGAATGTCCTCTCCTTTATCTAAGTATAATATATGCTCATGTATTGTCTCTTCTCCAAGAGGAACAATCTCTAGACATACAATGTAAGGAACAATCTGCATGGATTCCCAAAAGAGTATCTATTTCATCACCCATTGCATTCCCACCTTCTTTGCTCTACATTTCTTCAAGGACGAGCAGATCCTCTCGAGCTTTCAAATGTTCAGGAGATGGCTCTCTTCCCTTTCTTTGGTCCCCTCTTTTACCTCATTTGCTCCCTCTTGGTTTTCCTCGACCTGCAAGATTGCTTCAAAAAAAAAGAAGTCTAGCATTAGACAGTAGTAAACAAATCTAGAAAACATAGACAATTCTTAACTTCAGTAAGAGACCACAAAAAGTTAAAGTAAAAAAAATAGCATTCATTCAAATTCCAACAAACTTGCTACATGAAGCATTGCATGCTACTTAGTGGGATGAATTTAACACAATGGATGAAATGCCAAGCAATGGAATGCATGAAACTATGTGGAATGCATGCTACTTTATGGAATTCAAGGTACACAGTGCAAATCATGTTGACCACATGCTAGCTACTCAAATGACTGCATGCTACTCTCTGACCCTCCAATATTTGTTCATCCACAGTAATAGAATCTTCACCCATATCCTATCTAAGATTCAAACTTTTATCTTTCCCCTTTGTAGAACCACATTTGATTTAGTATCAATGACCATGTGGACTCCTAACCATGTAGAATGTGTGTGAGGGGATATAAGCAATTTACCATTAAAATGAGCATAGCATTGACCAATGACTACTAACATGATCTTGTGCATTCCATTCCACCATGCCATAAGCCATGGCCATTGCATTCCATTGATTCCTTTGAGTAGATAGCCATTGCACAAGGCTTTGAATACAAGTTTCACCATGGACATATAATCTTGACCATAGGACTATGAGATTCAATGCTATCATCATTTTCAATTTGGAATATCACTTGGCACTAATAGCCAAAAGATGTACATGAGGCCCTTGCAATGCATTTGTAAATATGGTTTGGCAAAATGTGTAGCAAGCTTCCAGTAGGCAATACCTGGAGTAAGCATTCCATTCCATTGATGTAATACATTGTTTTATGCCACAGGTCATGGGCATGCATTTCACTTATGATTTCCATTTCACAATTTCGTTGGAAATGCAATGGGAAATGCACTTAATTAGATGGAACCAAGTGCAATATGGCCATGGTTTTGACTGTCAATGTATAAGAGCTTTGTAAGACAAGTATGCAATATAGCAAGCCATGTCTCACATATGCTAGCAGATGAAAAGCAAAGCAAGCATCCACAAATAAGCACATCAAAGTTCATTGCCTATGAAATAGATAGAAAGCATTGCCATTAAATCAGATGGGAAAGCCACCAATGGATGTATATGATTTTTCATGGATCCCCAGTGGAAATCTTTGACACTTAAATAGATGGGAATACCATCACAATATCTAGATGATGTACCAAAAGACCCACAAGGAAAGCACCAATGCCTCACAAATGCAAGCTAGTGAATGCCTCACAATTCCACAATGCCGACCCTCTGATATATTCCATGCATTCTAAGGGAGAGTTACACCTAGGGTAGAGCATCTTGACCATAGGACTATGAGATTCAACTTGGTTATCAACATTGACAATTGGAATATATCTTGGCACTGTTAGCCAATTGTTGCGCATGAGGCAGATGGTAGATGCAAAATAATAAAATATGGCTATGGTTCCGAAAGCCTTTGTAGAAGGCATTGGTCTTGATAATGCATTCTTGGAGTATGTAAAACCAGGCCACGATGTTGCGGCCTGGTTTTACCTACTCCAAGAATGCAATAAAGCAAGCCTCAGATATGCAAGTAGATGAAAATGATAGCAAAGCAAGCCTCAGATATGCAAGCAGATTAAAATGAAGCAAGCATCAACATATCTATGATTATGATCAATGCCACATTAATGATCAATGCTACAATGATCAATGCCCCATACATGATCAATGCTATAATGATCAATGCCCCATCAATGATCAATGCTGGCATCTCTGCACTACTTCGCACAGTGCAGTCTCTGGCCTACGCTGCCTGATCACTTATTATCATGCAACCTTTTACTGTAGCTTTGCCACCTTCACTAGGCACGCACCCATGCAGATCATTAAAATTGAAGGTTGGCTTGGAGAGACCACCATGCTGGTTCTTGCTAGAATAATTAGATGCACTCTATCATTCTGAACACTGTCACAACACAGTCTCTGGCCACCTATCTCATCATGCAGCCTTTGCCACTTCTTTGGCGGTAGCCCATGCAAATCATAGGTTGGCTTAGAGAGACCACCACGCGTGTTTTTGGCATAATAATTGTTGAGATATCGAGCTCCACTCGAGATATGCCAGGGTGACCGTTGTGTACTTATGTCACCGACTTGTTAGCTGGAGATGCGGTTGGTACACCGCCCATGAATAATAGCTGGTGAATAATAGCTGGATGACAGCTATCCTTATCTACACTAGTTCGTGGCTCAGTTAGTATGCCACCTTAGTTAGTTGAGTTTGGTTTGAGACCCACATAGAGGGTTCTTCTATTTCTTTGTACTTGAGTTCTTTTGGCTTACACAACTAAGAAGAGGAAAACTGTTTTCAGCCTCCACCTTCGTGTGTATTCCCCCATTGTGCATGTGAGAAAGCCTCAAGTGAGACTCCTTCCCTCTCTCCCACTATCTTCACATGGTATCAGAGCCTTGTTCGTGGTAAGGAGCTCAAGAAAGCAAGCCAAGTTCGTGGTGTCCTGGTAAGAGGACCAGTGTTGCTTTCCTATTTCGAGTTTGGGAGCAAATCTCTGCAGGTAGCATAGCCAGAAGTGCAGGAGTGCACTGTTTCATATTGAGATGCCCTTCGCGGTGTGGCGAGAGCGCAGTATATGCTGCGGGTGTGGGCGAAGCCCTCAGTGACTTTATTTTTTTGATTTGAGGCCGTTTCGGGGCCCGTTTTGAAGGCGGAAGTTCTTCGCAGGCACTCAGAGAAAGGCCCTGTTTTTTGCTGTGCGACCACTGCGCGGCTAGTCGGTGGAAAGGTGCCACAGAAATTGCATCGCATGCCTGTGTGCAGAGATATTGGGAGTTGCAGATTCATGCCTGTTGCCTGTTGATGCAAAATCGTTCACTAGGAAGTGACTGTGTGGTGAAATACCACTCTCGTCGGTTTTGCAGATCTACCCGTGTGAGGCAAAAGCTGTGTTTTTTGCAGTGACAGAATATTTTGCAGTGTTCTGTAATGGCATGTGATTCTCTTTCACAGATTGTCACTGAAAAGCTTGACAAGAACAACTTCCAGGCATGGAAGTTTAGAATGACGAATTTCTTGATGGGAAAAGGCTATTGGGAATTCATTACAGGAAATGAAGAAGAACCTGTTCTTCCTAATGTTCCCAGTCAACAAGAAATGCAGGCATTCAAAGGATGGCATGAGAGAGCCAGGAAAGTTATGTACTGGCTGTCTATCAGTATTTCGGACTCCATGATTGTGCATATTCAGGATGCAAATACACCAAAGGAGGCATGGGATACTTTGGCTAAAATGTACAGCACAAATACGGCACAAATACGCGGGCCAGGAAAATGCAGCTCAAGCAGGAGCTACACAATGTGCAGAGAGAAAATATGAGCATCAATGACTACCACATGAAGGTGAAGAAAATTTCGGATGCACTTGCTTCCATTGGGTCGCCAGTGGATGATGATGATTTGGTTTCTGTGACCTTGAATGGTCTAGGAAAGGATTATGCACAGTTCCGGACATCCATTGCCATCCATGAAAACTTTCCTGATTTTGAGGAGTTGATTGCTCTTCTAATTTCTGAAGAGCAGAGAAATGGTGGTGCATCTTCTTCAGTAGGAACTTCAAAAGAAACTGTCTTCTACTCAAATGCTGGCAGAGGTAGAGGCAGAGGTAGAGGAGGCCGATCTGCAGGCCGTGGTAGAAATCAGAATATGCAGCAAACACAAGAAAACCAGTCCTATGCAGGAGGACGTGGTAACTCTAGAGGCAGGGGGAGCCAAAGAGGCCGTGGTGGATGGCAGAGAAGCCAAAATGCAAACAGCAATGTTGAATGCTACTATTGTGGCAAAATGGGTCATATGGCTAAGGACTACTATAAAAAGCAGAATGACATTATGAGTGGAAAATTGCAGCAAGGCAATTATGCATCTTCTAGCAGGCAGGGTGATGACAGAAATGAGCATCTATTTATGGTGCAGCATATGACCAATTCTGTGACAAGTGCAGAAGAACAAAATGATGTGTGGTATGTTGACTCAGGTGCATCAAACCACATGACAGGTTATGCAGAATGGATGCAAGATGCAAGGAAGATGGAAAAGCCAGGATTTGTGGAGACTGGTGATGATACTGCACATCCTATTGTGCAGATTGGCAAAATTCCCTTGTCTATGCAGGATGGGAAAAAGAAATACTTGTCTGATGTATTTCATGTCCCGAACATCACCAAGAACCTGGTTTCTATTGGTCAAATGGTTGAGCAGGGCTTGCAGGTCAGATTTAATCCTCATGGATGCTTTGTTGAGGATATGAAAAATAATGGTTGCTTGATAGCAAAAGGAAAGAAAAAGGGCAGGATGTTTACATTGGATGCGGACATGCCTGAATTGAGTGCAGCAATGTTTGCACATGGGACCGGTGTAGTTGCAGATATTGATATCTGGCACAAACGCATTGGTCATGTTAATATACAGCGACTTAAATCAATGCAAGCCCAAAATATTGTTGCAGGATTGCCTAAATTCAAGGTTGCAGAAATGCACAAGGTTTGTGAAGCCTGTCAATTTGGGAAACAGGCAAGGAAACCTTTTCCTAGGCATGTTCAAGAGAGTAAAAAGCCATTGGAATTAATCCACTCTGATGTGTGGACTACAAAAGCTGCATCTATTGGAGGCTGTCACTATTTTGTCACATTTATTGATGACTTCAGCAGAAAACTGTGGGTGTATTTTATGAAAAAGAAAAGTGAAGTGTTTGGGCACTTCAAAGCTTTCAAAGCTATGGTTGAAAAAGAAACAGCCCTGCAAATAAAATGCCTAAGGTCAGATGGAGGGGGAGAGTACCTCTCAAATGAGTTTGCAAGGTTCTTGCAGGAGCATGGTATAAAGCAGCAATATTCATGCAGTCATACCCCACAGCAAAATGGAATTGTAGAAAGAAAAAATAGGCATATTGGAGAGGTATCTCGGGCTATGCTAAATGAAAAAGATCTACCAGATTATTATTGGGCTGAAGCAGTTGCTACAGCAGTCTATATAATGAACAGGACTCCCACTGCAGCAATACATGGCATGACGCCAGAGGAGATGTATATTGGTAGGAAACCAGATATTTCTCATTTGAAGATTTTTGGTTGCATTGCCTATGTCCATGTGCCAGATGAGTTGAGGTCCAAGTTGGATCCAAAAGCTGAGAAGTGCGTCTTTATTGGTTATTCTCTGCAGCAGGAAGGGTATAGATGCTATAACCCTTCTACATGCAAGTTCACAGTGAGCAGAGATGTTGTTTTTGATGAGATGAGCAGCTGGTATAAACCAGTAAATGTGATGATTGATGTAGATGCACAAAATGGTAATGCTGCACAGAATGCACAACAGCAATCACAAAATATCAGTGGACCTAGAGTGTCCTCTACCAGTGGTTCACATACTTCGCCATGGACAGGCAGATTGAGATCAGGAGAATCCCCTCAAAGCAATGCAGAGCAATGCAGAGAGTGGTACGCAGGTATCACGAAAAGGAAAAGAGAAGGTAGATCAGCCCATGTATGATGTCAATGTAGGTCACTCTTGTGTGGATGGTGAATCCAGTGGCTCAGAACAGAGCATTGATGATGAGTTGGGTATTCCTTCTGTTGTTACACCTAGAGTAAGGAAGACCAGGGATGTTTTGAGAGCACCTGCAAGTGAGCCTATTTTGCGCAGGTCTACCAGGGTTAGGTATCCTGTGGATAGGCTGAAATATGATGGATTTACAGCCATTCACTATGCCTATATGGTCAAAGTGATACAAGAACCAGAACCCACTTCTTTTGAGCAAGCCATGGGAAATGAAAAATGGGAGAAAGCCATGGATGAAGAAATGGATGCCTTGGATGCTAATGCTACATGGGAATTGGTGCCTTTGCCTAAAGGCAAGAATGCAATTGGCTGTAAGTGGGTTTATAAGATCAAGCACAATGCAGATGGTTCTGTGAATAGATACAAGGCAAGATTAGTTGTCAAAGGGTATGCACAGACATATGGCATTGATTATGAAGAAACTTTCAGCCCGGTTGCAAGGATGGCAACCGTAAGAGCAGCCATTGCTATGGCTGCATCAAAGGGATGGTCTTTACATCAGATGGATGTAAAGAATGCCTTCTTGCATGGTGATTTGCAAGAAGAGGTCTTTATGGAGCAGCCAGTAGGTTATGTTCATGCTACTCATCTTGAGTTTGTTTGCAGGTTGAAGAAAGCCTTGTATGGCTTGAAGCAAGCACCTAGAGCATGGTCTGACAAGATAGGACAGTATCTTGTCACTATTGGCTTTCATATTTCCAAGGCAGATTTCTCACTCTATGTGAGAAAAACAGAGAAAGGGATTATGCTGCTGGTCACTTATGTTGATGATTTGATCATCACAGGTGATAGTGATGAAGATATCCTTCATGTGAAAATGCTATTGAAGCAGAAGTTTGAGATGAAGGATTTGGGAGAGCTGCGTTATTTCTTGGGCATTGAGGTGATTAGATCACCAAGTGGGATACAGCTCTTGCAGAGGCAGTATGGATTGGACATGCTGTCCAAATATGGGATGACAGGCTGTAAGCCTATTTCAATTCCTTTGGAGCAGAATGTGAAGCTGAGCACAGATGCAGGTGAGCTTCTGGAAGACCCTACTATGTACAGACGCATAGTAGGAAGTTTGATTTACATGACTATTACCAGGCCAGATTTGAGCTATGTTGTTGGGTTGGTAAGTCAGTTTATGCAGGCTCCAAGGAAACCGCATTTGGATGCGGCTAGACGCATACTCAGGTATGTGAAGTCCACATTGCAGTATGGACTATTTTATGAGGCTGGGGTTCAAATACAGTTGCATGGATACACTGATGCTGATTGGGCTGGTAGTATTTCTGATAGACGATCTACCAGTGGATATGTGTTCTCTTTTGGGAGTGCTGCAGTCACTTGGAGCAGCAAGAAACAGCCTACAGTTGCCTTGTCGAGCACAGAGGCTGAGTACAGGGGTGCAGCAATGGCTGCATGTGAGGTAGCTTGGTTGCATAAGCTACTCTATGATATGCATCAGTCTACAGATGGGCCGGTTGTCATTTATTGTGACAACATGAGCAGTATACACTTGGCAAAGAACCCAGTCTTTCATGCTAGAACAAAGCACATTGAGGTGCATTATCACTATGTGCAGGAGAAGGTTTTACTAGGTCTCATTGATCTAGTTTATGTCAACACAGAGGATCAGGTAGCTGACATCTTCACGAAAGCATTGGGCGCAGAGAAGCTGTGCAAGTTCAGAGACCTGCTTGGTGTGCAGGATTTGGGATTGAGCTCGAGGGGGAGTGTTGAGATATCGAGCTCCACTCGAGATATGCCAGGGTGACCGTTGTGTACTTATGTCACCGACTTGTTAGCTGGAGATGCGGTTGGTACACCGCCCATGAATAATAGCTGGATGACAGCTATCCTTATCTACACTAGTTCATGGCTCAGTTAGTATGCCACCTTAGTTAGTTGAGTTTGGTTTGAGACCCACATATAGGGTTCTTCTATTTCTTTGTACTTGAGTTCTTTTGGCTTACACAACTAAGAAGAGGAAAACTGTTTTCAGCCTCCACCTTCGTGTGTATTTCCCCATTGTGCATGTGAGAAAGCCTCAAGTGAGACTCCTTCCCTCTCTCCCACTATCTTCACAATAATGAGACACAATCTATCATTCTAAGCATTGCCTCAGCGTAGTCTCTAGCGTGACCACTTGTCATCGCCCAGAATTCAAGGTTGTCTTCGAGAGACCACCATGCTGGTTCTTGGAGTTATAGCTCTGTTACCTATTTTTACATATTACAGGAGGAGATCTATGAAAGCCACCATGCTGGTTCTTGGAGTTATATATTTGTGTACCAAGGAAAATGTATTCCATCGTGCAACCAAGCAAAATGCAAGACAATATGGCCCTTGAGGCATTCCCTTTAGGGGGGCAAGGGCCATATCTACATGCATTATACAATATCCAGGATGCCACTGTATAGAAATGGCATGTTGATATGGCCCTTACCCCCAAAGGGGACCCCTCAAGGGCCATATCGTCAATTGCATTTTTTGAAAGTTTAATTGTATTTTTTTAGATGTATCTCCATGCAACCACAACGGTGTGGTCGTTGGAGTTATTTTAGCACTATTTTGGTCATAAACCAAGGAAATTGTAGTCCTTCTTTCTTGGTATTTTATTCCTTGTTGTAGTAAATATAAATGATGAAAAAAGTACAATTTATCGAGTGAAAATTAAGCAAAAGAGATTACAATGTACATTTACGTCCAATAACAAGTTATATAAAAATAATCAACTTATACCGAGCAAAAATTGAACAGATGATCTTACATTTATAAAAGTTAACAACAGTGCATATTGAGAGCCTCAAATTGAACAACAAGAGATTGCATAAATGCCTTAGTCTCTTAGAGACCAAAACATTACATCCAGTGAGCCAAAAGATCTTTAAGCTCGCCCAAAAGATTACATCTAGTCATTGCTGAGAGCCTCATCTGAGTAAGAGGGAATTTGTACAACTCAGTTTTTAGCCAGTCTAGATTGTTGCATCAAAAAATTTGAGGGAACCAAAGGAGGATACAATGGAGAGGCCGAAGACCATGCATATTGCTAGGACTCAATTAATCACCCCCCCAGCAAGTTGAGAGTAATCTACTCTGAAACTATTGAGGGCTTCGTCGACATCTAGGGGGAACCCATACAGCACAGCCATAAAGAGGTCCTCTATGAGGAGGCAGTCGATTAAGCGAGCAAGAAAAAGTGAGTGGGCTGAAAAAGCGAGCGAGGTTTTCCACAATTTCCATTGAAAGGACCCTAAACATAGCTTCTTGGAAACCCCTAATTGAGAAGTATCCCAAAGATAAAACTAACCTTCCTATGTTTACTAGGTTCATGTAAATCCCTAATTGGGAAGTATGTCAAATATAAAACTTACCTTCCTATGTTTACTACACTAGCATTGCCAATTTCATAGCACGGTTTAGCATCATTCATAAATAATACTCGTATGACATAGAACGTACCTTACTTTGTTCACCATACTACCATTGTTGATTTTAGTCTACCATAACTTCCAATTCATGCTATACTCACATTATGCAACAGTAGTATGTGTGCTTGAAAGAAACCAATTCCTCTCCAAAATGCAGGATTCCATTATTGATATGACAATTATTTCACATTTCAAATGGGTTTAAAAAGTTTCATAAGGAAGCTTGCATTTCAATTCAATGCTTAAAAAATACTCCACCCACATCTTGATTAAAACTCAAGTGCCATTTGAAAGCCATCTTCGGCATCATATCTTGAACAATAACATCACATCTAGAAATTTGAATTTTCAGAAATAGCTTTTCTCAACCAAATGGTTATCTGCAAACCATGAATAAAAATTGTTTTTGCAACAATATTCTACTCTTCCTCACATTCATCATCAACAAAGAAGTTGTGCGGTTTTTGCCTATCTAAAGGCCTCTTATCATATCTTCGATTGCTTCCCATGAACTTTGCCATTTCTTCTGCAACACATGGCAATGTATTACAACCAAACATACATTTAAAGCCATAGTAAGTCAAAGTGGGAAAGTCATTCATGGTGCTCACAAGATGAACTTTTAATACTAGAAGGTACCCATGAATGTCAAATTTGATTTAGATTATACATGCACATAAATAGAGCATAAAAGTAAATCATATGAAGAATCCAAATGTCTGTCAAAAAACAAATAGGATCAGCAACATACTACTCATCAAAAGGATTTGGGAGAGGGTCCACTCTATTCTCTTGCCCATCTCCGCCATGCTCTAACCTCACCCTTTTTCCAAAATGGTCCACTACAAGTGTAAAGAATAAGGGAGAGAGATAGGAGACTCAAGTTCAGCTTTGTTCACAACACACAAAAGAGAGAGGACACAAGGTTGGAGGGTGAAGCGTTTCTTCACTTTTGCACACAACAACAATACAATAGAAGAGGGAAATACCCTATATGTCAGACCCTAGAATACGTGGTTCATATGTGAACCCAAACCAAAAACATATGTGGTAGTCTAACTACACCACGAGTACAACTAACATAGGCGGTGACATAAATGATAGTCATCCAGGAGATATATCGGGGGTAGAGCTTGATATCTCAACACTCCCCCTCAAGCTCAAATCCATCTCACGTACACCAAGCAAGCTCCTAAATCTGCGAAGCTTCTCGGTACCCAATGCCTTCGTAAAAATATCAGCCACTTGCTCCTCAGTGCTGACATAGACAAGATCAATCTCACCAGCTAGAACCTTCTCTCTCACAAAGTGATAATGCACCTCAATGTGCTTCGTTCTAGCATGATAAACTGGGTTATTAGCAAGCATGATGCTGCTAATGTTGTCACAATGAATGACAACTGCTGCATGAATTGACTGTCCCATATCTGCAAGTAGCTTCCGTAACCAAGCTACCTCACATGCAGCCATTGCTGCACCCCTGTACTCAGCCTCTGTGCTCGACAAGGCAACTGTTGGCTGCTTCTTGCTGCTCCAACTGATGGCACCACTCCCAAGGGAAAACATAAAACCACTAGTAGATCTCCTGTCTGAGACACTACCAGCCCAATCAGCATCTGTGTATCCATGTACCTGTAATGCACACCCAGCTTCATAAAACAGTCCATAATGCAATGTGGACTTCACATACCGCAGTATGCGCCTAGCCGCATCCAAATGTGGCTTCCTCGGTGCCTGCATAAACTGACTCACCAGCCCCACAGCATAGCTCAAATCTGGTCTGGTTATAGTCATGTAAATCAAGCTACCTACTATGCGCCTGTACATAGTAATATCTTCAAGAAGCTCACCTGACTCTGCATTGAGCTTCACATTCTGCTCCAATGGAACAGAGATAGGCTTACAGCCTGTCATCCCATATTTGGACAGCATGTCCAAACCGTATTGCCTTTGCAACAGCCATATCCCACTCGGGGATCTAATAACCTCAATGCCCAAGAAGTAACGCAGCTCTCCCAAATCCTTCATCTCAAATTTCTGCTTCAACAGCAGCTTCATTTCATTAATGTCTGCATCACTATCACCTGTAATAATCAAGTCATCAACATAGATGACTATAAGCACAATCCCTCTGTTTGTCCTTTTCACATAAAGTGAAAAATCTGAATTGGAAATCTGAAATCCAATAGTGACAAGATATTGCCCTATCTTGTCTGACCATGCCCTCGGTGCCTGTTTTAAGCCATACAAGGCTTTGCGCAACCTGCATACAAAATCGGGGTGTGAATTATCCTCATAACCTTCTGGCTGCATCATACAAACCTCTTCCTGCAAATCACCATGCAAGAAGGCATTTTTCACATCCATCTGATGCAAAGACCATCCCTTTGCAGCAGCCATAGCAGTTACTGCTCTCACGGTTGCCATCCTTGCAACTGGGCTGAAAGTTTCCTCATAGTCAATTCCATATGTCTGCGCAAAACCTTTGGCAACCAATCTTGCCTTGTACCTACTAACAGACCCATCAGCATTGTGCTTTACTTTGTAAACCCACTTGCAGCCAATAGCCTTCTTATCATGAGGCAAAGGCATCAAATCCCAAGTGTGGTTTGCATCCAAGGCAGCCATCTCTTCATCCATAGCTGCTTCCCAATTTTTATGCCCTGCTGCATCCTCAAAACATGTGGGCTCTGGCTCCTCTAGAACCTTGACCATATAAGCATAGTGATGTGCTGTATACCCATCATATCTCAGCCTGTCAACTGGATACTTAATACGAGTGGACCTCCGTACAACTGGATCAGTTGCAGGAGTCTTTAAATCATGCCTGCTTTTCCTTGCACCAGGTGTAACAACAGAAGGAATCCCAAGTTCCTCATCAAGGCTCATTTCAGAGCCGCTTGACTCTCCATCAACATGAGAGCTACCAGCAAACACATCAAACACTAAAGCATGGTCTACTTTTTCTTTTCCCTTATGTGATACCTGCACAACACTATCAGGGCTGCCATGTGACGATTCACTAGATCTCAATCTCCCTATCCATGCATTAGATCCACTAGTAGACGACTCTCTGGGTCCACTCAAGGCTTGAGATTGCTGCTCTGCATTTATTGCAGCATTCCCATTTCCTGCATCTGCATCTCCTACCATAACAGTTGGTGCATACCAGCTGCTCATTTCATCAAAAACAACATCTCTGCTCACTTGCATTTTGCGGGTGGAAGGGTTATAACAGCGATACCCTTTCTGGTTCAGAGCATATCCAATAAAGATGCATTTTTCTGCCTTTGGATCCAGCTTTGTTCTCTTCTCATCAGGAACATGAACATAAGCTATGCAACCAAATACCTTCAAGTGAGAAATATCTGGTTTTTGGCCTGTATACATTTCTTCAGGCGTCATGCCATGGACAGCTGCAGTGGGGGTTCTGTTCATAATATAAACAGCAGTTGCTACTGCTTCAGCCCAAAAATAATAAGGCGTGTTTTTCTCATTTAGGATCGTCCGTCCTACTTCTGCAATATGCTTGTTCTTCCTTTCTGCAACCCCATTCTGCTGAGGGGTAGACCTGCATGAGTACTTCCTTTGAATTCCCTGTTCTTTCAGATATTCACAAAATTCTTCTGAAAAGTACTCTCCCCCTCCATCAGATCTTAGCACTTTAATATGCACACCTTTCTCTTTTTCAACCATGGCCTTAAAAGCCTTGAAATGGCTGAACACTTCACTTTTGTGCCTCATAAAATAAATCCACACCTTCCTAGTGTAGTCATCAATAAACGTCACATAATAATGGCATCCACCAATAGAAGCAGTTTTGGTTGTCCAAACATCTGAATGAATCACTTCCAAAGGTCTTCTGCTCACCTTAGCATTTTTGGGAAATGCATGTCTGGCCTGCTTACCCATTTGGCATGCTTCACATACCTTTTGCATTCCCTCAACTCTGAATTTAGGCAAACCTGCAACAATGTTTTTCGTTTGCATAGATTTCAGCCTTTGTATATTCACGTGCCCAATGCGCTTGTGCCATATCTCAATATCTGCAATGACACCTCTCCCATGCGCAAACATAGCAGCTTTCACCTCAGGCATATCAACATCCAGGGTGAACATTCTGCCATTTTTGTTGCCTTTCGCAACCAAGCGGCACTTATTTTTCAAGTCCTCAACAAAGCATCCATCAGGATTAAATCTAACTTGCAGACCTTGCTCAACCATCTGGCCAACTGAAACCAGGTTCTTAGTGATTTTTTTGGAACATGAAGTACATCTGCCAAGTACTTCGTTTTGCCATCCTGCATAGCCAATGGCACTTTACCAACCTGCGTAATTGGGTGGGCAGTATCATCACCTGTTTCAACATAACCTGGCTTATCCAAATTTCTAACATCATGAAACCACTCACCATGACTGGTCATGTGGTTAGAGGCACCTGAATCAACATACCAAACATCATTGCAAGCTGCAGCATCTCCTGACATGGAGTTAACCATATGCTGCATCACAAAAAGGTGCTGATTTCTGTCGTCACCATGCCCACTTGATGATGCATAGTTGCTTTGCTGCAACTTCCCACTTTTGATGTCATTCTGCTTTTTATAGCATGTATTCTCCTTGTGTCCAGGCTTTCCACAATAATAGCATTCTGTGCTGCTATTTACTTGCTGGTTCCTTTGCCATGAACCACAGCCTCTTTGGCTCCCCCTGCCTCTAGAACTACCACGTCCTCCTCCATAGGACTGGTTTTCCTGTTGTTGCTGTTGGTTCTGATTTCCTGCACGGCCACCAAAACGGCCTCTTCCTCTACCCCTGCCTCTACCTGTATTCGAGTAAAAAGTAGTCTCTTGAGAAGTTGAGGTGGCTGAACCACCATTCCTTTGCTCTTCACTCAGCAAGAGAGCAATAAGTTCCTGAAAATCAGGAAATGTTTCACGGACTCCAATGGATGTCCGAAACTGTGCATAATCTTTCCCAAGACCATTCAAGGTCACAGACACTAAGTCCTCATCATCAACAGGTGCTCCAATGGAGGCAAGAGAATCTGCAAGGCCTTTCACCTTCAAGGAATACTCATTTATATTCATATTTTTCCTTTGCACATTGTGCAACTCCTGCTTTAGCTGCATCTTTCGTGCTTTGGTATTTGTGCTATACAGCTTCACTAATGTATCCCATGCCTCCTTAGGTGTCTCTACATCCTGTATATGCACAATCATAGAATCTGAAATGCTAACAGACAGCCAATACAAGCATTTTCTTGCTTTTTCATGCCATTCTTTAAAGGCCTTCAATTCAGCAGGAGTGGGAGCAGCACCCAACACTGGTTCTGCAGTTTCACCACTGATGTACTCCCAAACTCCCTTTCCCATAAGGAAGTTTGTCATCCTGAACTTCCATGCTTGGAAGTTGTTCTTGTCAAGCTTCTCACTGACAATGGTAGACAGATTCTCAGACATTTTACAAATCACGAATTGCAACAGCAACCTGTAAAGACAGCAAATGCCTCACAAGGGCAAATAGCAAAACTTCTGCAAACAGCCTCACAGGGGCAGATCCGCAACACTGACGAAAGTGGTATTTCACCACACAGTCACTTCCTAGTGATGATTTTGCATCAACAGGCAACAGGCATGAATCTGCAACTCCCAATATCTCTGCACACAGACATACGATGCAATTTCTGTGGCACGTTTCCACCGACTAGCCGCGCAGTGGTCGCACAGCGAAAAACAGGGCCTTTTTCTGAGTGCCTGCGGAGAACTTCCGCCTTCAAAACGGGCCTCGAAACGGCCTCAAATCCAAAAAATAAAGTCACCAAGGGCTTTGCCATCTCCCGCAGCATATACTGCGCTCTCGCCACACCGCGAAGGGCCTCTCAATCTGAAAACATGCACTCCAGCACTTCTGGCTGTGCTACCTGCAGAGTTTTGCTCGCAAACTCGAAATAGGAAAGCAACACTGGTCCTCTTACCAGGACACCACAAACTTGGCTTGCTTTCTTGAGCTCCTTACCACGAACAAGGCTCTGATACCATGTAAAGAATAAGGGAGAGAGATAGGAGACTCAAGTTCAGCTTTCTTCACAACACACAAAAGAGAGAGGACACAAGGTTGGAGGGTGAAGCCTTTCTTCACTTTTGCACACAACAACAATACAATAGAAGAGGGAAATACCCTATATGTCAGACCCTAGAATACGTGGTTCATATGTGAACCCAAACCAAAAACATATGTGGTAGTCTAACTACACCACGAGTACAACTAACATAGGCGGTGACATAAATGATAGTCATCCAGGAGATATATCGGGGGTAGAGCTTGATATCTCAACAACAAGTGGCTCAACAATGTTAGCCACAATACTACTATCTGAGTCAAAAGAGAAGCATGGCCTACCACTAGCCTGACATGCATGCATCAAAGGAGCTATGCCACTAGCCTGACATGCATGCATCAAAGGAGCTATGCCACAACCCATCTCCAACACAAACCCACCTAGAATACACAATAGAGATATAAGGCACCCAATGAAAAGGCTACTCCTCTCTAGCCCACCTCGGGCTACATGAGAGGACATCGGCAAGGTTGTCCTCTTAGCTACAGGTACATAGTGCATCCACAAATCATCTAGAGGATCGATCGAAAGCCTCTGAAACAAAGGTGCACTCTCATCCCAAAATACAAGTGGATTCTTATTGGCTCTACAGAGCAGAACCAATAGTGATACATGCATCTGCATAATAAGAATACAAAATTTCAAACTAGTGAAATGAAGCAGATCTGCAAGCATCATAGCATGATTCAAAACAAACCAAAAATAAACTCAAATGAAAGCATGTATTTAAAATCCACAACATACCATTTTTACAATATGTAGAAACACACTTGAAAAAAAACATCGAAAGGTCAGAAAATATTGAACATATTGCTTACCTTATGAGATATGCCCCGTTCCTTCCAATATCCATACGGAAGTTTGTCATGAATGATGATACACCTTGCAACTTCCAATCCCTGAACATAAGCAAATCTCTCCATCCAAGCCACACAATATCCTACATAAAAATAATTCAATCTTGAGCCAATTAAAATAAAATAGAATACATACAATTCAAGTAAAGCTAGTACGTCTTACCAGCCATAGGACATATTGTAAAGAATAAGGGAGAGAGATAGGAGACTCAAGTTCAGCTTTCTTCACAACACACAAAAGAGAGAGGACACAAGGTTGGAGGGTGAAGCCTTTCTTCACTTTTGCACACAACAACAATACAATAGAAGAGGGAAATACCCTATATGTCAAAACCTAGAATACGTGGTTCATATGTGAACCCAAACCAAAAACATATGTGGTAGTCTAACTACACCACGAGTACAACTAACATAGGCGGTGACATAAATGATAGTCATCCAGGAGATATGTCGGGGATAGAGCTTGATATCTCAACACTCCCCCTCAAGCTCAAATCCATCTCACGTACACCAAGCAAGCTCCTAAATCTGCGATACTTCTCGGTACCCAATGCCTTCGTAAAGATATCAGCCACCTGCTCCTCAGTGCTGACATAGACAAGATCAATCTCACCAGCTAGAGCCTTCTCTCTCACAAAGTGATAATGCACCTCAATGTGCTTCGTTCTAGCATGATAAACTGGGTTATTAGCAAGCATGATGCTGCTAATGTTGTCACAATGAATGACAACTGCTGCATGAACTGACTGTCCCATATCTGCAAGTAGCTTCCGTAACCAAGCTACCTCACATGCAGCCATTGCTGCACCCCTGTACTCAGCCTCTGTGCTCGACAAGGCAACTGTTGGCTACTTCTTGCTGCTCCAACTGATGGCACCACTCCCAAGGGAAAACATAAAACCACTAGTAGATCTCCTGTCTGAGACACTACCAGCCCAGTCAGCATCTGTGTATCCATGTACCTGTAATGCACACCCAGCTTCATAAAACAGTCCATAATGCAATGTGGACTTCACATACCGCAGTATGCGCCTAGCCGCATCCAAATGTGGCTTCCTCGGTGCCTGCATAAACTGACTCACCAGCCCCACAGCATAGCTCAAATCTGGTCTGGTTATAGTCATGTAAATCAAGCTACCTACTATGCGCCTGTACATAGTAATATCTTCAAGAAGCTCACCTGACTCTGCATTGAGCTTCACGTTCTGCTCCAATGGAACAGAGATAGGCTTACAGCCTGTCATCCCATATTTGGACAGCATGTCCAAACCGTATTGCCTTTGCAACAGCCATATCCCACTCGGGGATCTAATAACCTCAATGCCCAAGAAGTAACGCAGCTCTCCCAAATCCTTCATCTCAAATTTCTACTTCAACAGCAGCTTCACTTCATTAATGTCTGCATCACTATCACCTGTAATAATCAAGTCATCCACATAGATGACTATAAGCACAATCCCTCTGTTTGTCCTTTTCACATAAAGTGAAAAATCTGAATTGGAAATCTGAAATCCAATAGTAACAAGATATTGCCCTATCTTGTCTGACCATGCCCTCGGCGCCTGTTTTAAGCCATACAAGGCTTTGCGCAACCTGCATACAAAATCGGGGTGTGCATTATCCTCATAACCTTCTGGCTGCATCATATAAACCTCTTCCTGCAAGTCACCATGCAAGAAGGCATTTTTCACATCCATCTGATGCAAAGACCATCCCTTTGCAGCAGCCATAGCAATTACTGCTCTCACGGTTGCCATCCTTGCAACTGGGCTGAAAGTTTCCTCATAGTCAATTCCATATGTCTGTGCAAAACCTTTGGCAACCAATCTTGCCTTGTACCTGCTAACAGACCCATCAGCATTGTGCTTTACTTTGTAAACCCACTTGCAGCCAATAGCCTTCTTATCATGAGGCAAAGGCATCAAATCCCAAGTGTGGTTTGCATCCAAGGCAGCCATCTCTTCATCCATAGCTGCTTCCCAATTTTTATGCCCTGCTGCATCCTCAAAACATGTGGGCTCTGGCTCCTCTAGAACCTTGACCATATAAGCATAGTGATGTGCTGTATACCCATTATATCTCAGCCTGTCAACTGGATACTTAATACGAGTGGACCTCCGTACAACTGGATCAGTTGCAGGAGTCTTTAAATCATGCCTGCTTTTCCTTGCACCAGGTGTAACAACAGAAGGAATCCCAAGTTCCTCATCAAGGCTCATTTCAGAGCCACTTGACTCTCCATCAACATGAGAGCTACCAGCAGACACATCAAACACTGGAGCATGGTCCACTTTTTCTTTTCCCTTATGTGATACCTGCACAACACTATCAGGACTGCCATGTGACGATTCACTAGATCTCAATCTCCCTGTCCATGCATTAGATCCACTAGTAGAGGACTCTCTGGGTCCACTCAAGGCTTGAGATTGCTGCTCTGCATTTATTGCAGCATTCCCATTTCCTGCATCTGCATCTCCTACCATAATAGTTGGTGCATACCAGCTGCTCATTTCATCAAAAACAACATCTCTGCTCACTTGCATTTTGCGGGTGGAAGGGTTATAACAGCGATACCCTTTCTGGTGCTGAGCATATCCAATAAAGATGCATTTTTCTGCCTTTGGATCCAGCTTTGTTCTCTTCTCATCAGGAACATGAACATAAGCTATGCAACCAAATACCTTCAAGTGAGAAATATCTGGTTTTTGGCCTGTATACATTTCTTCAGGCGTCATGCCATGGACAGCTGCAGTGGGGGTTCTGTTCATAATATAAACAGCAGTTGCTACTACTTCAGCCCAAAAATAATCAGGCATGTTTTTCTCATTTAGGATCGCCCGTCCTACTTCTGCAATATGCCTGTTCTTCCTTTCTGCAACCCCATTCTGCTGAGGGGTAGACCTGCATGAGTACTTCCTTTGAATTCCCTGTTCTTTCAGATATTCACAAAATTCTTCTGAAAAGTACTCTCCCCCTCCATCAGATCTTAGCACTTTAATATGCACACCTTTCTCTTTTTCAACCATGGCCTTAAAAGCCTTGAAATGGCTGAACACTTCACTTTTGTGCTTCATAAAATAAATCCACACCTTCCTAGTGTAGTCATCAATAAACGTCACATAATAATGGCATCCACCAATAGAAGCAGCTTTGGTTGTCCAAACATCTGAATGGATCACTTCCAAAGGTCTTTTGCTCACCTTAGCATTTTTGGGAAATGCATGTCTGGCCTGCTTACCCATTTGGCATGCTTCACATACCTTTTGCATTCCCTCAACTCTGAATTTAGGCAAACCTGCAACAATGTTTTTCGTTTGCATAGATTTCAGCCTTTGTATATTCACGTGCCCAATGCGCTTGTGCCATATCTCAATATCTGCAATGACACCTCTCCCATGCGCAAACATAGCAGCTTTCACCTCAGGCATATCAACATCTAAGGTGAACATTCTTCCATTTTTATTGCCTTTCACAACCAAGCGGCATTTATTTTTCAGGTCTTCAACTAAGCATCCATCAGGATTAAATCTAACCTGCAGACCTTGCTCAACCATCTGGCCAACTGAAACCAGGTTCTTAGTGATTTTTGGAACATGAAGTACATCTGCCAAGTACTTCGTTTTGCCATCCTGCATAGCCAATGGCACTTTACCAACCTGCGTAATTGGGTGCGCAGTATCATCACCTGTTTCAACATAACCTGGCTTATCCAAATTTCTGACATCATGAAACCACTCACCATGACTGGTCATGTGGTTAGAGGCACCTGAATCAACATACCAAACATCATTGCAAGCTGCAGCATCTCCTGACATGGAGTTAACCATATGCTGCATCACAAAAAGGTGCTCATTTCTGTCGTCACCATGCCCACTTGATGATGCATAGTTGCTTTGCTGCAACTTCCCACTTTTGATGTCATTCTTCTTTTTATAGCATGTATTCTCCTTGTGTCCAGGCTTTCCACAATAATAGCATTCTGTGCTGCTATTTACTTGCTGGTTCCTTTGCCATGAACCACGGCCTCTTTGGCTCCCCCTGCCTCTAGAACTACCACGTCCTCCTCCATAGGACTGGTTTTCCTGTTGTTGCTGTTGGTTCTGATTTCCTGCACGGCCACCAGAACGGCCTCTTCCTCTACCTCTGCCTCTACCTGTATTCGAGTAGAAAGCAGTCTCTTGAGAAGTTGAGGTGGCTGAACCACCATTCCTTTGCTCTTCACTCAGCAAGAGAGCAATAAGTTCCTGAAAATCAGGAAATGTTTCACGGACTCCAATGGATGTCCGAAATTGTGCATAATCTTTCCCAAGACCATTCAAGGTCACGGACACTAAGTCCTCATCATCAACAGGTGCTCCAATGGAGGCCAGAGAATCTGCAAGGCCTTTCACCTTCAAGGAATACTCATTTATATTCAGATTTTTCCTTTGCACATTGTGCAACTCCTGCTTTAGCTGCATCTTTCGTGCTTTGGTATTTGTGCTATACAGCTTCACCAATGTATCCCATGCCTCCTTAGGCGTCTCTAGATCCTGTATATGCACAATCATAGAATCTGAAATGCTAGCGGACAGCCAATACAGGCATTTTCTGGCTTTTTCATGCCATTCTTTAAAGGCCTTCAATTCAGCAGGAGTGGGAGCAGCACCCAAAACTGGTTCTGCAGTTTCACCACTGATGTAATCCCAAACTCCCTTTCCCATAAAGAAGTTTGTCATCCTGAACTTCCATGCTTGGAAGTTATTCTTGTCAAGCTTCTCACTGACAATGGTAGAGAGATTCTCAGACATTTTACAAATCACGAATTGCAACAGCAACCTGTAAACACAGCAAATGCCTCACAAGGGCAAATAGCAAAACTTCTGCGAAAAGCCTCACAGGGGCAGATCTGCAACACTGACGAAAGTGGTATTTCACCACACAGTCACTTCCTCGTGACGATTTTGCATCAACAGGCAACAGGCATGAATCTGCAACTCCCAATATCTCTGCACATAGGCATACGATGCAATTTCTATGGCACCTTTCCACCGACTAGCCGCGCGGTGGTCGCACAGCAAAAACAGGGACTTTTTCTGAGTGCCTGCGAAGAACTTCCGCCTTCAAAACGGGCCCCGAAACGGCCTCAAATCAGAAAAATAAAGTCACCAAGGGCTTTGCCATCTCCCGCAGCATATACTGCGCTCTCGCCACACCGCGAAGGGCCTCTCAATCTGAAAACATGCACTCCAGCACTTCTGGCTGTGCTACCTGCAGAGTTTTGCTCCCAAACTCGAAATAGGAAAGCAACACTGGTCCTCTTACCAGGACACCACAAACTTGGCTTGCTTTCTTGAGCTCCTTACCACGAACAAGGCTCTGATACCATGTAAAGAATAAGGGAGAGAGATAGGAGACTCAAGTTCAGCTTTCTTCACAACACACAAAAGAGAGAGGACACAAGGTTGGAGGGTGAAGCCTTTCTTCACTTTTGCACACAACAACAATACAATAGAAGAGGGAAATACCCTATATGTCAGACCCTAGAATACGTGGTTCATATGTGAACCCAAACCAAAAACATATGTGGTAGTCTAACTACACCACGAGTACAACTAACATAGGCGGTGACATAAATGATAGTCATCCAGGAGATATATCGGGGGTAGAGCTTGATATCTCAACAACAAGTGGCTCAACAATGTTAGCCACAATACTACTATCTGAGTCAAAAGAGAAGCATGGCCTACCACTAGCCTGACATGCATGCATCAAAGGAGCTATGCCACTAGCCTGACATGCATGCATCAAAGGAGCTATGCCACAACCCATCTCCAACACTGTTGGCTGCTTCTTGCTGCTCCAACTGATGGCACCACTCCCAAGGGAAAACATAAAACCACTAGTAGATCTCCTGTCTGAGACACTACCAGCCCAGTCAGCATCTGTGTATCCATGTACCTGTAATGCACACCCAGCTTCATAAAACAGTCCATAATGCAATGTGGACTTCACATACCGCAGTATGCGCCTAGCCGCATCCAAATGTGGCTTCCTCGGTGCCTGCATAAACTGACTCACCAGCCCCACAGCATAGCTCAAATCTGGTCTGGTTATAGTCATGTAAATCAAGCTACCTACTATGCGCCTGTACATAGTAATATCTTCAAGAAGCTCACCTGACTCTGCATTGAGCTTCACGTTCTGCTCCAATGGAACAGAGATAGGCTTACAGCCTGTCATCCCATATTTGGACAGCATGTCCAAACCGTATTGCCTTTGCAACAGCCATATCCCACTCGGGGATCTAATAACCTCAATGCCCAAGAAGTAACGCAGCTCTCCCAAATCCTTCATCTCAAATTTCTACTTCAACAGCAGCTTCACTTCATTAATGTCTGCATCACTATCACCTGTAATAATCAAGTCATCCACATAGATGACTATAAGCACAATCCCTCTGTTTGTCCTTTTCACATAAAGTGAAAAATCTGAATTGGAAATCTGAAATCCAATAGTAACAAGATATTGCCCTATCTTGTCTGACCATGCCCTCGGCGCCTGTTTTAAGCCATACAAGGCTTTGCGCAACCTGCATACAAAATCGGGGTGTGCATTATCCTCATAACCTTCTGGCTGCATCATATAAACCTCTTCCTGCAAGTCACCATGCAAGAAGGCATTTTTCACATCCATCTGATGCAAAGACCATCCCTTTGCAGCAGCCATAGCAATTACTGCTCTCACGGTTGCCATCCTTGCAACTGGGCTGAAAGTTTCCTCATAGTCAATTCCATATGTCTGTGCAAAACCTTTGGCAACCAATCTTGCCTTGTACCTGCTAACAGACCCATCAGCATTGTGCTTTACTTTGTAAACCCACTTGCAGCCAATAGCCTTCTTATCATGAGGCAAAGGCATCAAATCCCAAGTGTGGTTTGCATCCAAGGCAGCCATCTCTTCATCCATAGCTGCTTCCCAATTTTTATGCCCTGCTGCATCCTCAAAACATGTGGGCTCTGGCTCCTCTAGAACCTTGACCATATAAGCATAGTGATGTGCTGTATACCCATTATATCTCAGCCTGTCAACTGGATACTTAATACGAGTGGACCTCCATACAACTGGATCAGTTGCAGGAGTCTTTAAATCATGCCTGCTTTTCCTTGCACCAGGTGTAACAACAGAAGGAATCCCAAGTTCCTCATCAAGGCTCATTTCAGAGCCACTTGACTCTCCATCAACATGAGAGCTACCAGCAGACACATCAAACACTGGAGCATGGTCCACTTTTTCTTTTCCCTTATGTGATACCTGCACAACACTATCAGGACTGCCATGTGACGATTCACTAGATCTCAATCTCCCTGTCCATGCATTAGATCCACTAGTAGAGGACTCTCTGGGTCCACTCAAGGCTTGAGATTGCTGCTCTGCATTTATTGCAGCATTCCCATTTCCTGCATCTGCATCTCCTACCATAATAGTTGGTGCATACCAGCTGCTCATTTCATCAAAAACAACATCTCTGCTCACTTGCATTTTGCGGGTGGAAGGGTTATAACAGCGATACCCTTTCTGGTGCTGAGCATATCCAATAAAGATGCATTTTTCTGCCTTTGGATCCAGCTTTGTTCTCTTCTCATCAGGAACATGAACATAAGCTATGCAACCAAATACCTTCAAGTGAGAAATATCTGGTTTTTGGCCTGTATACATTTCTTCAGGCGTCATGCCATGGACAGCTGCAGTGGGGGTTCTGTTCATAATATAAACAGCAGTTGCTACTGCTTCAGCCTAAAAATAATCAGGCATGTTTTTCTCATTTAGGATCGCCCGTCCTACTTCTGCAATATGCCTGTTCTTCCTTTCTGCAACCCCATTCTGCTGAGGGGTAGACCTGCATGAGTACTTCCTTTGAATTCCCTGTTCTTTCAGATATTCACAAAATTCTTCTGAAAAGTACTCTCCCCCTCCATCAGATCTTAGCACTTTAATATGCACACCTTTCTCTTTTTCAACCATGGCCTTAAAAGCCTTGAAATGGCTGAACACTTCACTTTTGTGCTTCATAAAATAAATCCACACCTTCCTAGTGTAGTCATCAATAAACGTCACATAATAATGGCATCCACCAATAGAAGCAGCTTTGGTTGTCCAAACATCTGAATGGATCACTTCCAAAGGTCTTCTGCTCACCTTAGCATTTTTGGGAAATGCATGTCTGGCCTGCTTACCCATTTGGCATGCTTCACATACCTTTTGCATTCCCTCAACTCTGAATTTAGGCAAACCTGCAACAATGTTTTTCGTTTGCATAGATTTCAGCCTTTGTATATTCACGTGCCCAATGCGCTTGTGCCATATCTCAATATCTGCAATGACACCTCTCCCATGCGCAAACATAGCAGCTTTCACCTCAGGCATATCAACATCTAAGGTGAACATTCTTCCATTTTTGTTGCCTTTCACAACCAAGCGGCATTTATTTTTCAGGTCTTCAACTAAGCATCCATCAGGATTAAATCTAACCTGCAGACCTTGCTCAACCATCTGGCCAACTGAAACCAGGTTCTTAGTGATTTTTGGAACATGAAGTACATCTGCCAAGTACTTCGTTTTGCCATCCTGCATAGCCAATGGCACTTTACCAACCTGCGTAATTGGGTGCGCAGTATCATCACCTGTTTCAACATAACCTGGCTTATCCAAATTTCTGACATCATGAAACCACTCACCATGACTGGTCATGTGGTTAGAGGCACCTGAATCAACATACCAAACATCATTGCAAGCTGCAGCATCTCCTGACATGGAGTTAACCATATGCTGCATCACAAAAAGGTGCTCATTTCTGTCGTCACCATGCCCACTTGATGATGCATAGTTGCTTTGCTGCAACTTCCCACTTTTGATGTCATTCTGCTTTTTATAGCATGTATTCTCCTTGTGTCCAGGCTTTCCACAATAATAGCATTCTGTGCTGCTATTTACTTGCTGGTTCCTTTGCCATGAACCACGGCCTCTTTGGCTCCCCCTGCCTCTAGAACTACCACGTCCTCCTCCATAGGACTGGTTTTCCTGTTGTTGCTGTTGGTTCTGATTTCCTGCACGGCCACCAGAACGGCCTCTTCCTCTACCTCTGCCTCTACCTGTATTCGAGTAGAAAGCAGTCTCTTGAGAAGTTGAGGTGGCTGAACCACCATTCCTTTGCTCTTCACTCAGCAAGAGAGCAATAAGTTCCTGAAAATCAGGAAATGTTTCACGGACTCCAATGGATGTCCGAAATTGTGCATAATCTTTCCCAAGACCATTCAAGGTCACGGACACTAAGTCCTCATCATCAACAGGTGCTCCAATGGAGGCCAGAGAATCTGCAAGGCCTTTCACCTTCAAGGAATACTCATTTATATTCAGATTTTTCCTTTGCACATTGTGCAACTCCTGCTTTAGCTGCATCTTTCGTGCTTTGGTATTTGTGCTATACAGCTTCACCAATGTATCCCATGCCTCCTTAGGCGTCTCTAGATCCTGTATATGCACAATCATAGAATCTGAAATGCTAGCGGACAGCCAATACAGGCATTTTCTGGCTTTTTCATGCCATTCTTTAAAGGCCTTCAATTCAGCAGGAGTGGGAGCAGCACCCAAAACTGGTTCTGCAGTTTCACCACTGATGTAATCCCAAACTCCCTTTCCCATAAAGAAGTTTGTCATCCTGAACTTCCATGCTTGGAAGTTATTCTTGTCAAGCTTCTCACTGACAATGGTAGAGAGATTCTCAGACATTTTACAAATCACGAATTGCAACAGCAACCTGTAAACACAGCAAATGCCTCACAAGGGCAAATAGCAAAACTTCTGCGAAAAGCCTCACAGGGGCAGATCTGCAACACTGACGAAAGTGGTATTTCACCACACAGTCACTTCCTCGTGACGATTTTGCATCAACAGGCAACAGGCATGAATCTGCAACTCCCAATATCTCTGCACATAGGCATACGATGCAATTTCTATGGCACCTTTCCACCGACTAGCCGCGCGGTGGTCGCACAGCAAAAACAGGGCCTTTTTCTGAGTGCCTGCGAAGAACTTCCGCCTTCAAAACGGGCCCCGAAACGGCCTCAAATCAGAAAAATAAAGTCACCAAGGGCTTTGCCATCTCCCGCAGCATATACTGCGCTCTCGCCACACCGCGAAGGGCCTCTCAATCTGAAAACATGCACTCCAGCACTTCTGGCTGTGCTACCTGCAGAGTTTTGCTCCCAAACTCGAAATAGGAAAGCAACACTGGTCCTCTTACCAGGACACCACAAACTTGGCTTGCTTTCTTGAGCTCCTTACCACGAACAAGGCTCTGATACCATGTAAAGAATAAGGGAGAGAGATAGGAGACTCAAGTTCAGCTTTCTTCACAACACACAAAAGAGAGAGGACACAAGGTTGGAGGGTGAAGCCTTTCTTCACTTTTGCACACAACAACAATACAATAGAAGAGGGAAATACCCTATATGTCAGACCCTAGAATACGTGGTTCATATGTGAACCCAAACCAAAAACATATGTGGTAGTCTAACTACACCACGAGTACAACTAACATAGGCGGTGACATAAATGATAGTCATCCAGGAGATATGTCGGGGATAGAGCTTGATATCTCAACACATATGCATGCCAACCAGCCACTGTCAGACAAAGATGTGGGTACAATTGCTAGCCCATGATGAACATGCTTCTCCAATAACACATTCCACACTGGGGTGGGACCCCTCTCCTCCAGTGGGTTTCCAGTAGGAAAATCAATCAAAATAAAATCTGCAGCCCATTTTACCTTCTTACCCATCCTCAAGTGGTCCCTCTCTGTGGACTAACCAATGTCACAAAAAATTCATGGAGGATAGCATATTTTTCATTTTTCTTTCCATGTGTTAAGTTCATGCCCATGGTTATATAATTACCAACCATGCATGCATATAAGGGTGTGATACCATGTATAAATGTAACATCAAGAGATTGTGGTTTGTGAAACACATATTTCTTTACAACCTTTTCAGAATACTTTGCGCCTGAGATGAAAAATTATTTTAGTCACACTCAAACCTTTTTTTCAAGCAACAAAACCATTGAACATATTAGAAAACCAGATGATCACTTGCAACCTCTATGTCATTGCTATCATGTTTGGAGGGGCTGAGTGGCATCGCATCTAAACAGAGAGAAAACATTAACAAAAGCATAGTATCCAAATCCTTTCAATAAACAAAAAAATTTAATATCCTTACCTTTCTCTTTAGGTGGTTCTTGTTTCTCTCTATCGTTTCTTAGCCTCCTAGAGTTTTCCTTTCCTTTATCCACAACTTCTTTGCCTTTTCCTAAACCATATGTTTTGAACAAATCGCTCTCCCTCACTAGTACTTGTCCTTTAGGGGAGTCAATCCACCAAGGAAAATTTTCTAGCTCCCACTAAGAGAGACTATGCATGGCAAATGGATAAATACATGCATTATGTCCAACTTCTAGCCAGTTCTTACATAAACTAGGAATTTCAGGTATCTTCTCTTTACCAAATGTGTAGATACCTTTCAACCAACATGCTTCCCAAAGCACATGTTCATGAATCAATTTGACAACCAACAAGCTCAACGAAGCAAACATGCCAACATATAAATCAAAATGGACCTAAGCACAAGAGAAAGTAGCATACCTGAAAACCACCCTGCATGCAGCCATGTCAAGTTCAAAAAGACCCGCTCCCTTCTTGTCACTCTTAGCATCAATCTTCACCTCTTTTGATCTCAATGCCATGAACATGTGTTTTCTCCCTTCCATTTTAATGTCTTCCATATATTGCTGCATAGTATAATCCTTTGGGGTCTCCAATAGGACTCCCATGGTGGTGACATTGCTGAAGTCAAAAATTACTTTAATAGCCATTTTTTCAACTCTCGCCAAGAAAATCTCTCTACTAATCCATCTGTTCATGAATTTAGAGAAGAATTACTCTCTCAATACAAAATTGGTTCTCTTTGACCATTGAAGCACTGAAAATAAATCAAGAAATCATATGATAACAACAACTCACAATCTATATTCCAAGTCTCTAGCTGGCATGAAATACATTTCTCGTGTAGGTTTCGTGGCCTCTAACAAGGAAAGTAAAATTGTCTTCTTTTCTAATCTCAAGTTAGATTTTGCAATGAGCTGCAATTTTTCCAATGTCACACATGAATCTACTTCTTTAAACCATAGACCAAACATCTTCTCTAACCATCTCTCACCCAAACCTAGGTCTATACAGTTAAGCACCTATGCAAGCATTCCAAACATGAAAAGAACTTCAGATTGAGTGCACTGTTGTTGCATCACTGCATACCAACCATAAAAGGTTGGAAATAAATGTTTTGAAGTGTTAAAAAACATATGTAACCTTTCCCATCCTATTAGTTATTCTTTTTTGTAACTAGACCCTATGCTTTGCGACCCTTTGTTCCATAGGTACTTTGCTAGATATCTTATCAAGTGCCTTCTTTAGAACTGTACTATATTAAACCTACACAAGCATGGAATGTTAGAGCAACCAAACAAATGGGAGTGAATGAAACACCATAGAAGTGAATAACCATACGTGAAATACCAAAGAAGTGAATAACGAAGGATGGAATGTTAGAGCAACCAAAGAGATGGGAGCGAATGACATACCAAAGAAGTTTATAACGCTACCTCAAATACAATTCGTGCAAGATAACCCCTAGTTAGTGGAAACCATGGCTTCTTCCCCTTACTCTCTTGAGCCCTCCAATGCTCTATAGTTCTTACTTCTACTGGGGACAAAGATTTCAAGAATACACTAGGATCACACTCACAAATATTGTGAGCATTTATGAGTATGTCCCTTAGACTTAGCTTGATAATGGCATGCTCATTCATGCTGCAAGGACAAATTCAAACTCAAGTCATATGTTTGAAATGAAATTATGGGAGACAATGTACTATGTGAACACAAAAAATGATGTGCTTGATATAAAAATAGTACTTACAAATTCATTCTCTACAATCCCACCAATAGAGAAATCTCACTTATTCTTCTTGGATCAATAATTGTGCAAACAACTCTGATATGCTTCTTGTTTGTGGGGAAAATTTCCTTGATAACATTCATCCATGCTGTGGTCCTATGATTTCCCTCCCACACAAAGAACATCTATCTAAATGCATTCCGTGCAAACATTTCCTTCTCAAACTCTACATCCACCTCCCTCTAGGTGGGGTCCTAACTCTATCTAATCTCATGAGTTACTAGCTACTCTTCTCCAACACTCTTGTAAATTGAAACAATAAAGGAGCCTTTTTCAGGAAGGTAACCCTCCACTTGGAAAGCAGTTTTTAGAGACAAAACATCATCATGAAGACCTCTAATCCTTGCATATGGGATCAATCTACAAAGAGGGATTCAAGGACACTGATCAGAATCCACTATTCTGCATTTCCCAATAACATCACCCCTAGACTCCACATGCACCTCTATTTCCTCCATCTCTACCTCATCTTTTCCTTCTTCCCTTGGAGGAGATGATATACCAATAGTACTCTCTTGTTCTTTAGTGACAATAGTATGCTCATGTTCTTCAGTCCCACCTACTAAAGACTCTGCAGGGGGAGATGTCTTCCTTCCTCTTGTTGCATTTTTCAGCTTACCTTCCTGACTCTTTCTTCCTCTTTGCCCTATCAAATACAAGACTAAGCATTCATAAGAACAATGGTGTGACTTTAAAATATATTCACATATGAAAAACACTTATTCCAAAATAAAAAAACATTTCAAGCTAAATCCAAAGTCCATTCATGGCATCTTTGTTGGCTACAGTAACCAATTTGGTGTGAATGCATGTTGGATCTACATTTTCAAATAGTATTGGTTCTTGTTTAGTCACAATGCAATATGTCATAGAGATGCTTGGCACAATGTTAAGGCCTTCATAGATGATTGTTGAAGCTCTTATTTTCGAGGCAAGAAGGCATAAAATAGGCAGCACATTAACGCATTGCCTATTTCATGCCTTCTTGCCTCAAAAACAAGAGCTTCATCAAAATCGCAAATGGCACAGAATGAAAAAACAAAGTGAAGATCAACAATGGAGACTTTGTATCTTCTTCCCATGAAGCTCCTGGCTTTTTGGCTTGATGGCATGGAATAGGCAGTGTGTTCATGGCATATTTGTTGGCTACGGTAACCAATATGGTGTGAATGCATGTTGGATCTACATTTTCATATAGTATTGGTTCTTGTTTAATCATAATGCAATATGTCATAGAGATGCTTGGCACAATATTAAGGCCTTCATAGATGATTGTTGAAGCTCTTGTTTTTGAGGCAAGAAGGCATGAAATAGGCAACGCATTAACGCGTTGCCTATTTCATGCCTGTAATATAGACAAACTAATCCTATAGATTGACATTCCACTAATTTTATTGGCCGGAGTAGGATAATGGCAAAAGTGCCAATGCACATGTGAGTTTAGGATTCCTTGTGCATGTTTTCAGGTCATGGTATGAGATTGGCACCGCTGCCATTCTCCACTGGTGGCATTCTCCATAGAGATTGATACAATTCTGTATGATCTCTACACAGCGGAGACAGTGATCACTACATAGAAGAATGCACATTACCACTAGCGAAGAATGGCAGTGGGATAATGGCAAAAGTGCCAATGCACATGTGAGTTTAGGATTCCTTGTGCCAATGCACATGTGAGTTTAGGCTTCCCAATGCCTTTTCTTAGGGCCTAATAAGAGATTGGCACCACTGCCATTCTCCACTTGTACAAATGTTTACCCTACTATTCTAAGTTTAGGCTTCACAATGCCATTGTCTAGGGCCCAATAAGAGATTGGCACCACTGCCATTCTCTGCTTGTACAAATGTTTACCCTAATATTCTGAGAGGGGTATTCCAAGGATCATAGGATAATGGTGCCCGATTCCAATCCACATGTGAGTTTGAGGATCTTAGTGTCATTATGTAGTTATCTGCATGAGATTGGCATCACTTCCATTCTCCACTGGTGGCAAAATAGATAAACTAAACTTGTATATTGACATTCCACAAATTTTATTGGTTGTAGTAGTATAATTGCAAAAGTGCCAATGCACATGTGAGTTTAGGATTCCTTGTGCCACTTTTAAGGTCTTGGTATGCTACCATTCTCCACTGGTGGCATTCTCCCCAGAGATTGACACAATTCCATATGATATCTACACAGTGGAGACAGTGATCACTACATAGAAGAATGCACATGTGAGTTTGATGGTCTCAATGTCATTATATATTTGCCAGCATGAGATTGGCATCACTGCCATTCTCCACTAGTGGTAATCTAGACAAACTAAACCTGTAGGTTGACATTCCACTATATTTATTGGCTGTAGTAGGATTATTTATTGGCTGTAGTGTGAGTTTGATGATCTCATTGTCATTATGTAGTTGCCAGCATGAGATTGGCATCACTGCCACACATGTGAGTTTAGGATTCCTTGTGCATGTTTTCAGGTCATGATATGAGATTGGCAGCACTGCCATTCTCCACTGGTGGCATTCTCCATAGAGATTGACACAATTCCATATGATCTCTGCACAGCGGAGACAGTGATCACTACATAGAAGAATGCACATGTGAGTTTAGGCTTCTCAATGCCATTTCTTAGGGCCTAATAAGAGATTGGCACCACTGCCATTCTCCACTTGTACAAATGTTCACCCTACTATTCTAGGAGGGGTATTCCAGTAATCATAGGAGAGTGATGTCCTATTCCATTCCACATGTGAGTCTGATGATCTCAGAGATTGACACAATTCCATATCATCTCTACACAGCGGAGACAGTGATCACTACACAGAAGAATGCACATGTGAGTATAGGATTCCTTGTGCATGTTTTCAGGTCATGGTATGAGATTGGCACCACTGCCATTCTCCACTGGTGGCATTCTCCACAGAGATTGACACAATTCCATATGATCTCTGCACATGTGAGTTTAGGCTTCTCAATGCCATTTCTTAGGGCCTAAGAAGAGATTGGCACCACTGCCATTCTCCACTTGTACAAATGTTTAGCCTACTATTCTAGGAGGGGTATTCCAGTGATCATAGGAGAGTGGTGTCCTATTCCATTCCACATGTGAGTTTGATGATCTCAGTGTCATCATGTAGTTGCAAGCATGAGATTGGCACCAATGCCATTCTCCGCTAGTAGTAGTCTAGACAGACTGAACCTATAGATTGACATTCCACTAATTTTATTGGCTGCAGTAGGATAATGGCAAAAGTGCCAATGCACATGTGAGTTTAGGATTCCTTGTGCATGTTTTTAGGTCATGGTATGAGATTGGCACCACTGCCATTCTCCACTGGTGGCATTCTCCAAAGAGATTGACATAATTCCATATGATCTCTACACATCGGAGACAGTGATGACTACATAGAAGGATGCACATGTGATTTTAGGCTTCTCAATGCCATTTCTTAGGACCTAATAAGAGATTGGCACCACTGCCATTCTCCACTTGCACAAATGTTTACCCTACTATTCTAGGAGGGGTATTCCAATCATCATAGGAGAGTGGTGTCCAATTCCAACCCACATGTGAGCCTGATGATCTCAGTGTCATTATGTAGGTGCCACCATGAGTTTGGCATCACTGCATTTTCCACTAGTGGTTGTCTAGACAAACTAAACCTATAGATTGACATTCCACTACATAGAAGAATGCACATTACCACTAGCGGAGAATGGTAGTAGGGTAATGGCAAAAGTGCCAATGCACATGTGAGATTGGCACCACTGCCATTCTCCACTGGTGGCATTCTCCACATAGATTGACACAATTCCATGTGATCTCTGCACATGTGAATTTAGGCTTCTCAATGCCATTTCTTAGGGCCTAATAAGAGACTGGCACCACTGCCATTCTCCACTTGTACAAATGTTTACCCTACTATTCTAGGAGGGGTGTTCCAGTGATCATAGGAGAGTGGTGTCCTATTCCATTCCACATGTGAGTTTGATGATCTCAGTGTCATAGTGTAGTTGCAAGCATGAGATTGGCATCACTGCCATTCTCCGCTAGTGGTAATCTAGACAAACTGAACCTATAGATTGACATTCCACTACATTGAAGGATGCACATTACCACTAGCGGAGAATGGTAGTAGGATAATGGCAAAAGTGCCAATGCACATGTGAGTTTAGGATTCCTTATGCATGTTTTCAGGTCATGGTATGAGATTGGCACCACTGCCATTCTCCACTGAAGGCATTCTCCACAGAGATTGGCACAAATCCATAAGATCTCTACACAGCGGAGAGAGTGATCACTACATAGAAGAATGCACATTACCACTAGCGGAGAATGGCAGTAGGATTCCTTGTGCATGTTTTCACGTCATGGTATGAGATTGGCACCACTGCCATTCTCCACTGGTGGCATTCTCCACAGAGATTGGCACAATTCCATATGATCTCTGCACATGTGAGTTTAGGCTTCTCAATGACATTTCTTAGGGCCTAATAAGAGATTGGCACCACTGCCATTCTTCACTTGTACAAATGTTTACCCTGCTATACTAGGAGGGGTATTCCAATCATCATAGGAGAGTGGTGTTCCACGATTCCAATCCACATGTGAGTTTGATGATCTCAGAGATTGACACAATTCCATATGATCTCTACACAGCGGAGACAGTAATCACTACATAAAAAAATGCACATGTGAGTTCAGGATTCCTTGTGCATGTTTTCAGGTCATGGTATGAGATTGGCACCAGTACCATTCTCCCCTGTTGGCATTCTCCACAGAGATTAACACAATTCCATATGACCTCTACATAGCGGAGACAGTGACCACTACATAGAAGAATGCACATGTGAGTTTAGGCTTCTCAATGCCATTTGTAAGGGCCTAACAAGAGATTGGCACCACTACCATTCTCTTGTACAAATGTTTACCCTACTATTCTAGGAGGGGTATTCCAATGATCATAGAAGAGTGGTGTCCGATTCCAATCCACATGTGAGTCTGATGATCTCAGTATCATTATGTAGGTGCCACCATGAGTTTGTCATCACTGCCATTCTCCACTAGTGGTTGTCTAGACAAACTAAACCTATAGATTGACATTCCAAGGCCGAATAAGAGATTGACACAATTCCATATGATCTCTACACAGCGGAGACAGTGATCACTACATAGAAGAATGCACATGTGAGTTTAGGCTTCTCAATGCCATTTATTAGGGCCTAATAAGAGATTGGCAGCACTGCCATTCTCCACTTGTACAAATGTCTACCCTACTATTCTAGGAGGGGTATTCTAGTGATCACAGGAGAGTGGTGTCTGATTCCAATCCACATGTGAGTTTGATGATCTCAGAGATTGACACAATTCCATATGATCTCTACACAGTGGACACAGTGATCACTCCATAGAAGAATGCACATGTGAGTATAGGATTCCTTGTGCATGTTTTCAGGTCATGGTATGAGATTAGCACCAATGATCTCAGAGATTGACACAATTCCATATGATGTCTACATAGCGGAGAGAGTGATCACTACATAGAAGAATGCACATGTGAGTTTAGGATTCCTTTATATGTTTTCAGGTCATGGTATGAGATTGGCACAACTGTCATTCTCCACTGGTGGCATTCTCCACTGAGATTGACACAATTCCATATGATCTCTGCACATGTGAGTTTAGGCTTCTCAATGCCATTTCTTAGGGCCTAATAAGAGATTGGCACCACTACCATTCTCCACTTGTACAAAAGTTTAGCCTACTATTCTAGGAGGGGTATTCCAGTGATCATAGGAGAGTGGTGTCCTATTCCATTCCACATGTGAGTTTGATGATCTCAATGTCATCATGTAGTTGCAAGCATGAGATTGGCACCACTGCCATTCTCTGCTAGTAGTAGTCTAGACAAACTGAACCTATAGATTGACATTCCACTAATTTGATTGGCTGCACTAGGATAATGGCAAAAGTGCCAATGCACATGTGAGATTAGGATTCCTTGTGCATGTTTTCAGGTCATGGTATGAGATTGGAACCACTGCCATTCTCAACTGGTGGCATTCTCCAAAGAGATTGACACAATTCCATATGATCTCTACACAGCGGAGAGAGTGATGACTACATAGAAGGATGCACATGTGATTTTAGGCTTCTCAATGCCATTTCTTAGGCCCTAATAAGAGATTGGCACCACTGCCATTCTCCACTTGCACAAATGTTTACCCTACTATTCTAGGAGGGGTATTCCAATCATCATAGGAGAGTGGTGTCCGATTCCAACCCACATGTGAGTCTAATGATCTCAGTGTCATTATGTAGGTGCCACCATGAGTTTGGCATCACTGCCATTTTCCACTAGTGGTTGTCTAGACAAACTAAACCTATAGATTGACATTCCACTACATGGAAGAATGCACATTACCACTAGCAGAGAATGGCAGTAGGATAATGGCAAAAGTGCCAATGCACATGTAAGATTGGCACCACTGCCATTCTCCACTGGTGGCATTCTCCACATAGATTGACACAATTCCATGTGATCTCTCCACATGTGAATTTAGGCTTCTCAATGCCATTTCTTAGGGCCTAATAAGAGACTTGCACCACTACCATTCTCCACTTGTACAAATGTTTACCCTACTATTCTAGGAGGGGTATTCCAGTGATCATAGGAGAGTGGTGTCCTATTCCATTCCACATGTGAGTTTGATGATCTTAGTGTCATAGTGTAGTTGCAAGCATGAGATTGGCATCACTGCCATTCTCCACTAGTGGTAATCTAGACAAACTAAACCTATAGATTGACATTCCACTACATTGAAGGATGCACATTACCACTACCGGAGAATGGCAGTAGGATAATGGCAAAAGTGCCAATGCACATGTGAGTTTAGGATTCCTTGTGCATGTTTTTAGGTCATGGTATAAGATTGGCACCACTGCCATTCTCCACTGGTGGCATTCTCCACAGAGATTGACATAAATCCAAATGATCTCTACACAATGGAGAGAGTGATCACTACATAGAATAGAATAGCATTAGGATAATGGCAAAAGTGCCAATGCACATGTGAGTTTAGGATTCCTTGTGCATGTTTTCAGTCACGGTATGAGATTGGCACCACTGCCATTCTCCACTGGTGGCATTCTCCACAAAGATTGGCACAATTCCATATGATCTCTGCACATGTGAGTTTAGGCTTCTCAATGCCATTTATTAGGGCCTAATAAGAGATTGGCACCACTGCCATTCTTCACTTGTACAAATGTTTACCCTACTATACTAGGAGGGGTATTCTAGTTATCATAGGAGAGTGGTGTCCGATTCCAATCCACATGTGAGTTTGATGATCTCAGAGATTGACACAATTCCATATGATCTCTACACAGCGGAGACAGTGATCACTACATAAAAGAATGCACATGTGAGTTCAGGATTCCTTGTGCATGTTTTCAGGTCATGGTATGAGATTGGCACCAGTACCATTCTCCACTGTTGGCATTCTCCACAGAGATTAACACAATTCCATATGACCTCTACATAGCGGAGACAGTGACCACTACATAGAAGAATGCACATGTGAGTTTAGGCTTCTCAATGCCATTTCTTAGGGCCTAACAAGAGATTGGCACCACTACCATTCTCTTGTACAAATGTTTACCCTACTATTCTAGGAGGGGTATTCCAATGATCATAGAAGAGTGGTGTCCAATTCCAATCCACATGTGAGTCTGATGATCTCAGAGATTGACACAATTCCATATGATCTCTACACAGCAGAGAGAGTGATCACTACATAGAAGAATGCACATGTGAGTTTAGGATTCCTTTATATGTTTTCAGGTCATGGTATGAGATTGGCACCACTGCCATTCTCCACTGTTGGCATTCTCCACAGAGATTGACACAATTCCATATGATCTCTGCACAGCAGAGACAGTGATCACTACATAGAAGAATGCACATGTGAGTTTAGGCTTCTCAATGCCATTTCTTAGGACCTAATAAGAGATTGGCACCACTGCCATTCTCCACTTGTACAAATGTTCACCCTACTATTCTAGGAGGGGTATTCCAGTGATCAGGGGAGAGTGGTGACCTATTCCATTCCACATGTGAGTCTGATGATCTCAGAGATTGACACAATTCCATCTGATCTCTACACAGCAGAGAGAGTGATCACTACATAAAAGAATGCACATGTGAGTTTAGGATTCCTTTATATGTTTTCAGGTCATGGTATGAGATTGGCACCACTGCCATTCTCCACTGGTGGCATTCTCCACTGAGATTGACACAATTCCATATGATCTCTGCACATGTGAGTTTAGGCTTCTCAATGCCATTTCTTAGGGCCTAATAAGAGATTGGCACCACTGCCATTCTCCACTTGTACAAATGTTTAGCCTACTATTCTAGGAGGGGTATTCCAGTGATCATAGGAGAGTGGTGTCCTATTCCATTCCACATGTGAGTTTGACGATCTCAGTGTCATCATGTAGTTGCAAGCATGAGATTGGCACCACTGCCATTCTCCGCTAGTAGTAGTCTAGACAGACTGAACCTATAGATTGACATTCCACTAATTTTATTGGCTGCAATAGGATAATGGCAAAAGTGCCAATGCACATGTGAGTTTAGGATTCCTTGTGCATGTTTTCAGGTCATGGTATGAGATTGGCACCACTGCCATTATCAACTAGTGGCATTCTGCAAAGAGATTGACACAATTCCATATGATCTCTACACAGCAGAGACAGTGATGACTACATAGAAGGATAGGCTTCTCGATGCCATTTCTTAGGCCCTAATAAGAGATTGGCACCACTACCATTCTCCACTTGCACAAATAATTACCCTACTATTCTAGGAGGGGTATTCCAATCATCATAGGAGAGTGGTGTCCGATTCCAACCCACATATGAGTCTGATGATCTCAGTGTCATTATGTAGGTGCCACCATGAGTTTGGCATCAATGCCAATTTCCACTAGTGGTTGTCTAGACAAACTAAACCTATAGATTGACATTCCACTACATAGAAGAATGCACATTACCACTAGCAAAGAATGGCAGTAGGATAATGGCAAAAGTGCCAATGCACATGTGAGATTGGCACCACTGCCATTCTCTACTGGTGGCATTCTCCACATAGATTGACACAATTCCATGTGATCTCTGCACATGTCAATTTAGGCTTCTCAATGCCATTTCTTAGGGCCTAATAAGAGACTGGCACCACTGCCATTCTTCACTTGTACAAATGTTTACCCTACTATTCTAGGAGGGTTATTCCAATGATCATAGGAGAGTGGTCTCCGATTCTAATCCACATGTGAGTCTGATGATCTCAGAGATTGACACAAGTCCATATGATCTCTACACAGCGGAGACAGTGATCACTACATAAAAGAATCCACATGTGAGTTTATGATTTCTTGTGCATGTTTTCAGGTCATGGTATGAGATTGGCACCACTACCATTCTCCACTATTGGCATTCTCCACAAAGATTAACACAATTCCATATGATCTCTACATAGTGGAGACAGTGACCACTACATAGAAGAATGCACATGTGAGTTTAGGCTTCTCAATGCCATTTCTTAGGGCCTAATAAGAGATTGGCACCACTACCATTCTCTTGTACAAATGTTTACCCTACTATTCTAGTAGGGGTATTCCAATGATCATAGGAGAGTGGTGTCCAATTCTAATCCACAGGTGAGTCTAATGATATCAGTATCATTATCTAGGTGCCACCATGAGTTTGGCTTCATTGCCATTCTCTACTAGTGGTTGTCTATACAAACTAAACCTATAGATTGACATTCCAAGGCCTAATAAGAGATTGACACAATTCCATATGATCTCTACACAGCGGAGACAGTGATCACTACATAGAAGAATGAGCATGTGAGTTTAGGCTTCTCAATGCCATTTATTAGGGCCTAATAAGAGATTGGCACCACTGCCATTCTCCACTTGTACAAATGTTTACCCTACTATTTTAGGAGGGGTATTCCAGTGATCATAGGAGAGTGGTGTCCGATTCCAATCCACATGTGAGTTTGATGATCTCAGAGATTGACACAATTCCATATGATCTCTACACAGTGGAGATAGTGATTACTCCATAGAAGAATGCACATGTGAGTATAGGATTCCTTGTGCATGTTTTCAGGTCATGGTATGAGATTAGCACCACTGCCATTCTCCACTTGTACAAATGTTTACCCTACTATTTTAGGAGGGGTATTCCAGTGATCATAGGAGAGTGGTGTTCGATTCCAATCCACATGTGAGTTTGATGATCTCAGAGATTGACACAATTCCATATGATCTCTACACAGCGGAGACAGTGATCACTCCATAGAAGAATGCACATGTGAGTATAGGATTCCTTGTGCATGTTTTCAGGTCATGGTATGAGATTAGCACCACTGCCATTCTCCACTAGTGGCATTCTCCACAGAGATTGACACAATTCCATATGATCTCTACACAACGGAGACAGTGATCACTACATAGAAGAATGCACATGTGAGTTTAGGCTTCTCAATGCCATTTCTTAGGGCCTAACAAGAGATTGGCACCAATGCCATTCTCCACTTGTACAAATGTTTACCCTACTATTCTAGGAGGGGTATTCCAGTGATCATAGGAGAGTGGTGTCCTATTCCATTCCACATGTGAGTGATGATGATCTCAGAGATTGACACAATTCCATATGATCTCTACACAGTGGAGACAGTGATCACTGCATAGAAGAATGCACATGTGAGTTTAGGATTCCTTGTGCATGTTTTCAGGTCATGGTATGAGATTGGTACCACTGCCATTCCCCACTGGTGGCATTCTCCAAAGGGTTTGATACAATTCCATATGATCTCTGCACAAGAGAGACAGTGATCACTACATAGAAGAATGCACATGTGATTTTAGGCTTCTCAATGCCATTTCTTAGGGCCTAATAAGAGATTGGCACCACTACCATTCTCTTGTACAAATGTTTACCCTACTATTCTAGGAGGGGTATTTCAATGATCATAGGAGAGTGGTGTCCAATTCTAATCCACATGTGAGTCTGATGATCTCAGTATCATTATGTAGGTGCCACCATGAGTTTGGCTTCACTGCCATTCTCCACTAGTGGTTGTCTAGACAAACTAAACCTATAGATTGACATTCCAAGGCCTAATAAGAGATTGACACAATTCCATATGATCTCTGCACAACGGAGACAGTGATCACTACATAGAAGATTGCACATGTGAGTTTAGGCTTCTCAATGCCATTTCTTAGGGCCTAATAAGAGATTGGCACCACTACCATTCTCCACTTGTACAAATGTTTACCCTACTACTCTAGGAGGGGTATTCCAGTGATCATAGGAGAGTGGTGTCCGATTCCAATCCACATGTGAGTTTGATGATCTCAGAGATTGACACAATTCCATATGATCTCTAGACAGCGGAGACAGTGATCACTCCATAGAAGAATGCACATGTGAGTATAGGATTCCTTGTGCATGTTTTCAGGTCATGGTATGAGATTAGACCCACTGCCATTCTCCACTGGTGGCATTCTCAATAGATATTGACACAATTCCATAAGATCTCTACACAGTGGAGACAGTGATCACTACATAGAAGAATGCACATGTGAGTTTAGGCTTCTCAATGCCATTTCTTAGGGCCTAATAAGAGATTCGCACCAATGCCAATCTCCACTTGTACAAATGTTTACCCTACTATTCTAGGAGGGGTATTCTAGTGATCATAGGAGAGTGGTGTCCGATTCCAACCCACATGTGAGTTTGATGATCTCAGAGATTGACACAATTCCATATGATCTCTACACAGCGGAGACAGTGATCACTCCATAGAAGAATGCACATGTGAGTATAGGATTCCTTGTGCATGTTTTCAGGTCATGGTATGAGATTAGCACCACTGCCATTCTCCACTCGTGGCATTCTCCTCAGATATTGACACAATTCCATATGATCTCTACACAGCGGAGACAGTGATCACTACATAGAAGAATGCACATCTGAGTTTAGGCTTCTCAATGCCATTTCTTAGGGCCTAATAAGATATTGGCACCAATGCCATTCTCCACTTGTACAAATGTTTACCCTACTATTCTAGGAGGGGTATTCCAGTGATCATAGGAGAGTGGTGTCCTATTCCATTCCACATGTGAGTGATGATGAGCTCAGAGATCGACACAATTCCATATGATCTCTACATAGCGGAGACAGTGATCACTGAATAGAAGAATGCACATGTGAGTTTAGGATTCCTTGTGCATGTTTTCAGGTCATGGTATGAGATTGGCACCACTGCCATTCTCCACTGGTGGCATTCTCCACAGAGATTGACACAATTCCATATGATCTCTGCACAACGGAGACCGTGATCACTACATAGAAGAAGGCACATGTGAGTTTAGGCTTCTCAATGCCATTTCTTAGGGCCGAATAAGAGATTGGCACCACTGCCATTCTCCACTTGTACAAATGTTTACCCTACTACTCTAGGAGGGGTATTCCAGTGATCATAGGAGAGTGGTGTCCTATTCCATTCCACATGTGACTTTGATGATCTCAGAGATTGACACAATTCCATATCATCTCTACATAGTGGAGACAGTGATCACTACATAGAAGAATGCACATGTGAGTTTAGGATTCCTTTATATGTTTTCAGGTCATGGTATGAGATTGGCACCACTGCCATTCTCCACTGGTGGCATTCTCCACAGAGATTGACACAATTCCATATGATCTCTGGACATGTGAGTTTAGGCTTCTCAATGCCATTTCTTAGTGCCTAATAAGAGATTGGCACCACTGCCATTCTCCATCTGTACAAATATTTAGCCTACTATTCTAGGAGGGGTATTCCAGTGATCATAGGAGAGTGGTGTCCTATTCCATTCCACATATGAGTTTGATGATCTCAGTGGCATCATGTAGTTGCAAGCATGAGATTGGCACCACTGCCATTCTCCGCTAGTAGTAGTCTAGACAAACTGAACCTATAGATTGACATTCCACTAATTTTATTGGCTGCAGTAGGAAAATGGCAAAAGTGCCAATGCACATGTGAGTTTAGGATTTCTTATGCATGTTTTCAGGGGTATTCCAATCATCATAGGAGAGTGGTGTCCGATTCCAATCCACATGTGAGTCTGATGATCTCAGTGTCATTATGTAGGTGCCACCATGAGTTCGGCATCACTGCCATTTTCCACTAGTGGTTGTCTAGACAAACTAAACCTATAGATTGACATTCCATGACATAGAAGAATGCACATTGCCACTAGCGGAGAATGGCAGTAGGATAATGGCAAAAGTGCCAATGCACATGTGAGATTGGCACCACTGCCATTCTCCACTGGTGGCATTCTCCACAAAGATTGACACAATTCCATGTGATCTCTGCACATGTGAATTTAGGCTTCTCAATGCCATTTCTTAGGGCCTAATAAGAGATTGGCACCACTGCCATTCTCCACTTGTACAAATGTTTACCCTACTATTCTAGGAGGGGTATTCCAGTGATCATAGGAGAGTGCTGTCCTATTCCATTCCACATGTGAGTTTGATGATCCACATATGATCCCTGCACAGCGGAGACAGTGATCACTACATAGAAGAATGCACATTACCTTCCATTCTCCATATGATCTCTGCATAGCGGAGACAGTGATCAATACATAGAAGGAGAGTGGTGTCCTATTACCTTCCATTCCACATATGATCTCTGCATAGCGGAGACAGTGATCACTACATAGAAGAATGCACATGTGAGTTTAGGCTTCTCAATGCCATTTCTTAGGGCCTAATAAGAGATTGGCACCACTGCCATTCTCCACTTGTACAAATGTTTACCCTACTATTCTAGGAGGGGTATTCCAGTGAAAATAGGAGAGTGGTGTCCTATTCCATTCCACAAGTGTAGTTGCAAGCATGAGATTGGCATCACTGCCATTCTCCGCTAGTGGTAATCTAGACAAACTAAACCTATAGATTGACATTCCACTACATTGAAGAATGCACATTACCACTAGCGGAGAATGGCAGTAGGATAATGGCAAAAGTGCCAATGCACATGTGAGTTTAGGATTCCTTGTGCATGTTTTCAGGTCATGGTATGAGATTGGCACCACTGCCATTCTCCTTTGGTGGCATCCTTAATAGAGATTGACACAAATCCATATGATCCCTACACAACGGAGAGAGTGATCACTACATAGAAGAATGCACATTAACACTAGCGGAGAATGGCAGTAGGATAATGGCAAAAGTGCTAATGCACATGTGAGTTTAGGATTCCTTGTGCATGTTTTCAGGTCATGGTATGAGATTGGCACCACTACCATTCTCCACTGGTGGCATTCTCCATAGAGATTGGCACAATTCCATATGATCTCTGCACATGTGAGTTTAGGCTTCTCAATGACATTTCTTAGGGCCTAATAAGAGATTGGCACCACTGCCATTCTTCACTTGTACAAATGTTTACCCTACTATTCTAGGAGGGGTATTCCAGTGATCATAGGAGAGTGGTGTCCGATTCCAATCCACATGTGAGTCTGATGATCTCAGCATCATTATGTAGGTGCCACCATGAGTTTGGCATCACTGCCATTCTCCACTAGTGGTTGTCTAGACAAACTAAACCTATAGATTGACATTCCAAGGCCTAATAAGAGATTGACACAATTCCATATGATCTCTACACAACGGAGACAGTGATCACTACATAGAAGAATGCACATGTGAGTTTAGGCTTCTCAATGCCATTTCTTAGGGCCTAACAAGAGATTGGCACCACTGCCATTCTCCACTTGTACAAATGTTTACCCTACTACTCTAGGAGGGGTATTCCAGTGATCATAGGAGAGTGGTGTCCTATTGCATTCCACATATCAGTCTGATGATCTCAGAGATTGACACAATTCCATATGATCTCTACACAGCACAGACAGTGATCACTACATAGAAGAATGCACATGTGAGTTTAGGATTCTTTTATATGTTTTCAGGTCATGGTATGACATTGGCACCACTGCCATTCTCCACTGGTGGCATTCTCCATAGAGATTGACACAATTCCATATGATCTCTACACATGAGTTTAGGCTTCTCAATGCCATTTCTCAGGGCCTAATAAGAGATTGGCACCACTGCCATTCTCCACTTGTACAAATGTTTAGCCTACTATTCTAGGAGGGGTATTCCAGCGATCATAGGAGAGTGGTGTCCTATTCCATTCCACATGTGAGTTTGATGATCTCAGTGTCATTATGTAGTTGCAAGCATGAGATTGGCACCATTGCCATTCTCCGCTAGTAGTAATCTAGACAAACTGAACCTATAGATTGACATTCCACTAGTAGTAGTAGCGGAGACAGTGATCACTACATAGAAGAATGCACATGTGAGTTTAGGATTCCTTTATATGTTTTCAGGTCATGGTATGAGATTGGCACCACTGCCATTCTCCACTGGTGGCATTCTCCATAGAGATTGACACAATTCCATATGATCTCTGCACATGTGAGTTTAGGATTCTCAATGCCATTTCTCAGGGCCTAATAAGAGATTGGCACCACTACCATTCTCTTGTACAAATGTTTACCCTACTATTCTAGGGGGGGTATTCCAATGATCATAGGAGAGTGGTGTCCAATTCTAATCCACATGTGAGTCTAATGATCTCAGTATCATTATGTAGGTGCCACCATGAGTTTGGCTTCACTGCCATTCTCCACTAGTGGTTGTCTAGACAAACTAAACCTATAGATTGACATTCCAAGGCCTAATAAGAGATTGACACAATTCCATATGATCTCTACACAATGGAGACAGTGATGACTACATAGAAGAATGCACATGTGAGTTTAGGCTATAGACAAACTGAACGTATAGATTGACAAACTGAACGTATAGTAGTCTAGACAAACTGAACCTATAGATTGACAATTCCATATGATCTCTGCACATGTGAGTTTAATCTTCTCAATGCCATTTCTCAGGGCCTAATAAGAGATTGACACAATTCCATATGATCTCTGCACAACGGAGATAGTGATCACTACATAGAAGAATGCACATGTGAGTTTAGGCTATAGACAAACTGAACCTATAGATTGACAAACTGAACCTATAGTAGTCTAGACAAACTAAACCTATAGATTGACAATTCCATATGATCTCTGCACATGTGAGTTTAGGCTTCTCAATGCCATTTCTCAGGGCCTAATAAGAGGCCTAATAAGAGATTGGCACCACTGCCATTCTCCACTTGTACAAATGTTTACCCTACTATTCTAGGAGGGGTATTTCAATGATCATAGGAGAGTGGTGTCCTATTCCATTCCACATGTGAGTTTGATGATCTCAGTGTCATTATGTAGTTGCAAGCATGAGATTGGCACCATTGCCATTGTTTGCTAGTAGTAGTCTAGACAAACTGAACCTATAGATTGACATTCCACTAGTAGTAGTAGCAGAGACAGTGATCACTACATAGAAGAATGCACATGTGAGTTTAGGATTCCTTTATATGTTTTCAGGTCATGGTATGAGATTGGCACCATTGCCATTCTCCACTGGTGGCATTCTCCATGAAGATTGACACAATTCCATATGATCTCTGCACATGTGAGTTTAGGCTTCTCAATGCCATTTCTCAGGGCCTAATAAGAGATTGGCACCACTACCATTCTCTTGTACAAATGTTTACCCTACTATTCTAGGAGGGGTATTCCAATGATCATAGGAGAGTGGTGTCCAAATCTAATCCACATGTGAGTCTGATGATCTTAGTATCATTATGTAGGTGCCACCATGAGTTTGGCTTCACTGCCATTCTCCACTAGTGGTTGTCTAGACAAACCAAACCTATAGATTGACATTCCAAGGCCTAATAAGAGATTGACACAATTCCATATGATCTTTGCACACAACGGAGACAGTGATCACTACATAGAAGAATGCACATGTGAGTTTAGGCTTCTCAATGACATTTCTTAGGGCCTAATAAGAGATTGGCACCATTGCCATTCTTCACTTGTACAAATGTTTACCCTACTATTCTAGGAGGGGTATTCCAGTGATCATAGGAGAGTGGTGTCCGATTCCAATCCACATGTGAGTTTGATGATCTCAGCATCATTATGTAGGTGCCACCATGAGTTTGGCATCACTGTCATTCTCCACTAGTGGTTGTCTAGACAAACTAAACCTATGGATTGACATTCCAAGGCCTAATAAGAGATTGACACAATTCCATATGATCTCCGCACAACGGAGACAATGATCACTACATAGAAGAATGCACATGTGAGTTTAGGATTCCTTGTGCATGTTTGTAGGTCATGTTATGAGATTGGCACCACTATCATTCTCCACTGGTGGCATTCTCCATAGAGATTGACACAATTCCATATGATCCCTACACAGCAGAGACAGTGATCACTACATAGAAGAATGCACATTACCACTAGCGGACAATGGTACTAGGATAATGGCAAAAGTGCCAATGCACATGTGAGTTTAGGATTCCTTGTGCATGTTTTCAGGTCATGGTATGAGATTGGCACCACTACATAGAAGAATGCACATGTGAGTCTAGGATTCCTTGTGCATGTTTTTAGGTCATGGTATGAGATTGGCACCACTGCCATTCTCCACTGGTGGCATTCTCCACAGAGATTGGCACAATTCCATATGATCTTTGTACATGTGAGTTTAGGCTTGTCAATGCCATTTCTTAGGGCCTAATAAGAGATTGGCACCACTGCCATTCTCCACTTGTACAAATGCTTAGCGTACTATTCTAGGAGGGGCATTCGAGTGATCATAGGAGAGTGGTGTCCTATTCCATTCCACATGTGAGTTTGATGATCTCAGTGTCATTATGTAGTTGCAAGCATGAGATTGGCACCACTGCCATTCTCCGCTAGTAGTAGTCTAGACAAACTGAACCTATAGATTGACATTCCACTAATTTTATTGGCTGCAATAGGCTAATGGCAAAAGTGCCAATGCACATGTGAGTTTAGGATTCCTTGTGCGTGTTTTCAGGTCATGGTATGAGATTGGCACCACTGCCATTCTCCACTGGTGGCATTCTCCACACAGATTGACACAATTCCATATGATCTCTACATAGCGGAGACAGTGGTCATAGGAGAGTGGTGTCCTATTCCATTCCACATGTGAGTTTGATGATCTGAGTGTCATTATGTAGTTGCCAGCATGAGATTGGCATCACTGCCATTCTCTGCTAGTGGTTTTCTAGACAAACTGAACCTATAGATTGACATTCCACTAATTTTATTGGCTGCAATAGGATAATGGCAAAAGTGCCAATGCACATGTGAGTTTAGGATTCCTTGTGCATGTTATCAGGTCATGGTAAGAGATTGGCACCACTGTCATTCTCCATAGAGATTGACACAAATCCATATGAACTCTATAGAGCAGAGACTGTGATCATAGGAGAGTGGTGTCCGATTCCATTCCACATGTGAGTTTGATCATTTCAGTGTCATTATGTGGTTGCCAGCATTAGATTGGCATCACTCCCATTCTCCGCTAGTGGTAATCTAGACAAACTAAACATATAGATTGACACTCCACTAATTCCAATGGGAGAATGGCATTGGTGCCCTTCTACCTTTGTGAAGCCAAAATTTTGAATTAGGACATTCCATTGGGAGAATGGCACTAGTGCCATTCTCCATTTTCCAATAGGAGAATGGCACTAGTGCCAGTCTCCATTTTCCTATTACAAAGCCAAAAAATTAGGACATTCCATTGGGACATTCCATTGGGAGAATGGCACTAGTGCCATTCTCCATTTTCCAATGGGAGAATGGCACTAGTGCCATTCTCCATTTTCCTATTCCTAGTGCCATCCATTTTCCTATTACAATGGAGAATGGCACTAAACCTATAGATTGACACTCCACTAATTCCAATGGGAGAATGGCATTGGTGCCCTTCTACCTTTGTGAAGCCAAAATTTTGAATTAGGGCATTCCATTGGGAGAATGGCACTAGTGCCATTCTCCATTTTCCAATGGAAGAATGGCACTAGTGCCAGTCTCCATTTTCCTATTACAAAGCCAAAAAATTAGGACATTCCATTAGGACATTCCATTGGGAGAATGGCACTAGTGCCATTCTCCATTTTCCAATGGGAGAATGGCACTTCTCCATTTTCCTATTCCTAGTGCCATTCTCCATTTTCCTATTACAAAGGCAAAAAATAGGACATTCCATTGGGACATTCCATTGGGAGAATGGCACTAGTGCCATTCTCCATTTTCCTATTCTCCACTGCCATTCTCCCATTGCAATGTCCTAAGATAAATTTCATTTTGGAAATACAATTTCAAACAGAATAATTTGAATTTGAATTTAAATTTAATATTGGAGGGAATGGCATACTTGCCACTCTAAATATCCAAATTCAAAAGGGAACAATGGCGGGAAGAGCACTGGTGCCACTCTCACGGACTTCTTATGAGGTCTTGGAGAATGGCACTGGTGCCATTCTCCATTTAAAATTAGAAATTCAATCTCTAAATTTGCCATTCAATCATGAAAATCAAAATTGAGATTAAAGTTTAACTTGAAATCAAAATTTGAAAACTAGAATTTAGGTTTTGAAATACAATTTCAAAAGCATAATTTCAATTTGAAATACAAATTGAAATTAAAATTATCAATATGAATTTGAATTTGAATTTAAATTTGGAGAGAATGGCATAAGTGCCACTCTGTATATCCAAAATTCAAAAGGGCACAATGGCGGGAAGACCTATATTTCAAAATTTGAATTATTTAGTAGTTTCAAACTATCACTTTCAACTTTCAAATCTACATTTCAGACAAATCAAGACCTTTTCTCTCATTTCAATTGATGCCTTTCCCTCCTTCACTTTCTATTCATTCCAAACAAATTGGAAAGGAGTCTCAGAGTCTCAGAGTTTTACTCACCACAGCTCGCACGGAGAGTCTTGAGGCAAGAAGACAACCAACGGCTCGACAGCCTGAAGTTGATGGAGCTGGAAGGAAACAACACAATTGACAATTGAAGCTCAATCAGTTCGGTAGCTTCTCTTTAATTTTCGGATTTTTTGCTTTCTTTCTTGCAATTTGGCTTCATCCTCCAACAGGAGGGTTGAAAGAAAGAGAGGAAAGCTCCTCCACCATCTACGCAACAAGATAATAGGAGGGTTGAAAGAAAGAGAGGAGAGATATACCCGTGACGGACTTAGACTGCTCGATTGGAACGCTCGATTGGAACGGAGGCATCAATTGGAACGAAGGTAATTCTCTATTTCACGCTTGGAACTCAGACTGCTCGATTAATTAGATCAAATACTTGCTCGCAAGGAACCCCGAATCGCCACTATAGAATTTCCAAACCACCTATGGAGAATGAGCCTCCCATCGCTACTTTTACGGCGTTATTCGAGAAAAAATAGGTGAATTGGGCTCGCCAATATGGCATTATTCGAGAACGGTGGCAAAGCTAAAATATGAGCTCTTTTGATTGTAACTCATGACCTTCCTTATCCTTGAAGACGACGTGCCCTAACCAACTGACAGCTATTCTGTCACCGTTGTCCCGGGAAGAGGTAGCTCTCAAACGACTTCAGTGACAAGGAAAGGAGACGCTTGAACGAAGATATGCATGAGGAGAAGCTTGATGAAGACGATACAAATGACAAGATAAGGAGAAGCTTTACGAAAAAGATACGCATGATGAGAAAAAGCTAGGTGTCCACGATTGATGAAAAGTTACGGAAAGCTACGGCGAGGAGACCAGCACAGCATGTGATGCGATCCACTTAGGGCAACGAGCGTAATGATTAGAAGGATCTAGGGTTTTCCATTTTTTTACTTCGTAAGTTTTTCTTTTGCATTTCATTAAAAACAAATCGATATCTTTTGCATTTCGTTAAAAACAAATTATTCTTTATGTAATGTGCCTTTCTCAAGGTTACTATCATCTCTACATTTTTTTCCTTTTAGCATGCTACGATGTGTTAAGAAATGCACTCTTGTTAACTTACATATGGCAAAAGGAAAAGATCAATTCATAGTTGTAAGTCTCCAAACTAGGAGAGCAATGAGATAATTTCACACCTTGGTATCTCATTTTGCATCCTAGGTACCCACATGCTTGGCTATGGAGTAGCATATATGGCTATCGTATGGCTAAAAAGACTGACACCCATAGAGGCCTCAAGGCATGGACAAGAGGTTTATAAGGAGCAAGCATATACATATGTATGACCGACTTAAAAGCCTGCATATGGTTACCTAAGGGTTAGACATCTAAAGTGAATATTAGGTCAAATATTGTTAGTCTTGAGAACTTGTTAGGTTGCTTATCCAACAGAGTCACCCCAAGATCTAGGTTGTCCTAGATGTTTTTAGTCAGTTCAAGCCTAGTCAAATAGCAAACAAGGGAGATTGTGAATAAAGAGGATCAAGCTTGTTGTAGAACTTCCATGCTACAGCCTTCAAAGGAATTGCACACTCAAGACCGTACTAGATAATTTGGGAAAAACCCAATTCCCAGAATGGCAGTTTTGGAAGAAATTTAACACGTTTAATATATCCTACCTTTTGCATTTCATTAAACTAGGATCATAAGTTCAATAACTACTTAGCTTGAAATAAGTTCAATAACTACACCCTTCTCAAGGGATATTAAAATTGGCTTATGATCAGAGAACAAGAGGGATGTTAAAATCCTTCTAGAGAAATAAGCAAGGACGGCGAGATATTATACGAAGTTAGAGATGTGTCATTGAGCTTCAAGTATACACTTGGGCTCCATAAACCACACAAGGCTCTAGAAGCCTCTTGTAATAGGCCTCCCAAAAAGATACATGTTATGAAAACTTTATAATTATTTCTACTAAATGAAATGCAAGCATGACCACTTGTGAAGTTCATTAGTTACTTTGGCATAGTAGAGAGAGAATGAGAAGTGCTTGAGAAGGTGAACATAGAAGTCATCCACAGAAGACAACGATGGCTTGAGGATGATTTCCTTAAAGAGTGCTTCTGAAGAAATTGATGGGCTAGGGGTTAAGGATGATAATTCTAAAACATTAAGCGTCTAGATCAAGTAGATTAAGGACATAATTCAAGTGCACCTTTATTCAAAAGGAGTTACTCTCACTGGCGCACCATGGGCACCACCCACACATCATGGATGGGCAAGATTGCCCGCCCCATCCAACCCATGGCACAAATGCATTCAATGCACCATAGAGGGACCTAGGCAGCTCTAGTGTGAAAACAGCATAAGCATTCAAGCTGCCAACTTAAGGGCACCTCAGCCTACAGAGGGGCACATCTGAGCTGAGGTCAAAGCCACAAAGAGAGAGAGACAGAGAGAGAGAGAGAGAGACACAGAGAGAGAGAGAGAGAGAGAGAGAGAGCGCAACGAAATGTATAGGAGAATATTGTATTGGGCGGTAAGTTTACCTCTTGAGTCAAGACAACAAGGATGGCGAGATATACGAAAAGCAAAATTTTACATTACTTGGACCTTGATCAAGAAAAACATACTCTAACATAAAAATTTGTAACTTGACCAACCTAGCATAACCAAACTAACGTGAATAAACTCACATAACGAGCTAGGTTTCATAAAGTAATATCGATCAACTTTACCACATATATGAATAAATGGAAGTAAAATAGTGTATGGTTTCGAATGAATACCACGTTCACACACACACACACACACTGCCATCCTCCAATCTCCCCATTTTACAAAGCTAAATTTTTTTAAATTTGCTCCACTTCCATTCTCCCATTGCATAGGGGGAATGGCACCAGTGCCATTCTCCCATTATGATTTCCTGATTCAAATCTTGGCTGTGCAAAGGGGAAATGGCACTAGTGCCATTCTCCCAGATTCAAAGTTTTGGCTTCACAGAGTCAAAATGGCACATGTGAGTTTGATGATCTCAGTGTCATTATGTAGGTGCCAGCATGAGATTGGCATCACTGCCATCTCCCCTAGTGGTAATCTAGACAAACTAAACCTATAGATTGACATTCCACTAATTTTCCTATTACAATGGCACTAGTGCCTTTCTCCATTAGAATGGCACTAGTGCCTTTCTCCATTTTCCTATTACAAAGCCAAAAAATTAGGACATTCCATTGGGAGAATGGCACTAGTGCCATTCTCCATTTTCCTATTCCTAGTGCCTTTCATTTTCCTATTACAATGGAGAATGGCACTAAACCTATAGATTGACATTCCACTAATTCCAATGGGAGAATGGCATTGGTGCCCTTTTACCTTTGTGAAGCCAAAATTTTGAATTAGGACATTCCATTGGGAGAATGGCACTAGTGCCATTCTCCATTTTCCAATGGGAGAATGGCACTAGTGCCATTCTTCATTTTCCTATTACAAAGCCAAAAAATTAGGACATTCCATTGGGAGAATGGCACTCGTGGCATTCTCCATTTTCCAATGGGAGAATGGCACTAGTGGCATTCTCCATTTTCCTATTACAAAGCCAAAAAATTAGGACATTCCATTGGGAGAATGGCACTAGTGCCATTCTCCATTTTCCTATTCCTAGTGCCATTCTCCATTTTCCTATTACAATGGAGAATGGCACTAAACCTATAGATTGACATACCACTAATTCCAATGGGAGAATGGCATTGGTGCCCTTCTACCTTTGTGAAGCCAAAATTGTGAATTAGGACATTCCATTGGGAGAATGGCACTAGTGCCATTCTCCATTTTCCAATGGGAGAATGGCACTAGTGCCATTCTCCATTTTCCTATTACAAAGCCAAAAAATTAGGACATTCCATTGGGAGAATGGCACTAGTGCCATTCTCCATTTTCCAATGGGAGAATGGCACTAGTGCCATTCTCCATTTTCCTATTCCTAGTGCCATTCTCCATTTTCCTATTACAAAGCCAAAAAATTAGGACATTCCATTGGGACATTCCATTGGGAGAATGGCACTAGTGCCATTCTCCATTTTCCATTGGGACAATGGCACTAGTGCCATTCTCCATTTTCCTATTCTCCAGTTCCATTCTCCCATTGCAATTTCCTAATATAAAATTTTGGCTTTGCAAAGGGAGCATGGCACCATTGGCATTCTCCCAAGGCAAAGTCCCAAGTCAAAATTTTGTCTTCCAAATGAAGAATGGCACTAGTCTGTTCTCCTCTTATGAAGGCAAATGTTTTTCACAAGTCAATGCATGGGGAGAATGGCACTGGTGCCATTCCCCTTTTCAAAGATGGGATATATGCAATTCTCCATAGGTTAGCCAAATTCACATGGAGAATGGCACTGGTGCCATTCTCCCCCCGCTACAAGGACAACTTTGTTGGTCTTATGAAATTCTTTGGTTGTAGTTTGTTCATAATCAATTTCTTGTCATCGTAATGAGAGGGGATGGCTACTATCAGATGCATGAATCAGGTCATGACGATGGTGAAAATAATTCATGCTTTAGAAAAAGTTCTATCAAATTGCTAAAATTTTTAGGGAAATAATTCATGCTTTCATGAAAATTTTGTATAGACTCATTCATGCTTTATAGAGATTTGCACCAATGCCATTCTTCCCCTCTAGGACATGTTTGATGGTCTTATGAAATTCTTTGGTTGTAATTTGTTCATAATTAATTCTCCGTAATCGTAATGATAGGGGATGGCTATCAGAAGCGAGGAGAAGGTCATGATGATGGTGGGGAATGAAGTGGTTGGAATTGGTGGAGTGTGTGCAATAGATCCGGAGGCCTACTGTAGTGGTGTGAAGATTGGGACAGAAAATGTATCGGTGATAGTGGAGAAGTCTATCAATAGTGAAATGCTCTTGCCATTTCCCACTATGGATGCAGTGCTTGTTGGTGAGGCAATTTGGAGCATTGTCAAGTGGCCTAAGGGCTCTCTAAAACATGTTGGTGATTCTTTAGATGATGCGGTAACTGAAGAAGCTGCACCAAGTGAGCCTGAGCGACCTTTGTTGAGGCAATGCCAGTTTCTTCATTGGAAACTGACAATTTCATTCGTGAATCTTGGAAAGAGAAAAAGGTTGTCTTATGGGATGAGAGCAAAACAAAGACCGTGGGGGAAGGTGTGATCTTATATGTTTTCCCGGGAGACTCTATAAACTTTGACCTATTGGGTAACGATTGCATTGGTGTGGGTATTGAAAAGAAAGAACAAATTAGAGGAAGTGACTCAGGGTCTTCTATGCAAGATGTCGGCTCTCTCAGCCTAGTAAAGTGGCCCATCAAGCAGATTACCTTACTTGAAGGAAGCCCATTGCAATAATATGTGCCCATGGACCACGTTGCTGGTATAGATGAGTTGGTCAATGATCAAATGTTGAAAAGGGATGATCCAACATCAAAGAAAAGAAGGTACACTTTCATTAACAGGGTGCCTAAACAAAGAGAGCCTCTAACAGCAATGTACAAAATGTCACTAGATTCGGTGCAGCAGGTTTCTTCCATCGATTGTTGTGGGAGTAGGTGTTGCCAACATGCAGAGCGAGATCTCTTAATGAATCTAAGGAAGAACTTTTGGGGCAGCTCCTTGGAGTCTCGTACAAACTTTATATACGATGTGTTGTCAATGGCTTGGCATCATGACTACACAGGGAGGATATGCTACGACTTCAGGATAAACGGTCGGGATGTCTGTTGTAGAGCATGGTATGAGATGCATGGAATTCCAAGGACATCATTTTATCGATACAGGGAGCAATTTGAGAGTGGTGTGCAGCGATATGTGCATGGCAATTCAGGGATTATGAGGAGGAGCAGGGAGCACATAGGTATGGGAAGGGCTCTCATTCAACACTTTGTGGATAATAGCACAGAGCATATGCCTCACAAGAGTAGAACCATGCAGGATGGTTCTAGAGAGACACAGCAAGTGATACCTAAAGTGTATAAGAAGATATACATCCTACATGAGGTCAACACTTCACTTAATCAACGTGGTTATCAGAGCCTATCCACATCCACATTTGGCAGGATTTGACTTAAAAAATGTAGCCCTTGCTAAGACGAGCGAATTCTCTAAATGTAGCTTGTGCAGCTGAATCAAGGCTCAATTGGTAGCCACAAAAAGTCAAGATGAGCGCAATTCGCTGATGGAAGAGAGAAAGATGCATATGATACAGCAACAAAGTTGTAGGAACTTATACTATGCATGGCATAGGTACTCCGAGATGGGGATCCAAAAAAGTATGTATGCATAATCCATGATAAGATGGACCAAAAAAAGACGGCAATTCCAAGACTTCGGGTGAGGTCCAAGGACACCGATTCTGCATGGCAATTATAGGTTTCACTCATTGGAATGATTACCCATGGGCATGGAAACGGTCATTATCGATACTTCACCCTCAATGGTTTGTGGCCATCTGATCCCAACCTGACGACTGGATCGCTCTCAATTTGTTTGCACAACCTCGAGAGGATGGATATGCATGACCTTGGAGACCTTGCTACCAATGGGATTCCTAGAAGCAATGCTCGCCTTTTGAATGCTCTATGTTCAAGAAACGCTTTGGACTCCCATTACAGTTCTAAAGGTGCACATGTTTCCACAAGTGGAGCTAGCTTGTCTGAAAATATAGATGTCATGATCACAAATGCAAATCTAGAAACTGTATCGGAAAGTGTCCCGAAGTCTATCACGGAGGCCATGATAACTTCCATTGTAAGGGCTACAGACACATGTGTGAATTTTTGAGAAAACCCACCCTCTTTAGAGGGGAGTGTTGCTATTGAGCCACCATTCCAAAAGTTGCCAGAGAACTTGCTACTCCAACTAGATAATTGTGGGTCTGAGAACAAAAATAGATACTTGTTTGCATACCTTTCTCTTCTTGTAGCAAGGGGCATTTTCAAGACAGTTCAATTGGGCTTCTTGATGGTAGGGCACACACATGAGGACATTGATGCAATGTTCAGCAGGTTTTCTGAGAGCTTGCGAGTGGGACAAACATTCACTTTCCCGCATCTGATGGATACATTCAGAAAATGTACATCATCTTCACTGGCACCATAATTTGTTCTTACACGGGTTCCTAACTTCAAGGATTATGTAGATGGCTACCTATGTGATGGGCAAGAAATGCTAGTTGGACATGCAAAGCCATTACAATTTCAATTTTACATGCAAGGTGACATACCAATGATGCAGTACAAGGTGCATCCAAAATCCCCGAATTGGATGCCCATTGAAGGGGGAATTGAGCTATGGAAGAAAGATAGTGAGGGTCGATCATTGTTGCCAACAGGTTGTCTGGATATACTGCCAATGGCTGCATTTGTGAGAGATCACTTGCAAGTAATATCAGGGATAAAGGATTACATTAAGTTTTGGGAGAAATGTGCAAGTGGAAAGAATGCATCCTATGAGTCCTACATTAGGCCAGTGATAGACTATTGGAAAACCATGATCGGTGAGCTCGAACAGGAAAACATCTCAGAGATAGGAGTGTACAGAGAGTTTTGGCCAAGAACACAATCTCCTAATGAGGAGGATGATATAGATGCTTGCATTAATGATTTCCAAGGCTATGAGGAATGGAATGATCACTATTGTGGGCCTCTAAAAGGTAAGCCGAGGGAAGAGTTTAGACCAATGGTGGATGTTAAGCAAGGTGACTTCGTCTTGGTGAGGCCATCAGATCCTATATACCCCATATGGCTTGGGGTTGCCATATCAAGTGCCGAGATGGATGCTGCGAGAAAGGGGCTCAGTGATGCAGATGCCTATGTTGATTGCTGGAACAAGTATTGGGCAGAGAATAGGTTGGATCCACAGGTATGGGAGTGTATTGATGCAATTGTCTGGTCATGGACATCAAAATCCATAAATAGACCCAAGAAGATCAAGATTCCATAGAGCGTATGTATCAAAGCACAGGAGAGCTTGCTTGGTATCAGAGCATAGAAAATGGTGTCGAATTTCTCCCTCTTAATCTCCCAAACTTCCATTGTAAGGTGTGTTCTCATGTGATGTTTCTCAATTGTTGTTATCTTGTCAATGGGTATTTGCATATTATTAATATGACAATTTTCAGAAGCTAACCTTCAACAACAACTGCTTTGTTTCTAGTGGAACTCACTATGCATGGTGTTTGTTAACACCACCAAAAAAGTTTATTAACACCTCAAGTAAAATATACATGTTGTCCCTAGACGGTGTTTATTAACACCACCAAACACATGATTTTCAAACTCTGCCACAAATGCTTTGTTCCGGTTTTTATACGCAATGAACTATTTCACAACCAATGAAGTTTTTCATAATCATTGGAATTCCAAATATTAGCTTATTCAATATTGGTAAAATTCCCACAATCAATGGAAATTTTCCCAAATTTAATGAAGCCTTTCCCAATTTTGATGAAATCCACCCAATTTCGAAATTCCCAAAATGCAACTTTCGTCCCACTTTATCTAATATTGTGTTCTTACTATAGAGCTACAAGCATGATTCTCCAAGTCACATGTTTTTCTTTTTGTGCTAAAGCCATGATGCAGTCTTCAATCAAGTCCGAGGTCAAGTCATCATTCACAGTTTGGATGGCTACTCTGATCCTTGGTCCAAGTTGTAGGAGCTTCTACTGAATTTGCACCATTCTCACTAATGTCTAGGATTGCAAGACAGACACTGTTTCTTTGACTCATTCCTTGAGGGACTCTTCATAGGCAACCTGGCCTCTGGTATGAAGTTGTTGAAACACCTCTACGACCTTGAATCCATCATCTTTAGGTTTCTTGGCTGGAGGTATCAACAAGATATCTCTCATTCTGAGATTATCCCAATCCTCTGCATTAAGGATTGTTGAGATATCAAGCTCTACCCCCGATATATCTCCTGGATGACTATCATTTATGTCACCGCCTATGTTAGTTGTACTTGTGGTGTAGTTAGACTACCACGTATGTTTTTGGTTTGGGTTCACATATGAACCACGTATTCTAGGGTTTGACATATAGGGTATTTCCCTCTTCTATTGTATGGTTGTTGTGTGCAAAAGTGAAGAAAGGCTTCACCCTCCAACCTTGTGTCCTCTCTCTTTTGTGTGTTGTGAAGAAAGCTGAACTTGACTCTCCTATCTCTCTCCCTCATTCTTTACATGGTATCAGAGCCTTGTTCGTGGTAAGGAGCTCAAGAAAGCAAGCTAAGTTTGTGGTGTCCTGGTAAGAGGACCAGTGTAGCTTTCCTATTTCGAGTTTGGGAGCAAATCTCTGCAGGTAGCACAGCCAGAAGTGCAGGAGTGCACTGTTTCAGATTGAGAGGCCCTTCGCGGTGTGGCGAGAGCGCAGTATATGCTGCGGGAGAAGGCGAAGGCCTCGGTGACTTTATTTTTTTGATTTGAGGCCGTTTCGAGGCCCGTTTTGAAGGCGCAAGTTCTTCGCAGGCACTCAGAAAAAGGCCCTATTTTTCGCTGTGCGACCACTGCGCGGCTAGTCGGTGGAAAGGTGCCACAGAAATTGCATCGTATGCCTTTGTGCAGAGATATTGGGAGTTGCAGATTCATGCCTGTTGCCTGTTGATGCAAAATCGTCACTAGGAAGTGACTGTGTGGTGAAATACCACTTTCGTCAGTGTTGCAGATCTGCCCCTGTGAGGCTTTTTGCAGAAGTTTTGCTATTTGCCCTTGTGAGGCATTTGATGTGTTTACAGGTTGCTGTTGCAATTCGTGATTTGTAAAATGTCTGAGAATCTGTCTACCATTGTCAGTGAGAAGCTTGACAAGAACAACTTCCAAGCATGGAAGTTTAGGATGACAAACTTCCTTATGGGAAAGGGAGTTTGGGATTACATCAGTGGTGAAACTGCATAACCAGTTTTGGGTACTGCTCCCACTCCTGCTGAATTGAAGGCCTTTAAAGAATGGCATGAAAAAGCCAGAAAATGCTTGTATTGGCTGTCTGTTAGCATTTCAAATTCTATGATTGTGCATATACAGGATGTAGAGACACCTAAGGAGGCATGGGATACATTGGTGAAGCTGTATAGCACAAATACCAAAGCACGAAAGATGCAGCTAAAGCAGGAGTTGCACAATGTGCAAAGGAAAAATATGAATATAAATGAGTATTCCTTGAAGGTGAAAGGCCTTGCAGATTCTCTTGCCTCAATTGGAGCACCTGTTGATGATGAGGACTTAGTGTCCGTGACCTTGGACGGTCTTGGGAAAGATTATGCACAGTTTCGGACATCCATTGGAGTCCGTGAAACATTTCCTGATTTTCAGGAACTTATTGCTCTCTTGCTGAGTGAAGAGCAAAGGAATGGTGGTTCAGCCACCTCAACATCTCAAGAGACTGCTTTTCTACTCGAATACAGGCAGAGGCAGGGGTAGAGGAAGAGGCCGTTTTGGTGGCCGTGCAGGAAATCAGAACCAACAGCAACAACAGGAAAACCAGTCCTATGGAGGAGGACGTGGTAGTTCTAGAGGCAGGGGGAGCCAAAGAGGCCGTGGTTCATGGCAAAGGAACCAGCAAGTAAATAGCAGCACAGAATGCTATTATTGTGGAAAGCCTGGAGACAAGGAGAATACATGCTATAAAAAGCAGAATGACATCAAAAGTGGGAAGTTGCAGCAAAGCAACTATGCATCATCAAGTGGGCATGGTGACGACAAAAATGAGCACCTTTTTGTGATGCAGCATATGGTTAACTCCATGTCAGGAGATGGTGCAGCTTGCAATGATGTTTGGTATGTTGATTCAGGTGCCTCTAACCACATGACCAGTCATGGTGAGTGGTTTCATGATGTTAGAAATTTGGATAAGCCAGGTTATGTTGAAACAGGTGATGATACTGCGCACCCAATTACGCAGGTTGGTAAAGTGCCATTGTCTATGCAGGATGGCAAAATGAAGTACTTGGCAGATGTACTTCATGTTCCAAAAATCACTAAGAACCTGGTTTCAGTTGGCCAGATGGTTGAAGGTCTGCAGGTTAGATTTAACCCTGATGGATGCTTTGTTGAGGACTTGAAAAATAAGTGCCGCTTGGTTGCGAAAGGCAACAAAAATGGGAGAATGTTCACCTTGGATGTTGATATGCCTGAGGTGAAAGCTGCTATGTTGCGCATGGGAGAGGTGTCATTGCAGATATTGAGATATGGCACAAGCGCATTGGGCACGTGAATATACAAAAGCTGAAATCTATGCAAACGAAAAACATTGTTGCAGGTTTGCCTAAATTCAGAGTTGAGGGAATGCAAAAGGTATGTGAAGCATGCCAAATGGGTAAGCAGGCCAGACATGCATTTCCCAAAAATGCTAAGGTGAGCAGAAGACCTTTGGAAGTGATCCATTCAGATGTTTGGACAACCAAAGCTGCTTCTATTGGTGGATGCCATTATTATGTGACATTTATTGATGACTACACTAGGAAGGTGTGGATTTATTTTATGAAGCACAAAAGTGAAGTGTTCAGCCATTTCAAGGCTTTTAAGGCCATGGTTGAAAAAGAGAAAGGTGTGCATATTAAAGTGCTAAGATCTGATGGAGGGGGAGAGTACTTTTCAGAAGAATTTTGTGAATATCTGAAAGAACAGGGAATTCAAAGGAAGTACTCATGCAGGTCTACCCCTCAGCAGAATGGGGTTGCAGAAAGGAAGAACAGGCATATTGCAGAAGTAGGACGGGCGATCCTAAATGAGAAAAACATGCCTAATTATTTTTGGGCTGAAGCAGTAGCAACTGCTGTTTATATTATGAACAGAACCCCCACTGCAGCTGTCCATGGCATGACGCCTGAAGAAATGTATACAGGCCAAAAACCAGATATTTCTCACTTGAAGGTATTTGGTTGCATAGCTTATGTTCATGTTCCTGATGAGAAGAGAACAAAGCTGGATCCAAAGGCAGAAAAATGCATCTTTATTGGATATGCTCTGCACCAGAAAGGGTATCGCTGTTATAACCCTTCCACCCGCAAAATGCAAGTGAGCAGAGATGTTGTTTTTGATGAAATGAGCAGCTGGTATGCACCAACTGTTATGGTAGGAGATGCAGATGCAGGAAATGGGAATGCTGCAATAAATGCAGAGCAGCAATCTCAAGCCTTGAGTGGACCCAGAGAGTCCTCTACTAGTGGATCTAATGCATGGACAGGGAGATTGAGATCTAGTGAATCGTCACATGGCAGCCCTGATAGTGTTGTGCAGGTATCACATAAGGGAAAAGAAAAAGTGGACCATGCTCCAGTGTTTGATGTGTCTGCTGGTAGCTCTCATGTTGATGGAGAGTCAAGTGGCTCTGAAATGAGCCTTGATGAGGAACTTGGGATTCCTTCTGTTGTTACACCTGGTGCAAGGAAAAGCAGGCATGATTTAAAGACTCCTGCAACTGATCCAGTTGTACGGAGGTCCACTCGTATTAAGTATCCAGTTGATAGGCTGAGATATGATGGGTATACAGCACATCACTATGCTTATATGGTCAAGGTTCTAGAGGAGCCAGAGCCCACATGTTTTGAGGATGCAGCAGGGCATAAAAATTGGGAAGCAGCTATGGATGAAGAGATGGCTGCCTTGGATGCAAACCACACTTGGGATTTGATGCCTTTGCCTCATGATAAGAAGGCTATTGGCTGCAAGTGGGTTTACAAAGTAAAGCACAATGCTGATGGGTCTGTTAGTAGGTACAAGGCAAGATTGGTTGCCAAAGGTTTTGCGCAGACATATGGCATTGACTATGAGGAAACTTTCAGCCCAGTTGCAAGGATGGCAACCGTGAGAGCAGTAATTGCTATGGCTGCTGCAAAGGGATGGTCTTTGCATCAGATGGATGTGAAAAATGCCTTCTTGCATGGTGATTTGCAGGAAGAGGTTTATATGATGCAGCCAGAAGGTTATGAGGATAATTCACACCCCGATTTTGTATGCAGGTTGCGCAAAGCCTTGTATGGCTTAAAACAGGCGCCGAGGGCATGGTCAGACAAGATAGGGCAATATCTTGTCACTATTGGATTTCAGATTTCCAATTCAGATTTTTCACTTTATGTGAAAAGGACAAACAGAGGGATTGTGCTTATAGTCATCTATGTTGATGACTTGATTATTACAGGTGATAGTGATGCAGACATTAATGAAGTGAAGCTGCTATTGAAGCAGAAATTTGAGATGAAGGATTTGGGAGAGCTGCGTTACTTCTTGGGCATTGAGGTTATTAGATCCCCGAGTGGGATATGGCTGTTGCAAAGGCAATACGGTTTGGACATGCTGTCCAAATATGGGATGACAGGCTGTAAGCCTATTTCTGTTCCATTGGAGCAGAATGTGAAGCTCAATGCAGAGACAGGTGAGCTTCTTGAAGATATTACTATGTACAGGCGCATAGTAGGCAGCTTGATTTACATGACTATAACCAGACCAGATTTGAGCTATACTGTGGGGCTGGTGAGTCAGTTTATGCAGGCACCGAGGAAGCCACATTTGGATGCAGCTAGGCGCATACTACGGTATGTGAAGTCCACATTGCATTATGGACTGTTTTATGAAGCTGGGTGTGCATTACAGGTACATGGATACACAGATGCTGACTGGGCTGGTAGTGTCTCAGACAGGAGATCTACTAGTGGCTTTATGTTTTCCCTTGGGAGTGGTGCCATCAGTTGGAGCAGCAAGAAGCAGCCAACAGTTGCCTTGTCGAGCACAGAGGCTGAGTACAGGGGTGCAGCAATGGCTGCATGTGAGGTAGCTTGGTTACGGAAGCTACTTGCAGATATGGGACAGTCAATTCATGCAGCAGTTGTCATTCATTATGACAACATTAGCAGCATCATGCTTGCTAATAACCCAGTTTATCATGCTAGAACGAAGCACATTGAGGTGCATTATCACTTTGTGAGAGAGAAGGTTCTAGCTGGTGAGATTGATCTTATCTATGTCAGCACTGAGGAGCAGCTGGCTGATATTTTTATGAAGGCATTGGGTACAGAGAAGCTTCGCAGATTTAGGAGCTTGATTGGTGTACGTGAGATGGATTTGAGCTTGAGGGGGAGTGTTGAGATATCAAGCTCTACCCCCGATATATCTCCTGGATGACTATCATTTATGTCACCGCCTATGTTAGTTGTACTTGTGGTGTAGTTAGACTACCACGTATGTTTTTTATTTGGGTTCACATATGAACCACGTATTCTAGGGTTTGACATATAGGGTATTTCCCTCTTCTATTGTATGGTTGTTGTGTGCAAAAGTGAAGAAAGGCTTCACCCTCCAACCTTGTGTCCTCTCTCTTTTGTGTGTTGTGAAGAAAGCTGAACTTGAGTCTCCTATCTCTCTCCCTCATTCTTTACAAGGATCTTGTCATATCTATATTTGACGTTGACAAGGGTTTGTATGTGTTTCTTCATGATGGTAACCCTGTGTGCATGTGGTGCTACTACCATCATGGTGTCCATGAGAAAACTCTATGAGCCACTCTTCAGCAGCTTCTTGGAAAGCAAGTAGTGCAGTCCTTTTCCATCTAAAGTCCACATGCTAGTTCATGCATATTGCCCTGACAAGCTTTTGGACTAGTGCCATGGGTACTGCATATCCTATGGCTTTCTTAGCCTTCCTGATCTCCATCAGGATAGATCTTCTTTGGCTCAATCTTTTCTTCCTGTTCCTTGCTAGCATGTGCACAGGCTTCCCTTTCTTTGAAGATTTAGACCTGGATGAAGCTATGGCAGCCCTTACAATGTCAGGTCCTTTTCCTTTCCTTTTGGCCATTGCTTTGAATCTTGCCATAGTTTATTGTGCTCTTCTCCTAGAAAAAAACCCAAACATAACAAGGAAATCAGCAACCCAAGAGTTTGCTTGAAAACGTGATATGGTGCAAAAAGATAGAGAAAAGGCTGAAATCAAGTTTTTCAGCAAATGTTTTTTGATATACCTTAGGAACACCTAGCATGCTAAAAGTTTTCTAGAAAACACGATATGGAGGAGAAAAACAAAGAACAAGCTCAAATCACGTTTTTAAGCAAATGTATTGAAGCCTTACTCTAATCAATCAGTTTGGACCCTACCATCCTCCTAAACCCTACAATGCAGATGAGATGTGCTCAGAAAAACAACTCATCGAGCGCCTTTGAGAGAAAGCTATGGAATGGTCATTTCACCTTTAAAACAGGAAAAACCAATGACTTGTGAGAGATTGCTTACCTAGGCTTGTGTGTATAGTTGGAGTTGGAGCTGGGGAGGTGTGAGACCTAGGGAGGTTGTGGCTGGAGCTATAGTGGGTGGTGGAGCTGGTGAGGTTGGAGTTGGAGCTGCAGTGGGACTCTCTGATGGAGGTGGTCGGGTAGTGAGGTTGGAGCTAGAGCTGGTGAGGTAGTGATGTTGGAGATGGAGGTGGTGAGGTTGGAGGCAACTTAAACTAGACATGGGGTTTTATCTCAAAATCTGTGTAAACAATGCTGAGGAAATAAATGCACAGGAACCTAGAAGATCGCTTTCCACACATGTGGCTGACAAGACAGATGTGACATGCATTGGAAACTGTGCCCTTTCCTCTTATCTACACTTTCTCCATCCCTCTAGCAGTTCTGCTCTACACTTTCCTCCATCCCTACACCACATCCTGATCTGCATCACTGCCATCATCATCCCCCCTCCCCCCAATCATCATCCCCCCCCTCCCTTACTACACCTGTGCAAGAGCCACAGACAAGTCACCAAGGCCAGTCATGGACATAAAAAATCCAGGTACTCATTATACCACTTAGGAATCTCCTATATTTGTTTGCAATAGTGTTTTCTTGATCTGTGATTGTGTAGACCTCATCTTTCCTTAGGTGCCAGTACTTGGTCCATAGAGGATAACATTTTTTTCTAGAAAATGCGATTTGAGGCTCTTTTCCATAAAAACATCCTATATCGCATTCATTAGCAAAACAGGTGTGCACAAGCTTGTAGGGAGGACAAAGGGAATGATAACGTATGGAAACCTAATCTAAAAATAGGTGCATGCAATCACTAGATACTCTAAATATAATACCTTGAAGACCAGTTTTGGCATGTGTTTTCTCCCATCAGTATCCCCACCTACCTATACTTGTGCAAAAGCCATAGTCTTGATCTAGATTCCAAGTGTCTTCCTGATCTATCTAATTCTATTGCATCAGTAGCAGGTATTTGGCATTTACATGAACTTGTTTGGACATGATGTTTTTGCATCAAGAGAAAGGAATTTTTGCTAGAAAACGCGATATGGAAGAGAAAAACAAAGAAAGAGCTCAAATCGTGTTTTTGAGCAAATTTTGCTGAAGCCCAATCTAATCAATCAATTGTACTCCACCATCCTCCTAAACCCTAGAATACAGATGAGATGTACTCAAAAAAACATTTCAGAGAGTGTCTTTGAGAGAAAGCTATGGAATGTTCATTTCACCTTAACAGCAGGATAAACCAATGACAGGTGACAGATTGCTTACTTGGGCTTGTGTGTAGAGCTAGAGCTAGAGCTGGAGAGGTGTGAGATGGAGCTGGGGAGGTTGTGGCTAGAGCTGTTGTGGGTGGTGGAGCTGGTGAGGCTGGAGTTGGAGCTGTAGTGGGACTTTGTGATGGAGGTGGTGAGGTAGTGAGGTTGGAGCTGGAGGTGGTGAGGTAGTGAGGTTTGGAGCTGGAGATGGTGAGGTTGGAGCTGGAGGTGGTGAGGTTGGAGTTGGAGGTGGTGAGGTAGTGAGGGTGGAGCTGGAGGTGGTTGGAGTTGTTGGAGCTGGTGAGGTAGTGAGGTTGGAGGTAATTGAAACTAGAGAGAGGGATGAAATGAAGGGTAACTCTACTTAGGGGCGGTTTTGTCTCAAAATTCGTGCAAGAAATCATGAGGAAATAAATGCACAGGTACCTAGAAGACCATTTTCCACACGTGTGGTTGACAAGATAGATGTGTCATGCATTGAAAACTATGTGCCCTTTCCCCTTATCTACACTTTTCTCTGTCCCTCTAGTAGTTTTGATCTACACTTTCCTCCATCCCTACACCACATCCTTATCTACATCACTACCATCATCCCCCCCCTTTACTCCCATCATCCCCCCAACCCCCCCCCCCCTTTAGTGCACCTATGCAAGAGCCACAGACAAGTCACTAGAGCCAGCCATGGACAGAACAAATCTAGGTACTTAGAAATACCACTTAGGAATCTGCTATATTTGTGGATAGCAGTGTTTTCTTGATCTGTGATTATGTAGACCTCACCTTTCCTCAGGTGCCAGTGACACAACACATAGAGAATAATTTTTTTTTCTAGAAAACACGATTTGAGGCTCTTTTCCATAAAAACACCCTATATCGCGTTTATTAGTAAAATATGCTAGGTGTGCAAGAATTTGATTAAAAATGCAATTTGGAGCAATTTTCTTAAAGAAACATGAATATCACATTTTTTAGCAAAAGGTACTAACCTTATTAGTATGTATCAGCTTGAGAAGAGCTTGATGGTTGTCAGCTTGATGTATCTTGAACTATAGTGGGTCAGTGTGATAGAGCTGGTGAGGTTGTGGATAACAGTTTGATGGGTGTTAGCTTGATGCGTTGAGATAGAGCTGTATTGGGTCTGGGGGAAGGAGCTAGAGCTGTATTGGGTCAGGGTAATAGAGCTGTCGAGGTTGTCTATCACAAGCCTATAGGGAAGAAGATGAAACTAGAGATGGAGATGACAAAGGGAATGATTAAGTCTTGCAGATTCACCTGAATTTTCTCTGGACATGATGTTTTTGCATCAATAGGACTTTTTGCTAAAAAACGCGATTTTAGTCTATTTAATTATAAAGATAGTCATTTGCGTTTTTTTGCAAACTTTCAAAGAGGAGGAGCTAACCATCTAGGTGATGCAGGTGATGCACCAAGACCTGTCAAGAAGACCATTGACCTCTTAGCTTATGTAGGAAATGAGGAAGAATCTCCTGGTAAGAATTTCTATATGAGTGCTTCTATTTCTTTTTAACTATATGTGCAAGACTCATCTTTTGATTTTGTATGATGTAGTCAAGAGAAGAAAGCCCAATGACGAGGGTTCAGACAAAGGTGGACAATCAGTTGCTAAGGGAAAGGAGAAGGAGGAAAAGAAGTCACCCCAACTACAGCTCTTTGAATTCCTGTAGAAGTCAGAATGCCAAATGTACTATTACAAATACCATGATGTATTCAATAAGGAGTTGGATTTGTAGTCTCTTCTAACACAGCACAAGGATTTTCTTGGAGAGATGTATGAATCCTTCCACAAGCTTACAGTTGAAGGATCAAAAGTTGTCAACAACAAGACTTTTGTACATGTCAAGGACATTGCTGCAAATGACAGGATGAGGTATCAAATACACAAGGTGTTTGATAGCTTTGAAGACTGCCACAAGGGAATATGCACTGTACACAAGGCCAATTGCAGGATACTTGAAGAGGCACTTGCATTTGCCATGTATGTACACTATGCTGATGGACCAGTTGAGGACCCAAAGGATAGCGATGAGGAAGAAGAAATAGAGGAAAAGTCAGATCTACCAGAACTGGAAGAGAAGATCAGCCTGACAGAGGAAGAGCTTGCAGTTGCAACATTAAACCTAGTGGCCTTAAAAAATGAGACCATAAGAGATGCTGTCATAGTGGATGACATTGAGGCTAAGAGCTCTGACCTCACTGTGCCCATTCTTCCCTCATTCAATATTGAGGGAAAAGAGTATGTCATGTTGTATGATGTACAGTGCCTATTTAATTTGAGAGAAGATTATGCAATTGCCCTTATTACACAATCTTGTACAGTTGACAAGGAAGTAAGGATTGAGGACGTGATCCTTTGTTAGAGCTGGAGGACAAATTTGATGCTTTAGAAGCATTATCCATCTGTTTTGAGAAAGCCAAATGTATGAGGAGGTGGATGAGACAATTTTCCAGGAAACCCAAGCACGAATGAACCTCACAACAAGCTTGGATATCAAATGACAGCTCCGAGCGGAAGGAGGAGATGGGTATCTCCTTGTTTAATGATGATATACTAGAGAAAGATGAAAATATTGAGGTAAGGAGGCTACCTTTCTTGCATTTGGAGTTTAGATATGCAATTTGATGGTTTGTTCTAAATCTAAGTGTGTTTTGTGTATTTTGTGTATGGCGGTTGTGTCAGATATCAATGCTCCACTCTCGTGTAACTACGCGGGAACCAGCTAACTCTACTTGTAAGCCCCCCATATGAGGAGAAGGCATTTGAGTAGCTCGGTTATCTGGTAGGTCCTAGTTTGGACACCAGATGGGGGCCATGTGTGGCTTGATGGCTGGACGGCTTCAGATAGAGTTGGCAAATTGCCAACTAGGCTACATGCAAGTGCGGGAAGGCATCCCTTGATTGATCGCACTGAGGGTAGACGGAGCATTTTCCGAGGCAGCCCACTCTCGAGTTGCGGGGCCCGTTTGGAGCCTCAAATGATCCCGGATGGCTTTGGGCTGAACGGCAACGGTAGGTCAGTTGCTCTGTTTTGTGCACTGGTTCTATCATATGGTCGGTGGCCTATTTCGAGACCAACCCCTAGTGGACCATTTTGGGCGGACTGGGTCGGTCACCCAATTGAGCCCAACCGACTACGACTAGTGGCTATATAAGAGCAAGCCCGTGAAGCCCATTTCATCTTTGGCTATAGCAGCCCTGGTTCTTTAGCATCCAGCCTCCATCTTCTATTGTTTCCAGCATGCCATCAAAGCTTCTTTCACAGGAGCGCACGGTTGGGAGGCAGCGCCATCTATTGTATTAGTTTTACAATAATCAAATTTTTTATTCTCCATACTATCTTTTTTTCTCTCTTGCGTACGAGATCCTGTTATCTGTTGAGCACAGACGTATTATTTTCTTACATGGTATCAGAGTCTGAACTCTAGCAAGAAGATTTGGTAGTGTATTTCTATTTGCGAGCAGATTGTGAGAGATGGCCCAGCCCGCAAGATTGCGAATCCCACCATTCGGCAAAAGCGAAAAGTTGGACAGCTCTAACTATCCACTCTAGAAGTTCAAGATGAAGACCATCCTAAGCGCATACGAGCTTTGGGACACTGCTACTGGGGTGGACGTGAGGCCGGTTGTGAGACCGGATCCAGCCAATGTAGGACAACATATAGTACCAACTGTGGATGAGATTCTCGCATGGACAAGAAGAAATGTAGATACGCTGTGTTCTATTATCTGCAGTGTTAGTGATTCCATCATGGCGTTAATTCAACATGTCACCACAGCGGAGGAGGCATGGATGGTCCTGAAAAATCAGTATGAGACCATGAATCAGACGTAGATTCAGAATCTGGAGACTCAACTCACAAATGAGAAGTTGTCTGAGTCTGAAGCGGCAGGGAAGTTCATCACCAGGGTAAAGAATCTGCGCGATCAGATGACTGCGATTGGCATCACCATCGCCAGCGAGAATCTAGCATGAAGGTGCATACAGATTCTCCCAGAAAGTACGACGGTCTTGTTACGGCGCTGAATACATAGAACAGAAATCTACCCCTCAACTTTGAGGATTTTAGTGCGATGATTCTAGAGGAGGAGATGCATCAAAAGATGAGGACTAGAGAAGATTCAACTTTCTGGGCTGGATCAAAGAAAGGTAAGGGTAAGGACTCTGGTAACCCATCTTCTTCTGATGATAAAAAGAGAAAGAAGAAGATCAAGTGCTTCTATTGCAACAAGGCAGGGCACAAGTAGAATGAGTGCCGAAAGAAGATTGCAGGTGAGAAGAACGGAGTAAAGAAAGAGTCTAGCAACAGCACGCAGGCAGTACCAGTAGAGCTGTTCATCACAATTGAGGGGATTTGCATGGAGGCAGTTCATGTACCTGCAGATGAACCGTGGATCATTGACAGTGGTGCATCGTGCCACATGACCAGTCGGAAGGATTGGTATACCTCTCGACAGCCAGTAGGGAATGACATCCTGGTAGCAATCGGCAATGATGCAAAATGTCCAGGAAAAGGAAAAGGTAGGATTGCTCTCGAGTCAGATGGAGTTGTAAAACAGTTGTCTGATGTTATTTATGTGCCAGATATCAAGAGGAACTTGTTGTCCATTTCCGCGATCACGGATCGGGACCTCAAAGTTCAATTCGATAAGAATGGTGCACAGATTCTGGATCTTCAAGGGAAGGTTGTTGGTATAGGTACACGGCGCAACAACATTTACGAACTCTCAGCTTTAAGTGCTCGAGCGGATGTGAAGAGAACACTAAGCTATGGCATGAGAGGTTTGGTCATCTAAACCTTAGTTCTTTGAAGGAGATGCATAAAAGTGGAATGATTGTAGACCTACTAGAAATTTCAGATCTTCCCGATGTATGTGAAGCTTGCATGATGGGAAAGTAGCATTGGCATCCCTTTCCTAAAGAGGCCAATAGGGCAAAGGCTCCTCTAGAGCTCGTTCACACGGACCTCTGTGGAAAGATGGAGACGGAAGCTTTGGGTGGTTCCTACTACTTCATGACGCTAATCGACGACTACAGTAGAAGGATATGGATATACTTCCTGAAGACTAAAGACGAGGCTTTTAGTAGGTTCAAGGAATGGCATGTAATGGTCGAGAAAGAAATGGGGAGGAAGGTGAAGAAGTTGAGATCAGATAGAGGTGGAGACATCAACTGAATTCGAAAGTTACTGCAAAAGTCACGGAATCAAGAGGCAGAAACCCCTGCCACATACATCACAGCAAAATGGAGTAGCAGAACGCAAGATGCGTGTCATCTGTGAAATGGGCCGGAGTATGATGAAAGGGAAAGATTTGCCAAAGACTTTCTGGGCTGAAGCATGTAACACTGCAGTTTACATCCTGAATCATAGCTACATGAAGACTGTGAACGGGATGACTCCGCTACAAGCCTTTTCTGGTAAGATACCTTCAGTTGCACATTTCAAAGTTTTTGGATGTGACTGTTTTGTGCATGTCCCTGATGCTACCAGGAGCAAATGGGAACCAAAGAGCCGAAAGTGTATTTTCTTGGGCTACAGTGAAGAGACAAAGGGTTACTGTCTCTATAACCCTGTTACCAAGAAGGTAATTGTAAGTTGCGATGTGGTCTTCTCAGAACAGCCACACCAATTGGAGGAGGATGCTTCCTTCCCAGACAACCACCAGGATATCCATCCAGTACCGCCACCAATAGTAGATCGAACTCCCCCAACGGTGCTTAGGAGGATTCACGACAAAGAAGATGAAGAAGAGCCTGTAGATCCACAACAGCAACGGCCATTCCCAAAGTGGGTAAAGCAGCTTTTGGACGGGAGAGAACCTCCAGCCATTGAGGAGGAACCATCCGAACACCGCCGGTCCAAGAGATTAGAAAAGCAAAGAAGGGCACAGGAACACTTGGTCAACTATGCTTTGATGACAAAAGTGATCCGTGCTGATGAACCCAAGTGTCTTGAAGAGGCACAGGGCAATGATAGGTGGATGGAGGCTATGCAGTCGGAGTATGGCTCCATAATGAAGAACAACACTTGGGACCTTGTGGATCGACCACCAAAACGCAAGGTAATCAGAACCAAGTGGGTGTACAAGACCAAGTACAAGTCCAACGGCACATTGGATAAGTGCAAGGCTCGGCTCGTGGCAAAAGGATTTGCATAGGTACATGGTTTTGATTATCAAGATACTTTTGCTTCCACAGCTCGACTAACCACAATTCGCAGTGTTTTGGCTTTAGCTGCCTAGGGAAGTTGGCCCATGTTTCAGATGGATGTGAAATCCGCCTTTTTGAATGGAGATCTCGAGGAGGAGGTATACGTGGAACAACCACCAGGTTTTGAGATCCTCAGTTCAGAAGGTAAAGTCTGCAAATTGAAGAAGGCACTTTACGGGCTGAAACAGGTCCCACGAGCGTGGTACTATCAAATTAATGCCTACTTTCTGCAAAAGGGGTTCAGGAGGAGCCCATCTGATGCAAATTTGTATATCTTCAGAGAAGGAGGCAAGTATATGATCGTGGTCCTTTATGTGGACGACCTTGTCATAACAGGGAACCATGAAGAGAAGATCTCGCAGACGAAGCATTTGCTAGGAAGAGAGTTTGAAATGATAGACCAGAGATTGATGTATTTCTGTTTGGGGATTGAAGTTTGGCAGGAGCCAAAACATATCTTCATTTCACAGCTGAAGTATTCTGGTGAGATACTGAAGGCATTTGGCATGGCTGAGTGCAAGACAGTTGGTACCCCTATGGAGGTTGACGTGAAGCTCTCAAACAAGGATTCATCACCACTGGTGGATGAAGCGAAGTATAGAAGGCTTGTGGGTAGCTTGATTTACCTATGCAACACACGGCCGGACATCAGTTTTGCGACTGGTGTACTAAGCAGGTTTTCCAATAAGCCCCGGGAGAACCATTGGAGGGCAGGGATGTGGGTGCTAAAATACATCAAAGGCACACTTGATTATGGCATCACCTATACCAAGGGCAACATCTTGACCGGATTCTATGACTCGGATTGGGCAGGAGACATGGACAGCAGGAGATCAGTGATAGGGTACTATTTCTCACTTGGATCTGGAGTTGTGTCATGGGTCAGCAAGAAGCAACCCACAATTGCTCTTTCTTCTACCGAGGCCGAGTACAAATCTGCATGCTTTGCTTCTTGCGAGGCAGTGTGGTCGAGGAGGATTTTGGGAGACATGGGTGCAATGCAGAACAAGCCTACGCAGTTATCATGTGACAATTAGAGTTGCATGGTGATTGCAAAGAACCCGGTGTTCCACGCTCGCACAAAACACATTGAGATTCAATATCACTTTGTACGCGAGCCTCACACGAGCTCATCATGGATGGAGAGGTCGACTTGGTGTACTGTTCGACTATAGAGAATGCTATGGACATCTTCACGAAGGCTCTTGGAAGAGACTTGCTGGAGAGGCATCTTCATCAACTTGGCATTGGGCCGAAAAAGTAAGTTCACTTGCGGGTGAACATTGAGGGGGGGTGTTAGATATTAATGCTCCACTCTCATATAACTACGCAGGAGCCAGCTAACTCTACTTGTAAGCCCCCCATATGAGGAGAAGGCATTTGAGTAGCTCGGTTATCCGGTAGGTCCTGGTTTGGACACCAGACGGGGGCCATGTGTGGCCTGATGGCCGGACGGCTTCAGATAGAGTTGGCACACTGCCAACTAGGCTACATGCAAGTGCAGGAAGGCATCCCTTGACTGACCGCACTAAGGGTAGACAGAGCATTTCTCGGGGCAGCCCATTCTCAGGTTGCGGGGCCCGTTTGGAGCCTCAGATGATCTCGGATGGCTCTGGGCCGAATGGACACCGTATGTTAGTTGCTCTGTTTTGCGCACCGGTTCTATAGTTGGTCGGTGGCCTATTTTGGGACCGACCCCCCAATCGACCGTTTTGGGCAGACTGGGTCGGTCATCTAATTGAGCCTAACCGACTATGACTGGTGGCTATATAAGAGCAAGCTCGTGAAGCCCATTTCATCACTGGCTACAACAACCCTGATTCTTTAGCATCCAGCCTCTGTCTTCTACTGTTTCTAGCATGCCATCGAAGCTTCTTTCATAGGAGTGCACGGTTGGGAGGCAGCGCCATCTATTGTATCACTTCTACAGTAATCAAAATTTTGATTCTCCATACTATCTTGTTTTCTCTCTTGCATACGAGATCATGTTATCTGTTGAGCATAGACGTTGTATTATTTTCTTACAAGTTGTTCGTTGAAGATGACACATTCCTCCTGAGGGTGACTGGAAGTAGAATTCCTGGCTTGGTAAATTATCAAGCCTTTCTCATTATATTAAAGACCTATCTGCTGCAAAGACACTAATTTTTAGCAAATTGCTTAGCAATGATGGGGTTGCTCTTACTTATTTTTCCAAGTGTTTGTCAAAAGTTTTGGGTGGTCATCCTATATCATGGCAAATAGATAAGATCATACTGATAAATTGCGGTCTGCTTTAGTTATTTTTGGGTGTTATGCTAGAAAGCAAGGCTCAAGAGCTGGCTACTTTTTGACATATACTGCCTAGGCACTTGCTTGTGGTGTAAAGGATTCCCTCTCCTTGGAAGCTTATGGAAAGCATAAGTTCATTAGGAATCAAGAGCCTTCTTTGGTGGCCCTTCCGACAAATTAGTTGGAGAGCAAACTGCAACCACAACAACTCTTGCACAAGATGAGAAGAGTTCAATTGCTCCTTAGCTCAAGAAAAAAAGGTCTACAATCAAAGTCAAAAGAAAGATTCCAAGCAAAGTTGGCAAACCATTGGAAGGATAGCCTGTATGGCATTGTATATTTTACAAGATAGAAGTAAGGTTGAATTGTGAGAACACCGTCATTTTAGAATGCCTTAGTTATGTTTATGTGTATTTGTGACAAAAACAATGTACATTTTGAAATAGAAATATATGTAGTACATTTCAAATATTTCAATGGTTCCATACAATGACTTCTTATGAATGAAAGATCCAACTCTTGGTCATTACAAAAAAAAAAATTGTTACATTTGATGACACCAATTGATGAACAAGGTTTAGCACTTAGCTTCTATCTACATACCCCATTTGTGGTTTACAAATATCTTTAAGTGTCTCCACTGAGCATGTCTTTATGCTGCATTTGAGTTCTCTGAAATCTGCCTCCTTCTTTCCTTTTGAGCCAACCTGAAAGCTAGCTTAACCTGTGATGTGTTAACTTTCTTCTTGGCTTGAAGTCTTTGTAGTATTCCTTGATAGAACCACTGGAACACTTCTTTTAAACTATTGGCTTTTTGTTTTCCTCCAAAATGTTGTGTATGTCTAAAGAATGCATTTCATGCCATGTAGTGTGATTTCTCCATTCCCTGTGTGGACCAGATTGTAGGGCATCCGTATTTTTTTACAAAGAAAGGAAGGTGATTGTAGATTATATGTTGTTTTGATACATAGGCAAGTGGGCATTAGAATATATAAAACTAAGATTGTTTGCTTTTAAAAAAAACATGCACAAAAATAGGATATTGTTCTTACCATGTAGTGAGTGATATTACATGTTGTCTAAGCCTCTTTCATTGCCTTTCCAAAACTCTTTACCACTTCTTCAGATGCTTGGTGATCATTTTTGCTAAAGGTGGCTTGGTCACAAAAAACAAAAAGTTTATCTAAGCATATACTTCTGTCTTGACATCTCTTGCCAATCCATCTGCTTGATGATCTTTTATAGCATTGTGTACTTTTCTCCACAAGTTATACTTTATCCTTGATATGTATGTTGTTTTACTGCCATTTATTTATTTTTTCTCTGGATGAGACAGAAATCTTCTAGCCTTTACTCTACCAATAGATGGCTTGATAGGAACATCTTTTCCATTTGTAGATTTTTAAAGATCCTTTGTAATATGTACATCTCCTCCATGGAGACCAATTTCTGATAGCACTGCTTCTAATGATTGTAGTGCCTCTTTTCTTCTACTCTCACGGTAAAGTTTCCATGCAAATCCAATATATAGGAAAACAAGTTTCTCAATGATCCTACATAATGCATGCAATGTACAAATGTGAACATTGCATAATGGAATCTCAAGAATTGCTTTGAAATTTTTATTTACTACCATTTAGAATCTAGGACATGTGTTGGTTCATTGCAATACAAGCAAGGAGATTTTAAGTTACCCCCTTTGCTTATATTGAACATACACTTCAGTGTCTTCAAGTCACTTGTCATATGCCATTCAATTTGAAAATCACCCTTCCCTGGAACATGAAGATGGCGTCCTTGGACTTGACTCTTGATAATTGATGGTATATCTGTTTGATGAAATATGCAATAAAGTACTGCATGGTCCTCAGTCTTCACCTATAATTTAAAACCATAGGTTTGCAAGATATATGATATAAAATTTATTACATTTCGAGCAAAGACTAATTTGGAAGGCGATAGTTTACATACCTCAACGTCCCCAACCACCATACGTGCTTTTCCGATTGGACATTGAAGTACTTTGAGTTGGACTTTGTGATCGATTGATCAAGTGCTTGATTTATCAAAGTGACAGAAACTCTCTCTATCTTTTTTTCCTTGACGATTTCACACTCATCGAGTTTCACGACAAACTTCAAAACTCCTTTACATTCTTCAAATGTGATATTGTAGAACTCAACCATAAGTCTCTGCAATTGTTCAAGATCTACAAAAATATTATTCCAAGCATTATATGTAGTGCTTCCCTTTTCACTTTCATATACACTTTTGATATGAAAGTACTATCCAATAAACTTATCAATTTCTTGGTTGAGATGACCTCGTTCCTTCCACACTTGTGCTGGTGTTGGTAACAACACACGTTCTATCCGTTGATCTTTTAATCTTAATAACACAACTCTAAATATTGAAGCATACCCCTTTCTGCTCACTCTGCTCACATTAAGAGCCTCTTGAATTTTCATGACATCAGCTTTACTTTCTGATACAAAGTCTTCAAGCACTTCACATTTTACCTTCTTAAACTTCTTTTCCTCCATCATGGTCTTTGCAACAATAGTGGAGACTAAACCCTTCATTTGTTTGATAGGAATTAAATTAGGATCAACGTTTTCTTTCTCAGGTCCTAAAATTTACCTACAACAAGTACACTTTGCAATATTATAGATTTTCTTGCAAGACAGACACACATATACAAATACAATGGCTAAACAATATGAACTCTTACCTTGCTTTCTGTACTCTGCACTTACATCCTCCAGTGCCAGCTTTCAACTCCGCAATGTTTTGAATTCTCTTGCTTCATTGTCTCTCTCCAAGAATGGTTCTCTTCATTCTTGCTCTCCTTAGCTCATTCTTTGTCTTTGAATGCTCTTCGATTTCCCTTTGCAACTACTGTTTCGAGTCTGAATTTTTCAAGATTTCTTGGTCCTTCTCCATTCTTTCTCAAACATACAATGTCTTGTACATTTTCGCAGTTGAATGTTGAGTCAAAATGTATCCATACATTCCATTGTTCCCGTCACCCACAAACCTTAATAGCGTTGTTGGATTAGAAAATGAAGGGCTCGAATTTCTCAATGGACATTTTGGGTAAATTTGCCCATCGCACCATAAGTCGATATGTTGGGGTCTACTCTTCTCATGTTTTCCTTTTGCTCAGCATTCACAAGCGGAACCTTTCCTCTTTTCTGTAGCGGCGCATATTTTTCTTCTAAATCAATGTGCAAATGGTGTAGTCACTTTTTTTTAAGGTTCTTCTTCAATAGCATGGTTGCACGCAACCATTTCATAAGGGTTGGTTCTTCATCTTGTCTACTTTTTATAAAACTCATCAAATCTTTCGCGGTAACCATTTAAATATTTGAAAAAAAATGGATTAGTGATGGCGTGATGGGTTCTGTATGAGAGGTCACCGTCGAAACAGATGCAGAATCTATATGGAGAGTTTAATGCAATGTCTTCTCAATGATTTGAAAGGACCTTTTTATTCCTCCTTGGATTGACACACCTATGGTACTAAACTAACAAATATCCGTATTTTATTGCTTTTTCCACATTTTAGAAGAGAGATAAAAGAGAAAATAGAGAATTTCTTATAGGGCCCCAAAATGAGCTCCCTTTTTTCCTAATGCCCTGCTCCTGTGGATGGTAGCTAGCTAGACATCATCCATGAGCTCTATTAAGTAGGCCTCAGCTACGTGCTGCAAGGGCAAGAAGGGCATTTGCTGAAATATGCTAAGGGACCTCCCCCACCTGTGCCAACACCCCTCTCTAAAACCACCTACTCATAGAGCCCTATGGTTGATATCTTGCATGTCCTTATGTACAACTCTAGAAAAGCTCGCCTTTGGGATGGGGGGCTTGATAGACGTTTGATACCTACGGATCTCCCAAAGTGCCACAATGCCAAGTCTGAACCTATACGGACCTCTTTGGCCTGGATGTGGAGGTGGCTACTGTGCTCTCCCTGGGGGTGTGCATGGACGTTGTGGCTACAGAGGTGGGTGTGGATGATATAGGTGCTGTGGACGAGGTTGCTGCTCCTAGTGTTGCTATGACCTCTACTCTTGATGTTGCTGGATCATCCCTTTGCTTTGTTCTTTCATCTCCATGTCCGTGTCCAAGTCCTTCCCTTCTTTGTGCCTCTCTGGCTTTCGCATTGGAATTTTCTCAAGTTGGGATTGTTGTCCTGAGGGGGGTGGCAAGGGGGGTGACTCATTGAAGGAGCTCTCCTGCTTTTGCCTCACTAGTGTTCCTAGCTTCTTCGCCTTCTGCTTTTTCTTGGCCATGGGGCATGGAGAGAGAGGGAGAGAGGGTGCAAGAGGAGAGAGGGGGATGGGGGATCACCAGCAACTAAGAGGGGGTGTTGGAGTGTGGGAGTGGAGATATCTTAAAACAATGAAATGAAAATGATCACAAATTCAAATGATCGCAAATTCCTTTATATAGGGTCCAAACCCTAATTTTTTAAAATACGTGTTTTTGACATAACTTCCAAACAAAAAACTTGGTGTAACCTTGAGATGAAAACTTATAATTAATATCCAACCACTCAAAATTTCCTTTCTTTGTTGCAAATCCTTTGCTTTATATAGGGCCCAAAACCCTAATTTTTAAAAATACTTGTTTTCAACATAAACTCCAAAAGCATAGAATTGGTGCAACCTAGAGCTCGAAACCTATAATTAACATCGGGCAACTCAAATTTTTTTCATAGCCTTGATACACTACCTTTATTGCATATCGCATAACTGAAATTACAAAACAATTCTCAAATTTATGAATGGCAATCCATAAATTTCGTCTTACTCCACCCATATGTGCCCTTCTGTATGATGGGTTGCATGCCACCTTGCATGATTTTATCTTGCAATTGATGAATTGTCTAGCGATTCTCTCTTCTCCATCTCTCCAAGTAGAGCTTGCTTTGTTTTATTCTCCATCAATTCTATGTGATATACATGGAACTTCAGTGTAATTTACAACAGCTAGCTTGCATTTTACATAGAATAGGTTAAAGATTTCTTGATGAAGCTTGTAAAACCATAATACCATGGTTCATAATTTAGAAATGCAGTAATTATTTAATATATCTCACAATTCAAAACTTTTTTTCACTTGTAAATAGATATTTCTTGGTATTAAGAAACCAAGTTCCACTATTCTTGTTCTGCATTATGTCATTTGCAAATCACACGTTTTTCTCTAGCCATGTAGTGTTTTGAGTCATTGCTCTTGTGAAATTTCCTTCATGCATTGTTTCTTGTGCAATAATACTTGCAAATATAGTGCTCACACACAAGCATGCATGCACACGAGCACACACACGTGCACATAGACACACACATGGTGCATGCACATACATACATATGTGCATACATATGAACGCACATACATATATTGATACGTACGTACGTACATACATACATACATATTTACATACGTGTGTACATACATACAAACGTATATAGATACACGCATGCATGTGTGTATTTACATAGGTCATGTCTCTCAAGTTGCTTACAAATTGTTCCTCATTTTGCATGCTTGGTGTGGGTTGTTGCATAGGGTTATAGGCTACCATGTTTGATTGCAAGTTTGCCATGGCTCAAACCAAAAGGGTTTTCCATTTGTAAGGATTGAAGTATGTCAAACATCTCATCTCCATCCAACTATGCACCCGTGTTGTGCAAAGGTAGATTGTAAGGTTTTTGGGTATATGCATAAAGTGGGCAACCACAAAGAAATGCAAAAGGCTTCAATATAAAGGGGTTTACCTGTAGGAATCCACACTCATAGACATCTTCTCAAAGTTGGGGGCTTGTCAGCATTATAGTTGGGGCTACTTCCACACACACACACACACACACACACACACACATGAGAGATATGGGATATTGAGAGAGGATTATGGGCATAGGCTATACAAAGTAGGGAAAAAGGCATTTGACACAATAAAACCACACTATTGTTAAGTCAACAAACGAAATTACATAGGTGCCACACATAGGGATCTAGATTGTGGATTTGCACAACAGAAGAGATCCTCCAAGGTTCTTGCATCTTCATTAACTTTTCCTTGCAACAACATTGTATGGAGGGCTTGTGCAATGGTTGTAGAATGCTTTGATCGATGGTGGCTGCCTCCCATAGAATTGCCCATATCCTAATCCTAGAACTCATCTCTTGCCTCTCCAATAGTTTTGGCCTTCCTACTCTTGCCCCTATTTGGCTTGTGTTCCTTAGCAATGGCCCTCGCTTTATTCCTCTTGGCCCCTTTCAACCACTTCTCATCCTCCCTAGCACCTCCTGCTTTTATGTTTTATGTTTCGCTTTCATAGCATTGTCTTAATTTAGGATTAAAGAGTTTGTGTAATGGTCTCTAGATTGATACTATCCTTGGGCACCCTAAGAACATCCACCACATTGTGAGCACATCCATGTTGGTCTCCACCACAAAGGAGTTAACACCTTGGTTTCCTCACCACCCAAGACCACCACCCATGGTGTGCAAGGAAATTGGCTCTCCATCTCCAATCCCTCATGCTGAGTCTCTGCTATCACAAAACTCATGCTCTATTTTTGTACTCATTTTCGTCCTTCCAAATGCCCTTAAGCCTTGAAATTCACAGTGATTAGAAGATCCTAACATCATCTTGCTATCTTCCATGTTGGACAATTCATATGCTATCTTCCTTGTGGCTCTCTGAAATTGGCCCTTACTTTAGATGTATGTGAGCTTTTACCAATCTCCCCATGCTTTGATGCTTAATTGCAAGATGCACTAGCTCACGATACTTAAAGCAAGTCACAACAACCTCTATAGTCACATTTCATGTGGTTTTTCTCAATGTGGATCATTCAATTATCATTTTGGTCCTTCTAAATGCCCTTAAGCCTTGAAATTCACAGTGATTAGAAGATTCTAACATCATCTTGCTATCTTCCATGTTGGACAATTCATATGCTATCTTCCTTGTGGCTCTCTGAAATTGGCCCTTACTTTAGATGTATGTGAGCTTTTACCAATGTCCCCATGCTTTGATGCTTAATTACAAGATGAACTAGCTCACGATACTTAAAGCAAGTCACAACAACCTCTATAGTCACATTTCATGTGGTTTTTCTCAATGTGAATCATTCAATTATCTATGGTTATTCGCTTTTTTTACTTAATTTCATAGGTTAATCAACTTAGCAAGAATCTTTGATAAATGAAGGAACGTTATGCTTTAAATAAAGCATTTTGTAATGTACATTATAGATGTTTATTTTAGTTGTATCATTTTTTCTGAGACTTTTTGTACTTCTAAGACTAGTTGTCAATGAGTCGACTTTTTGGAAGATGTAGGAGTCATTACAACATCCACCATGCTTTAGTTGAAATTGTTCATCACTAGAAAATACCCTCATTGAAACGCAAATGCCTTTTACATGCATGCAACAGAATGTTGTACACAATCAAGCAATTGCAATCGGTTACCTTTCAATTCGCCTCGTTGCCGAAATTTGTGACGTTGTGCTGCAACATGTATTTTTTCACATGGAAGGTGAAACTAAATGGCTTCTGTATACTTCGTGGATCCTTTGGCAACCAAGTGCACAGGGTGCATATTGATCTTCTCGCCTTTAATATACTTATGTCATAGTTTAGGCAAGATACCATGAGCTAAAAAATTCATCTATAGATTTAGGAAAAGCCTAAGGAAAAATAATATTGTTTGTATTATTGTAGTCCCAAATGTTTGATCGCAGATCATGTCCCAGTTCCAAATTTAATGCTGGTGACACTTGCCAATCATTGTTTGCTTAATTTGAAGGCTATGCTTCACAAATACAGGAAATAATACAAGGAATGATAAGAATCTGGTGGGAAAAATACTGGTCCCATTTGTTGATTGTTGACTCATGCTTCCCAGCCCCTCAACATAGTTGCCCGAGCCACCCGACTAATCCCCAAGCAGAAGGCTCCCATACGATAGCTGCAATTCTCTCTCTTGCTTATGTCCTTGAGGTCCAGGTAAGCCCTTGTCATGTACTTCTTCAACTCTTCATTCACTTTCTTTTCATCCCACATGAAGCCTTGGATGTTCTACCCTCAGAACCCACATCAGTGAAACAATAAGCCTAAATCACAGTATATTCCTCCCATGTGCTTTCATAAACCATTATCAATTATCACTCCATACCTGCACCCATTCGAAATAACTTGCTGTCACACCTCCAGCATTCGCATAGATATCAGGTAGCACAATTATATTCCTCTTAGCAAGCACCTGCAATGTTCATGTCATCAATAAGAAGAATTGAACATTAGAAGGCCCTCCTTTCCCAAGTTGCCCCAAGACCCCTTTATAATCACCTCATCAGCATGTGGATCTGTTGGGTGGTTTGCAGCCTCAACAACAAACTTTGCTTTCACGTCCTGGGCATTCTCTCTAAGCATGGAGATTTCGGTGTCAATAAGTTCCAATTTCTGAGGAAAGATATATTGTCCACTACAGTATTCATGCATTCCTTAGCTAAAAACAGCAGTCTCCCCTTTTCAAACATTTATTTTTCTGCTTCTCGGAAAGATACCTGTTCAATACTCCACCAAGGGCTGCTGGAATAAGCACATCACAATGTTCAATCAAGATGGTGCTTGGATCTATATCATCACCGCCATCGAATCCTTTCACACCACCTGTATTCTGGACATGCTTGATCAAGCTGGGAATATGAAGCCCAGCACTATTTTTAATGGCTCCTGTGACATCGCTTATTGCTGTTATTTTGCCGCCTTGTTCAAAAAGTAGTTTTGCTGTCCATGAGCCAACATTCCCAAAACCCTGGAAATTCTCAAGAAAATGTTAAATAGGCTTACCTACATGCCATGTAGACACAATCACTCCTCAAAACCAGGAATCATTTACCTGGATAACAAACGTCTGGTTTGAAATGTTTTTCCCATAATCTGTAAGCAAGGCCTCAGTTGCATACACTACCCCTCTGCCAGTGGCAGCCTCTCTACCAAGAGAGCCACCAAGATCCTGGACGATTCAGAGTTTTCTTACATAAGATCCTTGTCAGAACAAGTGTTCCAAACTGACAACTGAAATTATCATTTTTAAAAGGAAAGTACAACAAAACCAATTACAAAAGACAGTGGAGAGAAACTATGACATCAAATAAAAACAAAGGTGCTACAGAATTACAGGACTTTTTAAAGAATGGATTAAAATCATACGCAAACAATTCTGTCTTTGCTGGTTGCAACGACTCAAAGTCATGTCTAAAGTTCCCAACAGGCAAGCTTAGAACAAAATTTAGAAGTCTTTAAAAAACTAATAATGATGCAGGAAAGTACAGCTTGCATGAAATTTTATAGAAAATTTCTTCAGAACAAGTTTTTTCTCTGAAATGATGTAAATTTTGGGATGTCATGGGACTATCTGAGCCTTTATTCACACAGGCCTATAAAATTTTGGAAACTGGCATGAGTAAAGAGCTGGTATTTTTGAAACTTTTATACAATGCTACACCGAGTGAAACAGGTCCTGGAATGAAGAATTTATATAAATATTTTATATTGACAGCACCACAATTCTATCAGAAAAGAAAGAGATTGTACCAAGGGTTTTCCAGTAACAACAGCTGGAGAGTGACCATGAAATTTAGAGTACTCGTCCAAAATCCAGGCCATAGTCTGCATCATATCATACAAAACATTATGCATCATTTAAGAGATTTTCGAGATTTGTTTAAATATACAGGCTCAACATGTCTTACAAAGTGTCAATAAATGGTGCTTACATGGACCATAATGATGACTTCTAAAAAGAAAATCGTGTGAGACCCCCATATGATATGTGTAAATCGCCTCAATACCAAAGTGAACATACCTCTTTCATGTGATCCATGGCTAATCTGGGTGTTGATGAGGTAAGAAGGGTATTCTTCAGTCAATACTTAATTTTTTGGTTTAATGCTTTGTGAATGGACACTTGTGACTACACATGTTTTACATTGAAACACAAGCACAGCCTCACCATGCTTAATTTTAATTCATGTGTCTTTTCTACCTTATATTTCTGCAACATTCCCTGCCCCTTGAGCTATGCTGGGAAAGTGAAAATTATTTGAATTTGAGATCCAAACCTCCACACCAAAGGTGCATGTCTAAAAAAATGGCAATGCAAACAACTTTCTGGAAGCTGGGGATGGAGCATGCAAAACAGGTTGTATATATAGCCAACAACGCATTCAAGAAGACTCTAATTAATCACAGGGGGAATAAGTAAAAGTTATCGAGATAAAGGAATGGATTGCCTACCTACCAGCAATCTCACAAAAACTTTCCCCAAGCCAAATCAGATAGTAACATGGAGAGCAGAGAGGCAGATAGTTTCACACTCTCTAAGTTCTTCAGAAATTTTGACGGTCATGCAAGATCCAGAACGTGCACGTGTCTCCTCAGAGAGGGAGGGTCTCCTTTTACAGGCTATCTCCTACCGTTTGGGTCAGTGGTTGGCCTACTTATATACAATGGAATGTCTATCTAACCAGTCATAAAAAAGGGCTGAATGCGGATGCAGTGAAGGTGACCGGACAGGAAAAAATAGCGGAAAGGAATGAGAGGAAAGGTGAAGATAGCAGAAGACAGGGATGAGTAGGGGAAGCAAGGGAGAATATACATATATACATATATCTACATGTGTGTATATGTATATATATATACATACATACATACATACATACATATGTATACATATGTATATAGATATATGTGTATATATCTATATACATATGTATACATACGTATATAGATATGTATGTATGTATGTATGTATATATATATATATTATATATATATATATATATATATGTATGTATGTATGTATGTATGTATGTATGTATATATATTATATATATGTATGTATGTATGTATGTATGTATGTATGTATATAGATATATGTATATATATATATTGTATGGCAAAGTATATTCAATCAAATACAAGTTCATCTCATACATCATGAAAGATGTTGAAACTATATAACTATGGCATCCTCAATCAAGTAAGCAACATAATAGTTGTAGTTGAAGCCTTTGTTCCAAGCATATCCTTTTGAAGCTATCATTATTGCAATGATAAGCAGATGAAGTATCAAACCATCTAACCATTTTATCTCCATAATCTCTTAGGTGGAATCCTCCTCACCTTGAACTTTTCAATACTGACAGTCAAAGTTTAGTTTGGCTGAGTTTCAGTCAACACATAGTCAAACTTTGACTATCACTTCTAAATGAATATATACATATATCTATATACATACATACATACATACATATATACATACATATATACATATGTATATATGTATGTATGTATGTATGTATATAGATATATGTATATATATATATATATATATATATATATATATACATATATCTATATACACATGTATACATATGTATACATATGTATATAGATAGATATACGTATATGTATATATATAGATATATGTATATATATATATATGTATATACATATATCTATATATATACATATGTATACATATGTATATAGATATATGTATATATATATATACATACATCTATATATATACATATGTATACATCTGTATATAGATATATGTATATACATATATATACATATATATATATATATATATATACATATATCTATATACATATGTATACATATGTATATATAGATAGATATACGTATATGTATATATATAGATATATGTATATATATGTATATACATATATCTATATACATATGTATACATATGTATATAGATATATGTATATACATATATATACATATATCTATATATATACATATGTATACATATGTATATAGATATATGTATATACATATATATATACATATATCTATATATATACATATGTATACATATATATACATATATCTATATATATACATATGTATATATATATATATGTATACATATATGTATATACATATATCTATATATATACATATGTATACATATATATATATACATATATCTATATATATACATACGTATACATATATATACATATATCTATATATATACATACGTATACATATATATACATAGATCTATATATATACATATGTATATATATATGTATACATATGTATATATACATATACATATGTATATATATATGTATATGTATATATATACATATATGTATATATATACATATGTATATATATATATATACATATATCTATATATATACATATACATATGTATATAGATATATATATATAGATATATGTATATAGATATATGTATATATATACATACATATATCTATATACATATGTACACATGTGAATACATATATACATATATATGTATACATATGTATACATATGTATATAGATATATGTATATATATATACATATATCTATATACATATGTATACATATGTATATATCTATATACCTATGTATACATATGTATATATATATGTATACATATCTTATATAGATATATACATATGTATACATATGTATACATATATATATACATATGTATATATATATGTATATATCTATATACCTATGTATACATATCTATATACATATCTATACATATTTATACATATACATATATATATAGATATGTATACATATGTATATATATATATATATATATATGTATGTGTATAGATATGTATACATATGTATACATATGTATATATCTATATACATATATACACATACATATATATATGTATATATACATATATATACATACATATATATATATATAGAGAGAGAGAGAGAGCAGGTGGAAGTAGGAACTAGGAGCAAGTTGTAGACTATTTAAGGAGCATCACATCAAAACATACCACATAATGAGGGAAATAGCTTTCTGGGCATCCCAATGCTACTCCTCATCATTTATAGAGGCATTTCCATTGGTATGATTCTATGCATGGAATGGTGTCACAATATGGTAGATAATCAAGGAGCTGCCAAGCTTGCGGAGGTATTCAAGTCAAAGTAGGCTAATAGGTGCGAGCAGACTGTGGGCAGCATAGAGGGGAAGGCATTGGAGGCTGAGGAAAATCGAGTGGCATGACAAAAAGGCTGCTGCAGCCCCATTTCCGGAGCAAATGATGCAGGGAAAACTCCAAAAGCTAAAGTTAGAGATGGCTTTGAGTTTTCTTTTGACCCTGGTGGTACCACACGGCATTGCTCGAGAGCATGCCCACGCTCGGACTTCTAGAGAAACATTTGTTGAGCAGGGATCATGGTCCCTCATGATGCCAAGGGCTGCAATCCTTGAATGAAACACAGCAGTTTTCCCTTCTCTAATATGTCATGCACAAAGAAGAAATGCCTCTGGGACTGCTGCAAATACTCCTAGGGTGAACCAGTCTATGACAATGCATAAAAGTTAGAGGGAATATTTCTGTGCGGACACAAAGGTGGTGATCATCAATCCTTCCATTTGCTGCCATCTGGTGGGTCTATGCGGGAAGTCTCGCATGTAGTGCCACCAAGTATGAGCATGGTCCTGCCTATACATACCAGCGGAGATGATGTGGTCCTAATCCTATTTGCAATAGAAGCAAAAAATAATCTCTCAGCTTCGTGCTCCACTCCCTTTTTGAGATATCAAGCTCCACTCGTGATATGCCAGGGTGACCGTTGTGCATTTATGTCACCGACTTGTTAGCTGCATATGCAGTTGGTACACCGCCCACGAATAATAGCTGGATGACAGCTATCCTTTACTCTAGTTTGTGGCTCAGTTAGTATGCCACCTTAGTTAGTTGAGTTTGGTTTGAGACCCACATATAGGGTTTCTCTATTTCTTTGTACTAGAGTTTTTTTGGCTTTCACAACTAAGAAGAGGAAAACTGTTTTCAGCCTCCACCTGTGTGTGTATTCCCCCATTGTGTATGTGAGAAAGCCGCAAGTGAGACTCCTTCCCTCTCTCCCAGTATCTTCACATGGTATCAGAGCCTTGTTCGTGGTAAGGAGCTCAAGAAAGCAAACCAAGTTCGCGGTGTCCTGGTAAGAGGACCAGTGTTGCTTTCCTTTTTCGAGTTTGGGAGCAAATCTCTACAGGTAGCACAGGCAGAAGTGCAAGAGTGCACTGTCTCAGATTGAGACGCCCTTCGCGGTGTGGCGAGAGGGCAGTTTATGCTGCGGGTGGGGGCCAAGCCCTCGGTGACTTTATTTTTCTGATTCGAGGCCATTTCGGGGCCCGTTGTGAAGGTGGAACTTCTTCGCAGGCACTCAAAAAAAGGCCCTGTTTTTGCTGTGCGACCACTGCTCGGCTGGTCGGTGAAAAGTTGCCGCAGAAATTGCATCGTATGCCTGTGTGCAGAGATATTGGGAGTTGCAGAATCATGCTTGTTGCCTGTTGATGCAAAATCGTCACTAGGAAGTGACTGTGTGGTCAAATACCACTTTCGTCAGTTTTGCAGATCTGCCCGTGTGAGGCAAAAGCTGTGTTTTTCTACAGTGATAGAATATTTTGCAGTGTTCTGTAATGGCGTCTGATTCTCTTTCACAGATTGTCACTGAAAAGCTTGACAAGAACAACTTCTAGGCATGGAAGTTTAGAATGACGAATTTCCTTATGGGAAAAGGCTATTGGGAGTTCATTACAGGAAATGAAGAAGAACCAGTTCTTCCTAATATTCCCAATCAACAGGAAATGCAGGCATTTAAAGGATGGCATGAGAGAGCCAGAAAAGTTATGTACTGGCTATCTATCAGTATTTCGGATTCTATGATTGTGCATATTCAGGATGCAAGTACGCCAAAGGAGGCATGGGATACTTTGGCAAAAATGCACAACACAAATACGCAAGCCACTTGCTTCCATTGGGTCGCCAGTGGAAGATGATGATCTAGTTTCTGTGACCTTGAATGGTCTAGGAAAGGATTATGCACAGTTCCAGACATCCATTGCTGTCCGTGAAAAATTTCCTGATTTTGAAGAGTTGTTTGCTCTTCTAATTTCTGAAGAGCAGAGAAATGGGGGTGCATCTTCTTCAGGAGGAACTTCAAAAGAAACTGTTTTCTACTCAAATGCTGGAAGAGGTAGAGGCAGAGGTAGAGGTAGAGGAGGCCAATCTGCAGGCCGTGGTAGAAATCAGAATATGCAGCAAACTCAAGAAAACCAGTCCTATGGAGAAGGACGTGGTAACTCTAGAGACAGGGGGAGCCAAAGAGGCCGTGCTGGATGGCAGAGAGGCCAAAATGCAAACAACAATGTTGAATGCTACTACTGTGGTAAAATGGGTCATATGGCTAAGGACTGCTACAAAAAGCAGAATGACATTATGAATGGAAAATTACAGCAAGGCAATTATGCATCTTCCAGTAGACAGGGCGATGACAGAAATGAGCATCTATTTATGGTGCAGCACATGACCAATTCTGTGACAAGTGCAGAAGAACGAAATGATGTGTGGTATGTTGACTCAGGTGCGTCAAACCACATGACAGGTCATGCAGAGTGGATGCAGGATATGCAAGGAAAATGAAAAAACCAGGATTTGTGGAGACTGGTGATGATACTGTACATCCTATTGTGCAGATTGGTAAAATTCCTTTGTCTATGCAGGATGGGAAAAGGAAATACCTGTCTGATGTATTTCATGTCCCGAACATCACCAAGAACCTGGTTTCTGTTGGTCAAATGGTTGAGCAGGGCTTGTAGGTCAGATTTAATGCTCATGGATGCTTTGTTGAGGATATGAAAAATAACAGTCGCTTGATAGCAAAAGGAAAGAAGAAGGGCAGGATGTTTACGTTGGATGCGGACATGCCTGAATTGAGTGCAGCAATGTTTGCACATGGGACCGGTGTAGTTGCAGATATTGATATCTGGCATAAACGCATTGGTCATGTTAATATACAGCGACTTAAATCAATGCAAGCCCAAAATATTATTGCAGGATTGCCTAAATTCAAGGTTGCAGAAATGCATAAGATTTGTGAAGCCTGTCAATTTGAAAAACAGGCAAGGAAACCATTTCCTAGGCATGTTCAAGAGAGTAAAAAGCCATTGGAATTAATCCACTCTGATGTGTGGACTACTAAAGCTGCATCTATTGGAGGCTGTCACTATTTTGTCACTTTTATTGATGACTTCAGCAGAAAAGTTTGGGTGTATTTTATGAAAAAGAAAAGTGAAGTGTTTGGGCACTTCAAAGCTTTTAAAGCCATGGTTGAAAAAGAAACAGGCCTGCAAATAAAATGCCTAAGGTCAAATGGAGGGGGAGAGTATCTCTCAAATGAGTTTGCAAGGTTCCTACAGGAGCATGACATAAAGCAGCAATATTCATGCAGTCATACCCCACAGCAAAATGGACTTGCAGAAAGGAAAAACAGGCATATTGGAGAGGTATCTAGGGCCATGCTAAATGAGAAAGATCTACCATATTATTATTGGGCTGAAGCAGTTGCTACAGCAATTTACATAATGAACAGGACTCCCACTGCAGCAATACATGGCATGACGCCAGAGGAGATGTATACTGGTAGGAAACCAGACATTTCTCATTTAAAATTTTTTTGTTGCATTGCCTATGTTCATGTGCCAGATGAGTTGAGGTCCAAGTTGGATCCAAAAACTGAGAAGTGCGTCTTTATTGGTTATTCTTTGCAGCAGAAAGGGTAAAGATGCTATAACCCTTCTACTCGTAAGTTTACAGTGAGCAGAGATGTTGTTTTTGATGAGATGAGCAGCTGGTATAAACCAGTAAATGTGATGATTGATGTAGATGCACAAAATGGTAATGCTGCACAGAATTCAATGCAGCAGTCACAAAATATCAGTGGACCTACAGTGTCCTCTAGCAGTGGTTCACATACTTCGCCATGGACAGGCAGATTGAGATCAGGAGAATCTCTTCAAAGCAATGCAGATAGTGGTACGCAGGTATCACGAAAAGGAAAAGAGAAGGTAGATCAGCCCATGTTTGATGTGAATGCAGATCACTCTTATGTGGATGGTAAATCCAGTGGCTCAGAACAAAGCATTGATGATGAGTTGGGTATTCCTTCTGTTGTTACACCTGGAGTAAGGAAGACCAGAGATGTTTTGAGAGCACTTGGAAGTGAGCCTATTTTGCGCAGGTCTACCAGAGCTAGGTATCCTGTGGATAGGCTGAAATATGATGGATTTACAACCATTCACTATGCCTATATGGTCAAAGTGATACAGGAACCATAACCCACTTCTTTTGAGAACAAGCCATGGGAAATGAAAAATGGGAGAAAGCCATGGATGAAGAAATGGATGCCTTGGAAGCAAATGCTACATGGGAATTGGTGCCTTTGCCTAAAGACAAGAATGCAATTGGCTGTAAGTGGGTTTATAAGATCAAGCACAATGCAGATGGTTCTGTGAACGGATACAAGGCAAGATTAGTTGTCAAGGGGTATGCACAGACATACGGCATTGATTATGAAGAAACATTTAGTCCAGTTGCAAGGATGGCAACTGTAAGAGCAGTCATTGCTATGGCTGCATCAAAGGGATGGTCTTTACACCAGATGGATGTAAAGAATGCCTTCTTGCATGGTGATTTGCAAGAAGAGGTCTTTATGGAGCAGCCACCAGGTTATGTTCTGCTATTCATCCTGAGTTTGTTTGCAGGTTGAAGAAAGCCTTGTATGGCTTGAAGCAAGCACCTAGAGCATGGTCTGACAAGATAGGACAGTATCTTGTCACTATTGGCTTTCAGATTTCCAAGGCAGATTTCTCACTCTATGTGAGAAAAACCGAGAAAGGTATTATGCTGCTTGTCATTTATGTTGATGATTTGATCATCACAGGTGATAGTGATGAAGATATCCTTCATGTGAAAATGCTATTGAAGCAGAAGTTTGAGATGAAGGATTTGGGAGAGCTGCGTTATTTCTTGGGCATTGAGGTGATTAGATCACCAAGTGGGATACAGCTCTTGCCGAGGCAGTATGGATTGGACATGCTGTCCAAATATGGGATGACAGGCTGTAAGCCTATTTCAGTTCCTTTGGAGCAGAATGTGAAGCTGAGCACAGATGCACGTGAGCTTCTAGAAGACCCTACTATGTACAGACGCATAGTAGGAAGTTTGATTTATATGACTATTACCAGGCCAGATTTAAGCTATGCTATTGGATTGGTAAGTCAGTTTATGCAGGCTCCAAGGAAACCGCATTTGGATGCGGCTAGACACATACTCAAGTATGTGAAGTCCACATTGCAGTATGGACTATTTTATGAGGCTGGGGTTCAGATACAGTTGCATGGATACACTGATGCTGATTGGGCTGGTATTTCTGATAGACGATCTACCAGTGGATATATGTTCTCTTTTGGAAGTGCTGCAGTCACCTGGAGCAGCAAGAAACAGCCTACAGTTGCCTTGTCGAGCACAGAGGCTGAGTACAGGGGTGCAGCAATGGCTGCATGTGAGGTAGCTTGGTTGCATAAGCTACTTTATGATATGCATCAGTCTACAGATGGGCCAGTTGTCATTTATTGTGACAACATGAGCAGTATACACTTGGCAAATAACCCAGTCTATCATGCTAGAACAAAGCACATTGAGGTGCATTATCACTATGTGCGGGAGAAGGTTTTACTAGGTCTTATTGATCTAGTTTATGTCAGCACAGAGGATCAGGTAGCTGACATATTCACGAAGGCATTGGGCGCAGAGAAGCTGCGCAAGTTCAGAGACTTGCTTGGTGTGCAAGAATTGGGATTGAGCTCGAGGGGAAGTGTTGAGATATTGAGCTCCACTCGTGATATGCAAGGGTGACCGTTGTGCATTTATGTCACCGACTTGTTAGCTGCAGATGCGGTTGGTACACCGTCCACGAATAATAGCTGGATGACAGCTATCCTTATCTACTCTAGTTTGTGGCTCAGTTAGTATGCCACCTTAGTTAGTTGAGTTTGGTTTGAGACCCACATATAGGGTTCCTCTATTTCTTTGTACTAGAGTTTTTTTGGCTTTCACAACTAAGAAGAGGAAAACTGTTTTCAGCCTCCACCTGTGTGTGTATTCCCCCATTGTGTATGTGAAAAAGCCGCAAGTGAGACTCCTTCCCTCTCTCCCAGTATCTTCACATCCCTGTAGCCCATTTGGTGTGTGATTGTATCCCTTACATTTGTGTACCATGAGAGCTTATCTTTTACACCCTTTGCAACAATTTGTCCACTCTCTAATTCACCAGTGGCTGTCCCAACTGCATAAACGTACCCTAAAGCATGGTAGAAAATGCCTCTTAAAACTGCACCTGTACAGCAGCAGATGCAGTGATAGGGGATGGAAAGGCATGTCGGTGCTACCAGTGGAAGGGATTACAAATGGGGAAATCTAGGCTGGGAGAGAATGTATGATCAGGGCGGAAGGGATAAAGCATGGGAAGCACAATTATTTAACACGTTTGTGGCTCAAGGAGCCAAGACAGCTTACAACAGATGTTGAGGAGTAAGAAGAGATGATTTCTGGTTGGCTGATCAGCTCTAAGGAGGTTACACATGCTCTCTTTATGCAGGCTCTTGACCATGAAGGCCTACAAGCTCTCACGGCATCTCCCTCATTTTTCACCACCAGGCTGCTCTGTAATCGAATCGATAAACAGGAAAGAAGAAGAGAACCACGAGGAGTTGCGAGCAGTGTTCCTAATGCATGCCAACAAGTTCTTCAGCCCCATTCCATCTTGCCTACAAAACAATTATCAGGCATCTGCTTGCCAGAATATGTGCCCACTAGGACCCCTTAAAAACAGGACCAATTAGGATTACTATCTCATCATGATTGTCAGGTTGTTTGGTATAGTTCTTTGCATGAGAAATATGCATTGGCCTTCGATCTGAAAAGAACAGGTAGATTTTAAATAAGACCATTCTATCTTATTCACCCTGTGCAAGGGCAAAGCATCACATAGAGAATTTGTTCTACTCTTTGGCAGATTTCAGACATGCATATGAGTAACGATGATGATGTATGAGCAGGTAGTTCACATGCCGGTGTGTCTCTCCAAGGCTTTCAATACCACCATTGAGGTGAAACAATATACCTCCTCTCTTACACAGCCTTTGGGTTATATATCTATCAATTAGAGTGCTGGATTATGCACTTTCGAGAGGACGGGCCTCCGAGAGTAGATGGGCCTCAATTCTGCTAGAGATCCTAGCAATCTAGTATCATTGATGAGCTACAGACAATCACAAACAGATGTTTTGTCATCCATAGAAGAGTACACTTGAAAAGAGCTGTGTGCCCTGAAGGATATATGCATGAAGACGTATTATCTTGTGAAGGGTATAACCCTTTACGAGGGAGTACATTACAAAGAATTAGTACAAGTGTTCTCTTCATAGAACGTGTGCCTCTTCGGAAGAGTTACAACTCTTCCTTGGTAGACTTGTGAAGAATTGTAAAGCGTCACATCGAAAGATCATATCCTTCCACAAGTAACCAATCCATAATTCTAAGCTTTAGGAGATGAATTAGTTATAGATCATGGCATCTCCCACTCGAAGAAAGGAGTTAGTCATAGATCGTGACATCCCCTCTCACTCAAAAAAGACCCTAGTGGAGATGATGAATAGGTGTAGAGTGACTCGCATCTGATCCTGTAAGTACTGCTGTAAGAGGTCAAGGTACTGCCTGCATGACCTGACTCCTCGTCGCTCTGCCAAGTAGCTTCGGAGTCTACGACAGATTCAATGATAAGTCCTTATCGTCTCTTTCAACAGAAAGCCTAAAAAATGAGAAGAACATAGTCACTTCAATTTCTGGAATGTAGTCACCTGAAGCTGGAACATCTTCATCACCTGGAACACGTGGAAGCTGTAAGGTAGGAAGTATCCCGAGAAATTATGATGCAGCTCCAATCCTTCATGGAGAGCTATTCATTTTCTGGGATTTTGCATTGATTACAACACATTTTAAGTGGAAAAATATCCTCAAAAGCAAAGACTTTGTTGAAGTATCCTTGTGCTGCACATGTCATGTCCAAAAGCCAGAAATAATGCCTTTAACCCTGCTGTAAGAGGAGATCCCTGCAGCAGTGCCAGTAGCACAGGCTTAGCGAAACCTGTAGCTTGTGGTCAGTGAACATGCCTCTTCCCATCAACACTCCCAAGTCCTTCCTGCCCTGCATTGCTGGGTTGGAGAGGCTGAAATCCTCATCTCTGGGATAGCACTGCAATGATCTACTCCCCTCCCTAGGGGCTCTCTTTGTCAATTTCAGGAATCATGGCGATCTAGCAGTCCTGCCCCATGATGTTCTACTTCAGAACTGCCAAGCAAACTCCTAGCACTGCTAGCAACAGTGTGTGGAGATGCTCTAAGTGACTGGTAAAGGGTCTTTTTCGGTAGGGCCAGAAGGGGATACATATGCTGATGACGAAGGAGAAGGGAAGACGAGGCAGGCATGAGAGCAAACTTGGATCCCAAGGTACTCACAAAAGGCTGTATGGCTGGCAATCACGCGGGATATACGGCTCCATCAGGCGATTGCACAGCAGATAGCAGAGGTGATTTGTCAGCCTGAATACAAGCAGGGGCAGACAGGAAGCATGGGCTGCATACACATCTGCATGGCCTAACGTAAGGCTGATACAAGTCCCAAAGAGGGCTGATGTTTTAATTCACAGCAGGGAGGGGGATGCCTGAATGATTGCGAATAGGGGACGGTTAATCTGCAGCAAATCACCAGGGTTGGCCAATAGAGAGGCAAGGCTGTTGACGAGCAGGAGGCTGGCAGCAAAAGTGGATGTATGTCCTTTTGGTATTTGGGTGTACCTTTTAACAAAGGGGTGTGACCCTTGGTGTGGGGGGAGGTGTCCCATCACATGGGACAGTTCCCTAAAATGAAGGGGTTTAACCATTCATGAAAGGGAAGGAAGAAAATTATATCTCAATCTCTTCAAAACATGGAAGTCTTGTCGTGTAGGATAGGCTAGAAGGCGTGGGGTGTTTCTTACAAATAGGAGTGAAAATGTTGCTACGATACCACTGTAAGAAATCTAATATCAACAAGTGAGCTAGAGAGCAGAAAGAAAGAAAGAAAGTTTATGAAAGTCTACTAAAAACCGATGGGTCTATGAGATTGATAGAAAACCTGGTACAATGGGAAAAATGGTGGAGCTACTAAGCGAGCATCCTAAGAAAACTGTATAGACAGTCAATAATATCATCCTACATGTCACCCTAGTCATAAAGCATCCCTGGTAACGGAGAATAAGGGAAATCTATTGCATATAATGTATGAATGTGTGTTGTGATCTATACAATGAGGCCTCTCTTATAGAGATTGAAGAGTCACACTTGCAAAGGTGAGTGCCACGCTGCGGGCTGCCTGGTTAAGGAGGCCGCCCATATCACCTCTGTAGTCTGTGTGTATGAACTAGGCATCTATCTGCTGCCATATACATGATAGGCATCGCTGGTATAAAGAGATTGAAGAAAAAGGATGACACGTGCATGATGCTACGAAAAATTCTAATCATAAGTTGCATAAGAAAAACTGCAAATGCATGGCATTGAGACTCTGGCAATTGCAGTAGCCATCAGAACTGCCTACAGGTGTTCACATCTGGGAACAACAATAGGGCATTTCACATCCCATTAGGCATCCACAAACCCTGCATAGTCTCCAACTGAGTGTGCAAACATAATCCTGCAAGGAGCTCCATAATGAGGAAGTCAAATGGATGCAGAAAGCCATTCCAGATGGATAAAAAATAGTTATGAATGGCCGATTTCCTGTAAAAGAAGCACAATCTAGGACACAAACACCGACATTGTCGTCAAGGTCATGTATTAGAATTACCTGTGCATTTGTACCCATGTCAGGAGCTGGAACATCAGTGTGAATGCCAATTAGATCATGAATTTTCTGTGTAAAGACACGTGTCAATCTCTCCAGCTCAGTAACACTCAAATCCCTGGGATTGCAACCTATACCACCTTTGGCACCCCCATAGGGCACGTTTACAACAGCTGTCTTCCATGTCATCAGCTGTGCTAAGGCATTTACTTCATCAGGGTCAACCTGTACACAGAACAGTGGGCTGTCTACTTTAGAAACACACACACAAAAAAAAAAGGCTGGGGGCATGTTATCTCCAAAAAATGCAAAATTTTTATATGAAACCAATTCTCCTCCTTCTCAATACGTGGCTCCCTTTTCATAAATCCTACCTTTCATAAAATGAGATAGCAATGTGCCTTCCACGAAGCTCAAGCATACCACGACTAAATATTATAAAATGATGAAATCGCAATAACATTTTTGACACTAAAGAAACCCAAAAAATGGTCTAATGGCCTTTAAAGAGGCAGATGCTTGCAATGACTGACTTTTGCAGCAGAAGGAAGAGTCTATATACACATGGATTTTTATAAAAAATGGCATTATCTCGATCTAACGTCCCAATCATAAGCTACTATAATAAAAATATCTAGAACAGTCTTCTGATCGTAGAAGCATACATTGATACACTACCACCAGCAGTGCTTCTTTCTGAGCAGCAATGCAAGTACAGTCAAAGTGACAAGACATAGACTGTACCTCAGGATGGTAGCGTATGCCACCTTTCATAGGACCTCGAGCATTGTCATGTTGCACTCTGAAACCCACAAAGGAGAGTAGCGTCCCATCATCCGCTGGAAGAGTACATTCAACCTACAAATTCGGACAAGTTGTAAATTTGTCACACACAGACATGAAGTTTACATCTGAAAATAACCATGTACACTAAGACAATAGGAAAATCACAAATAAAATACAGGCTCCCCAAGGATATGAAGTACAATACAAGCTCCAGAATAGTGAATTAGAATCCAAGGTGATACTTCCGAAAACATTACCAGAGTTGCTCTAAGGCATCCTTGAACAGATTACGGACCTTAATGGCCCAGTAAGTCAATGAGAACACAACGGTGCACTGCCACGACGATTGAAACATATATCTTAATCTAAGGGAACGGTAGTTAAACCATTAGAAGACCATAAATATGTGATAAAGATGGACTCGGTGTGCATGTCGGTGCATTTTCACACTGCAATCTGCTGTGCATGTCGGTGCATTTTGACAGTGCAATCTGCTAACATATTGATCAACAGAAATTAACGTCCAAGAATCCTGAGTAAGTGTCTATGCCTTCTGATTCTCCATATTTATTCTGCTAAGATCCGGGATCATAGGGTTCCAAGTGCATGTCTGACTTCTGCGCCTTTTAAAAGCGTGGGATGTCAGATACAGATCCAAGGAAATTTTGCACAGTACGGGGTCTTTGAAGCGGCCTCTGAAGATGATCATATAAGTCGTACTCAAATTTGGCTCAGCAAAGGGGCTTAGGCTTTATTACCAACGAATCATATCCGCATTCTCGTCCCAACAATACCCTTTTCAGTTGATTGAAAAGGGCTTCCAATCGAGTCAAAACTAACGCTAGGTGTGAAGCGTTAATGGCATACAGCTTGTCTCAACCAGACATGCACAAACTGCAATGGCATGAAACGGCATATACACACCTTAATCTCCCGGAATGGTATCAATAAGCTACGCGCCAATTTGGGATCGAGGCGAAGTATTCGAACAGCCTGCTTAAAGTAGTGACTAGTGGCAGCAAGAGCGTTCATTGCTTAGAGGTGAGCAGAAAAGGAGAAAGAGAAGAAACAAAGATGTGAGGGGGCGTTCAGGAAGAGCGTCGATCCTGTGATGATAATGGGATGGTAAGAGAAGAAACAAAGATGTGAGTGGGCGCTGAGGAAGGGAGTGATTCTGGGATGGAAAGAGAAGAAACAAAGAGGTGAGTGGGTGGTGAGGAAGAGCAATCTTGTGATGGGCAGAGAGTGGTAATGGGATGGAAGAAAGATGGAGGAGGGAAGGCGCTGAGGAAGAGCAATCTGGTGATGGGCAGGGAGAGATGAAGGGATGGAAAGATAAGGAACGAAGAATTGGGCGGTTGGGAGCAAGCGAAGGGGGAGGAAGGGCGGGAGACAAAAGGAAAGGGAGAGAGGAAGAGGCTATTATAGAGGAAGGGAAGAGGGAGTCGGCAGGGGAGGGGGCAGGGGGCTGAAGATGCGCCATGGAAACAGGGAACTTTATTAGTCGTCGTCGTCGTCGGCAGGGAAAGGTGGGATGGTGGAAACACGAAAGGCAATGCATTTGGAGCGCCATAGCCAATCACCATGAGCCAGCCACGCAGAGCCCAACGCACGAAGCAGCCGCCATAGCCCACCCGCCATAGCCGAGCTCTAATAGTTCACTTTCCGTTCAACTGTTGATGAAGATGAAGATGAACAAAAAAAGTGCCCTTCTTCTGTTTTCTCATATTCCCCACACACGTGTCCTCCCTGCCGCCCTCCACGTCATCCCCCTCTTGGCAGACGCGGCGCCTCGACGCCGTGCGTCGTCCGCTCGCCCTTTTTTCTCCCGTCGTTGCGACCCCACACGTGGCCCTCCCGCCGCGCTCCACGTCGTTTCCAGCGTGGCACACGCGGCGCCTCGACGCCGTGCGTCCCCCGCTTTCCGGTGCTGACGCGGCGCGGATTTGGACGGATCAGCCGCCAACGTGGCGCACGTGCACCGCATATTATTGGGAATCTTCCCTCGGGCACGTTACCCCCATCCAATCCAATCGATTCCAATTCTCGAACAAAACACTTTTCCTAACCTTGGCGGAGAATGGGCAAGGAGGGTGGAAGGCTCAAGGGCTGGACCACAAAAGCAGGTTGTGTTGCTTTTCCCCATCATTTTGCGCTCATCAATGTAGTTGCCAAGGGGTGATCAATGGGTCATAAACATGAAGTGGATGCCTTGGTACTGGATGTGCTAAAGATGAAGACTATAGAAGAACATAAAGCAAGTAGTACAAACTAGTGCATGGAATGAATGTTAAGCATAGCATAGGATGCAAGAGCTCATCAATAAGAATCTATAATATATTGACAAAGAAGAGAAGAGTGGATGGTAAGAATGTGCATGACCACACTCGTAGAAGCTGGTTACTGAAACAACGAGGAAATCCAACCCAGGGAAGAAAGTGGGCAATATGAACAGTTTGAAAGTAGATATGACACCATGGATAACAAAGAGGGAGGAACAAAATAAGGCCAAAGAGAGTCAAAGTAGCAAGGAAATGAAATCAAATGAATGAAAGCCAAATAGGGCCCCCTAGTCGATGAAAACAAGCTATTAATTAATTAGTTGTGCGAGGCGGGAGGTGCAATGCCAGATTAACATAAGGCACTCCGGCGAATAATTTAGCGCCAAGGTTCAAGAAGGGAAATGCTCAAAATAAATGCGCTAAAGTCTAGACGTTTCTTGCTTGCCGCTTCAAGGAAGCATATATGAGGGGGAGGAGGGAGGGATAGGGAGGCAAACTTGAGGGAGGGGGAGGGACAGAGGGAGAGAGACGACTGAGTGGAGGAGAGAGGCTGCATGCAGAGGGAGGGCGGAGGGAAGCTGAGCCAGTGAGGCAAGGGGGAGAGGGATAGGCTGGAAAGGGGGGAGGGAGAGGTTGGAAGTGAGGCGAGGGGGAGAGGGAGAGGTTGGAAGGGGTGGAGGGAGAGAGCGGGGCTGATAGGGAGAGGCGTGGAGGAGATGTTGGAGGGGAAAGGAGGGAGTAACTCGTGAGTGGGGTGGGAGTGTAGTGAGGCGAGAGGGAGAGGGAGAGGCTGGAAGGGGGGGAGGGAGAGAGCAGGGCTGAGAGGGAGAGGCGTAGAGGCTGAGAGGGAAGGACGGAGTGAGTAGGGAGTGAGGTTGAGAGGTGTCGACGAAGGAGGAGTAGGGACGGAGCAAACTTAGGTTAATCAACCATTAAGCAAAAATTGAGGGGCGCAAACTTAGGTTAATGCGTGAACATAAAACAAGCTTGATAAATTAATTAATTGATAAGTGCATAGGAGCGATTAAAGATTACGCCCAAATGTCATGATGGCATTCAAGCTCCCAAAGAAAGATGATGATTCGTCATGACCATTGTTCCTTGAAAGAGGTTGATTGCAAGGCCAAAGCTACATCATGAGAGAGATGGAGGCAAACATGAATAATCTTGTCAAATTCTTCTACAATTCAAGAAAATGATTTGTTAAAAGCAAAGCTATCCAAAGCCAAATACATAAGCAAGAGAGGGAAGCATCATGCCAAAACAACAACAATAGGAAAGATGTATACAATTTGCAAGGAGAGCATAGAGCCAAAGGTGTGAGAGGAGGTATTGGATATCAAGCATCCTAGCATCCAATCAGCTGCAATCTCCAGATCTAAGCTCAAGGAGGTCTAAATGAAGTTCACAAATGAGACCTCAAAGATTTTCGAAAGGTATTCATCAACAAAGATAGGCTGCAAAACAAAGTGGAAGACTTACTACAACTCTTGACAAAGCCAGCTAGCCCACCTAAATTGATGACCTATGGAAAGACAACCAAGACCCAAATTTAGTGATCAGAGGATCGATACACAGAATTGAATTTCTTTTTTTTTTAAATAACACTATTTCATATAGTATTCATTGACAGAACAAAGATTCTTTCAAGGGTAAAAAAATACAAACAAACACTCATATTTAGAACACACAAGAGTCCCTCATAACTCAAATAAACAAACACACAAGTATCCATCTTATTTCAGACCTTCAAGTTTGCTTCCTTCTTTGCTTTCTTTCACTTAGTTAGAGAGAAAAGCATGAGATAACCAAACTGTTATGGAATTTGAGCATATATAGGAAAGGTTAAGTTCTTGCTAATAAAAATACTCATTTGTCAAATAAAGTGGCATGGCAATACCATTTTTTCCTTTATTATCCATCATTGAATCATTCGACCCATTTGTTCATATTTTTCTTGTATTTTTAATCACAAAATTAAAATTTTCCACTTAGGATTATCCATTACATGAGAGAGAGAGAGAGAGAGAGAGAGAGAGGGGGGGGGGGGGGGAGTGGCAAGGGAACAAGGAGAGATAGAGGGAAGTCTTAGATGAGGAGAGGGAGAGAGGGATAGTGTTTTCTTCTTCAACATAACTTTAACCATTGCCTATTGTATTAGGCTACAAATACTTACTTCATTCAAGCTGTCATTGGTAAAGACCCCCACATCTTCGTTGTCACTTTTAGACTCCATACATTTGTTCTATCCATAGTGCCCTGTAGTGGTCTAATAAACTAAAAAATTCATGATCTGCGCATTCAAGCATCGGATTTCCATGGGATTTGTTCTAGAAGGTTTGTAATTTTGGGGTTTAATTGTCTATGCATTTAGAATTTGCGTTTGATATGCAAAACTTAATTGGTTTGAGAGATTCACTGATAAAACCGTTTGTTAATCCTACCTAAGTTAAACCCTTTAATCTAAACCTGCCTGAGTAAAAGCGGAAGGGAGATTTGCCTCTTGTGATCGGCGAGCTTCCAAAATTGCTTATATGTATGCTTGGCCAATGACATGAGCTGCTCACAATCCGAAGCTGAGATCATTTGGTTCAGAATTGAGGGAGAAATTGGCATTTCTTTGATTGTTTTTCAAGCTTCTCCCCCAGATGAATCTACGCAACATTGTTTTTCAAGCTTCTCCCCCGGACGAATCTACGCAACATTCTGTCTATGCTTCCTGGTAATAGAGATTCATCTCTATGCTAAAATCCCTCTGAAAGCCGACTCCATCAGTGCAAATTTTGGCCTCCAAGTTTTGTCTGCTCTGGTTGCAGATTTTGACAGTTTGGTGGTCTTGATGGTTGACCAAGCCAACTAAATTGGGGCTTTTGACCTTGACTAAAAGTTTTCAATATATTGACTCTTCTTGAGCATTAGAACTCACTTATGGAACTATGGGTGTCATTGTACTTTGCATTTATGGAGATGACTTAGTGGATACAGCATATCTTATGAGGCATGCAACTTCTTTGCATCTATATGAGGATGACATGATGATTGTGCTCTCGAAGAATATGTTCTCAAGTTCCACTTGTTTGAGTCTATTTGTCAAACCTTGTAAGGCATTAGACAATGCCCATGTGGTAAGACCTTGGCTAGAATTGGATACTTTGCTTCACATTGATAAGCAAGTTTATGAGTCTGATACAATGGTGGCTTGGAAACGATGCCAGAAAAAGATTGCCATCGAGGAGGGGAATTTCCCCATATCTTCAACTTAGACTTTTCTATGCTGAGTCAATAAGGGTTCTCTGCCCTGGGATGCCCCCCTTAAATGATTGTTAGTCTTATGTGTGAGTGTTTTTTTGTATGACCTGTTGGAACTTCCCATGCATAGTCATTGTCCATTCTTCCAGTTTTGTAAACCAAGAGCCATAACCAGAGTGAGTCATAAAATGGGGTCATGAGTGTTGTTACTAGGTGTGAACGAGCCATGAAGCTTCCCATGTACTACTGTTGGGGTGAGGTCATCAATTTATGGGGGGGTATGTTGGGACAAATTGATGTAATGGTGTACCAAGGGGTACAAGATCAGTGTGAGTTTGTGTATCATCACATGGTGGTTAGTTTGACTAGATTAGGTGCTAGAAGGTTCTAGTAGGTGTGATTGAGAGATTATGGACTTGATTGAGAGATCACTGGAGAAATTAGTGGATCTGGAGATGCTCTCTCTTGGGCACATGCATTGTATCAATTGCCGATATAAGGCCACTTCTACTCATGAATAAACAAGTCTTTCAATCCATTATTGGTACTCTTCATGCTTCAATTGTTGCTGCTCCATCATCCTTAGCCCACCCTACCTATCAGCCTTCGCCTCATCGCTCCTCGCCCCCCCTTCTCTCACTCCCTCCACTCAGGCTACCCCGCGATGGCTTGTAGCTCAATTTCTACCGAAAGCCTGGGTCCAGCCTCCACATAGCCCAGGCTCTCTCTCTCTCTCACTCGCTCGCTCGTTGCGATTTGTCTGCCAATCTTGGTTTTTACATTTCCATTGACAGATCTCATGCTAGCTTAGGTTTTTACATTTCCATTGATATATCTCATGCTAGCTTAGGTTTTTACATTTCCATTGACTCATGTTCCCTTGCGGGAAAAATTCCAGCTTTGTTTGCCAGCCTCACGGACCTTTCTATCTAATTGAAGAAGTTGACGATGGATGACGATTCCCACATGCTACGCAATTGTGCCATGGTTGTTGGGAAGCGAGCTGTAGGGTGTTGAGTTGATGATCGGGGCAGGAGCCATAGCCATATTTATGGTCTACTAATCACTGCAATCTGTGTGGTGTATATTAATATATAAGTACAGCTTTGATAAAAACATCCCTGATTGTATTATAGTGTGCCCTTTTGTAGACACAATTTTTTGCTCCCCGATGGAGATTTTTTATACTTGCCCTTTCTAATGCAATTGGTCTTCTTTCATTCCAAAAAGAAAACTTGTCACCATTATTATTTAAGAAGATTTCTGTTTCTTTAGTACAAAATCAATAGAGATGTTTCTTTTGAGAGAGGACAAGCACCATTCTAATAATTTTAAGTAAAATCATAATCTATGCTGTATTTAGCAGAGCACTAGGGATCAAATCACAATTTCTTAAAATTTTTAAAGGGTAATGGATTATTAGCACCATGGATAGGATGTCTAAGCTATTTTGTTGAGGTTTGATTTTGTAATTTTAGTGAAAATAATAATAAATGTAGTTATTAAATGTATGGGTTACTATTTGGATTAACTCTAGACTACATTTAGATTACTATGTATTTGTATGCACAAATACACTCTACCCACCCAAGTGTCCCCTCTGTGAGTGTCCCAAACACTAAACCAGCCATAACTTTATGTTTCTTATGCCATTGTGATAGGAGCAAGACGAATTATGACATGGTACTTCATAAGTGATATTTTGGGCTGAGAGCAAAAGTTATATTCAAATGATGTAGGCAATCTTGAACATAGAAGCCATATTTCAAATAACGAAATGTGGTCTAACACTAACCTTGAATAATGTCAAATACACGATATTCAAATGATGCAAGAAATCTTCCACACAAGCCATATTTTAGATAATTAAATGTAGTCTAGAGTTAATCCAAACACTAACCCATACATTTTACAACTACATCTATTATTATTTTCACTAAAGTTACAATTTCACCATTTGGCCCAATTTTGCTCCAGCTTTCCCCAAATAATTTTCCCAAAATTGGCCATTTTGGCATAGGGTCAAAAATTCTAAAATTTTTGGTGCAGATTATATTTATTTGATATTTTCCCCTCTAGGAAAATGTATTTGATTAACAAATTTGCATTTGCCCCAAAACATTTATGCAGTAATTGGCCACTTGAGCATAAGCACAAAAATATTTAATTTGATAATCCGCATTAAAACCTTTAATTTGATAGTCCACATAAAAATTGAAAGTTAGACAATGAATTGGAGGATGTAACTATGAACATACTCTATGGCATCACTGAAAATATATGTATGATTTTGCACTGTGCTGATGATGTTAATCTCACGATCAAAAATCTCATATAGCTCCTCCTCTCTACTCGCATAAGGAGATGCTGCCACAATTTTGTGGTATGCTTCACGAGGGATGGCCATTGAAGGGATGTGTAAAGGTGGTAGGAGATGAAGGCTAAAGAAGTGTCGTTAGACAATGAATGTAATAAAGGTTAGATAGAGTCCCAATCTCTTTATATGGTCTTGGACAAATGTAATAAATTCTTTATGTAAAATAGACATGCATTATATTCATTTACCGTACTATAGAAAATTAAATGTTTCTAAAGAAACATTATCTAATGGTCTCCACAAAAAAAATTCTTTCATTGTAAATAAATAATGGGAATGACAATTTGAGACCATGAATAATTGCTTTCAAATGTAATTCAAATTCCTATTCAATACATTGAATATTACCATGGGCATCTATACCTCCATATCCATTCTATTTAAGATTGTTTTTTAAAGGAAAATCCATGCCCCATCATTCTATTTCAACGCCTACATCTATACCTCATCTACAAGATCCCATAGACAACCTAGTACCTTATAACTACTACAACCTAGTACAGTTCATCAATGACTCACATTGTAAGAAAAAGTTAGCCTAGCTAACTAAATACAACAATTATCCTAAAGTGGTACATTCTCAAAAATTGACCTTAAGAGTGGCTACCACCATTCTGGATTTTTGAAGCTAATATCCCAAAGACCACTTTTTGCTCAGAGCAAGCTCATTGTGAGTTCATCGTCATGCCATTTGGTCTTAAGGATGCACCACCGACGTTCAACAAGATGATGTCTCGAGTATGCAGAGTATATTGGGAAGTGTCTATTCATCTTTCTTGATGATATCCTTATCTTTTCTGCTACGATCGGAACAACATATTCAGGATGTGCGATGTGCCCCACAGTTGTTGTGCGATAACTAGCTCTACCTCAATGCAAAGAAAAGTGAGTTCGGGTTGCTGGTAATTCAGTCTTTGGGATACATCATTAGTGCTCAAGGGATTCGAGTGGATCGAGAGAAGATTCAAGCTAAGTTTCACAGAACAACTATAGATATCCACTGTTGTAGAAAACATAGGCTTGGTATATTAAATCAAATCATGTTTAGTCAATGTACATGGATACTTAGTGTTTCCATTCAATGAAACCTGCTATCATATCCATGTGTTTTTCTAATAACTTTTTGATCTAAATAGGAAATAAAAATCATTATAAGAGATGCCCCATTGTGGTCATAAATTAGCTAGCTGTAGATATTGTACTAGTGCTTGGCATATGACTCCACCAGTGAGAGCTCCCTCCCCAATTTCTCACCCAAGTTAATTACTTTGAAAATATGATAACAAAATGGCATATCCATGGGCCAAGGGCATTGTGGACCCAAATCTCATGTCCCTAAATGATCAATTTTAGTACATCTCTCTCTCTCTCTCTCTCTCTCTCTCTCTCTCTCTCTCCCTCCCTCTCTATAGCCCAATGTTGAAAATTTATGCCTAATATCTATATAGTATGAAAAACCCAAGTTTGGTCTATGTTAACATAGATACTAATGAGATAGGTACTTTGCCATGAATTTGATAAAATAAATAAATTTCACCCCATAAAGAAGACGGAAAAAATTTGAATGTTGAGAATTTTTCAAAGAAAGCTTGTGTATTTCATACTGGGGAGATAAGGTTACACAAGAACAAGGAGGGTGGCAAGATAAGGTATGTAGCTAGTCTTGGGATCGGGCTGTTGAGGGAGCTACGGGTGGACAGTATACGAATCAGTATGTGGCCCTCCCCTTTAATCATTTCCTCCATATCTTCAATTGCCTTTATTAGAACCTCTTCATTAGTCATTTCTTCGTATTCGAGGTCCATGTCCACACCATGCAAGCTTGGAACAAGGTGTGCTCCTAGTAGGAATGCCCAATCTACCTCGTTGTTCAAGATCTTGCCATACGGCAAGAATAGCGATGCTTTGCAAGTTTCTCATTTGTGGTGGGCATGTGGCAAGGGGAGAGGTGGATGGAGAGTGTGAGAAAGGAAATAAGAATAAATGGTTGAGAGGAGGAAGAGGTTCGTGGTGATAAATTAAGAGAAGGAAGAGATTTGTGGGGGGTAGCTTGAGAAGAGGGAGAGGTTGAGAAGAGGAAAGGGTTTGTGGGGGTAGCTTGGGAGAAAGAAGAGATTGGGAGGAGTAAGGTTTGAGGGGAGGGGATAGCTTGGGAGAAGGAAGAGGTTGAGAGGAGGGGATAGCTTGGGAGAAGGAAGGTTGAGAAGAGGAAGAGATTGTTGGGGATTCTACACCACAACAAGAGCCATTTTTGCATTTGCAAAGGGCTTGGGTGAATGGGGATAGTTTGGGAGGACTTTTGGGAGTTTTTTGGGCATGTGGGGAGACTTTTGAAAAATTTTTATTTTTTTGGAGGGGAAAGTTGCACGAATCTACATGTCTACCAAGGAGGGGGAGGGGCAGAGTAGGGGCACCCCCCAATAGTCAAATGGGTGAGTAAATGCCCCAAGTGGGGGGGGGGGGGGGGGGACAAGAGGGGGGCTAGTGAGAGAGAGTGGGAACCAAGGACATTCTCTCCACCAATGAGGGGCCAAACAAGAATCATCCATTCTTTTAATGCCCAAGCCTTCCTATTGGTTGGTTTCTTGATCACATTTCTTAAGGGCTATTCAGTGACAAATGGTGGAGCCAAAGAGATTAATGACATCGTACCAGTGTTGACTGTGATATAGGGTGTTGTGCACAAATGTCACGTGATGCATATGAGAATATGGTAAGTGATGAAAGATCACATATTCTCATATCCATCTCGATGATGTTGTCTTGATTGATACTCTTTTGTGGGAAATTATGGTTGTTTAATTAAGATGCATGTATGCTTTGTTGTATTCTTATAATGCTTGGGTCACCTTATTTTGTTCTTATCATGTCTCCTTGGAAAGACGTTGTGTGTTGAAGGTAATTTATGCACTTTGTGAGCATTACTATAATGTGTTTCTATAATCCCCATTTCCCAATTCTTTCTATTGTGCAAGCAAGAGAGGAAAAAGGAGCACAAAAAATAGAACATTAAAAGTTAAAAGGTTACGGACTATAACATCTTTACAAAATTGCATTGCATACGAAACTTGAAAAAGAGTAAATATATTTCAAGATCATCTTTAAAAAATTGCATTCTAGAATCTAGATACACATGTTCACAATAGAATGTCTCATAGAATAGGTTTGTGTGAAAAACATCTCAATGGACAAATGTGCTAGGGTTCGTGCATCAAAAGTACCATGTGTGCTAGGTCCTGCACCTTGGCTATCCAGATTGGTCAAGTTCGCAATATCGAATATATCAATGTCATATTTTGCATCTAAGTCCCCAAAATTGGTCCTGTATCGCTGGAGTTGTGTCTCTAGGGTGTGGACACGTGCTCGTAAGTCCTTGGTGGTAACACTCTGTTGATGAGAGGTATAAAAAATGACACAATTAATGCATCAAGAACGTGAGGATGTGTATAAAATAATGCTTATTGCATTAAACCATATCAAAGAATAGCAAGATAACACTTATCACATTCAATCATAGCAGCAGGACACTTATTTAAACAAATTCCTTAATTTTAAATGATTGATTTTTTTAAAATCGTAGCAACATGGTAACAACATTAATTAATTTCAATGTACTTATTTTTTTTAATCATACCAACATGACACTTACTTAAACAACTTAATTAATTTCAAATTATACAAAAAATATTTAAGTAATCATCATGGACTGAGGACTCAACAATATACCAAAAATGATCATGTTATGAGCCATGATGTAACAAAATGTGCAAGGTTGTATCAAACATTTGCTAGTCTAAGTCCTTGGTTGGGACTAAGTTGCAGACCATAGCTTGCTACAATATTAAAAACACTACAAAACTCTGATGTTGGTGGACGGCTATCTAGGTCTGTGTGCTTTCCTTGGACTGTAAGTCATTGCAGCCACGCGATTAAAGCTTGTACAGGACTAGTATAAGTCAGTGGTACACAAATGTCTATCATCTTAAGAATATGGTGGGACATTGCGTATGCATCTTGTGCAGTACTAAAAGGTGGGGGATTAGTAGAAAGGCACTCTGGAGCTACATGGAAAAATCTTTGAGCAAAAGATGTAACAGTTGTGGGACTATTACTCTTCAATGCCAGATAGTGCTTTTTGGTTCTCGTTAGTGCCCATCATTCCCCAATCACAAATGTGCAGATACACTTCTTCATATGACTCTGAGAAATGAAGAATAATGTTTTGTGCATGCAAATAATTATGTAGGACATTATGTTGGTGCATGTAATGAACAGTGCACACAAGTGCACTTAGAAAATAAAAAACATGATGATGACACATGGAGCTCTAACAGGAATTTCTGCATCATCTCTGTGTCTGGTTGGAGAGGGCCTCTTTCCATCGTGCGAGATAGGTCATCCATCTATCAAATTATTTCCATTCCAAAACGATAATATTATTAATAATGGATTAGTATTAGATACTAGACCTATAACTTGAATGATGCTAGGGTGTGTGACATCCCCCAAGCATGTGGCTTCCGCTAATGCTTTTGTTTGCAAATCCTCTACTGTCCTCGAGCGCTTCAACACCTTACATGCATAAACTTTATGGGGATCGAATGAGCTGATGGAAATGTGGCACATGCTAACGTTGCCAAATGTGTCGGTGCCCACAACTACTACTAGTGTGAATCAATCATCCGGTCATTGGAGAAGTGTGAGTGATGGTCACTATGGCTTTCTTTCTTCAATGGGTTTAGCATCTTGTTTTGGTGGTGTGGCTACTGGTGAAGGTGAGGGGGCTATGGGTGCAGATGTGGGTGAGTACGAAGGAGAGGGAAACCTATCTAGATGTGTAGGGGATATGCAAAAGGTGTGAAATCATGACATGGCTTCTTAGAGGAATGTGCAACAAATTCCAGAATGTAATTCGGGTGTGGATATATGGTGATATAGGGGGTGGGGGACCATGTGTAGAAAAGGAAAGCAATGGTTGTGGCTGCGGATGTGGGGGATGCAATGGTTGTGGCTGTGGATGTGGGAGATGCAATGGTTATGGCTATGGATGCAGTGATTGTGCTGTGGATGCAAGGGATGGAGTGGATGTAGGGGATGTAGTGGCATTTTGACTCATGTAAAAACACAATCAAATCACAACAAATCTATTTATGAGACCTTGTGAATGTGTGACTAACCGTTCATGGATATCTAATACTAGGCTTTAACTACAACACACAACTCTCAACAAGGGACAATTGAGTGCCATACCTATAGTGTCTATGAACACATTGCATCATATCAAGCTTAGACTATAGCAGACAACTCTCAAGAGAGACATGAGTGCCATGTTGGAATACTGAAAGGAAAGAGTAGAGTTGACACAAATTCAGAATACTTGCTTATAGAATGAAGAAGAAAGAGGTCCTTAAGTAGGCACCTCATACAAGGTCACTGACATCACTGATGACCTCAAAGCTCCACAATCATCTCCTCAATCTGCTCCTAGATTCACTCAATCATCCTATGTGGCTTTTCCACCACCTAACTGTGCTTGTGGGCACCTAACTGTGCCTCTAGCACTCACACATAGAAACATAAGGTGTGCCTGAGGCATACACCTTGAGATATCCCAACAAACCCCCCCTCAAGGAAATGCCTCAGGCTATGTCAAGGATACATCTAGTCTCATAGTTTCTCATGCCATCTCATGGTGGTCAAGGATAAATCTATGGCTAGGTTCTCATGCTAGCAAGGGTTCCCTTGGGTGTAAGGTAAACAGAAAGGGATACAAACAGACCTTCCAATGGTTATCTCCCTTGCATGTACATGCACACAATGTCTGCAAGAGGTACCATGGAACAAAACATACACATGGCCTACATCATAAGGTGACCAGAGGTGTTTACAAAACACACAAAAACACAATAGTTTATTTCATTCATTTTGGAGGACTATCCAGGCTGAGTACCTTGACATAAAAGAGAGATCTGGAGCATACATAGAGATGATTTAAAATGCATAATCTTCATGGGATGCCTCATCTTGTGGAGGCAAAATATCCATGTCAAGGCAAGGTCTTACCACATGGGCAGTGTCTAGTGCCTTATAAGATGGTGCTATGATAGAACAAGTGGATCTGAAAGTCATATCCTTCATGAGAACAATTATCTTGTCATCTCCATAGTTGTGTAGAGAAGCATATCTTAGGTGTCTGACCTTCATCTTTTTCTTGTACTTGGAGTCAAATAAAAGTGCCATGAGAGGGTAGATCTCTGTAGTTGCTTCCTTTTTGGCAACCATTGTTTTGGCAATCTTCAATAAGGAAGTCAGTTTGGCATTTTCATCCTTTGTAGCATAACAAGACATTGCTTTATGTTTTGGCTTTTCACATATTTGGCATAAGCAAGCCATGAGAGGTTCTAACCCAAGTATTGGGTAGTGTCTTCTCTCTTACAAGTGAAAAAGAACTGAAATACTTCCAAAGTATAGGCACTTGATGTAGCAAATAGTAGTGACTAGTTTTCAAACAATGATGCTACTTTTGCATGCTTCATAAGAGTGGATGAAATAAACTCTTTCCAATCACAACCAGGTCTAGCAAGTCAAAACAAAACTGAAGCAACACTTATAGTGAAGTTATTGAAAACTTCAAATGACCAGAAATGCTAGAGTAGCATTTTATGTAGCATCATTTTCAAGAGTATGTCAAAACTGTCAAAACTAGAGAGCTGAACTTGGAGGGCTCATATCACACTCTTCAAAGCAAGGAAAAGAGGGCTTTCTGAAGCAAAAGAAAGCTCATATACCAGAGAAGTTCCAGCACAGAGGTTGGACGAAATGGTGCGCACTTTTGCCCGGGAGAGTTGCTACAGGCTGAAACTGAGTTTTGACGATTTCTCCCTCGTTACTGAACCAAATGACCTGAAAAATGGCTCAAAATCTTCGTCTTGAGGTCGCCCATCTACTCCTAAGAGGGCTCAGGCAATGGCGAAGTATGCAGGGAGTATTGAGCAACAGAAGAAATTCGCTGTTTGGAGAATGGCAGCCACCACAGACGTTTTTTCTTCAATTGCTTGTAGGTGGAAGTTCGCCCATACTAGAGGAGTTTCCAGCTCAGAGGGTTTGGGCAATGGCTGTTTGTAGATGGAGAACCAAGCTCTCAAAGATTTTGGGAAGAAAGAGGAAAATGGAGAAGAAGAAGATGAAGAAGAAGATGATGATGTGGCAGAAATGGGCTCAAGGGGGATCAAATGGCTCTGATACCATGTTGGAATACTGAAAGGAAAGAGTAGAGTTGACACAAATTCAGAATACTTGCTTATAGAATGAAGAAGAAAGAGGTCCTTAAGTAGGCACCTCATACAAGGTCACTGACATCACTGATGACCTCAAAGCTCCACAATCATCTCCTCAATCTGCTCCTAGATTCACTCAATCATCCTATGTGGCTTTTCCACCACCTAACTGTGCTTGTGGGCACCTAACTGTGCCTCTAGCACTCACACATAGAAACATAAGGTGTGCCTGAGGCATACACCTTGAGATATCCCAACATGCCAGACTAAGAGTCTATGAAAACATCTCTAAATTTAGACTGCGACACACACCTCTCAAGACTGATAAGAGAGATGAGTGCCAGACTAAGCATCTATAAAAATTGAAACTGCAAGACATAACTCTCGCAAGAGAGATGAGTGCCAGCTTTAAATAAACAACAAACATTATAATCAAAGTGAACACTACAACACACAACTCTCATAAAAGGGACGAGTTCTAGCCCCAAATGCAAACATGTAAACATGAATATTGAAACTGATACTGCAATACACAACTCTCTTAAGAGAGATGAGTGATAGCCTTAGGTTTTAAAGAAACATTAAAATCAAAGCGGAGACTACAACACACAACTCTCATAAAAGAGATGAGTGCTAGCCCCAAATGCAAACGAACGAGAGTCAGGGTGGCTTGGGCACGACTCATCTGCCCCCCCACAAGTACTGACAAGTAAGCTCTTATCTGGATGTTTGTGAATGCAAAAAGCTTCAAACAAGGATAGTTTTAGCATTTCACTCGCTCTTCTCACATCCCCTGAGTTGTGGGCAGATGTGAGAATCCAGCCTAACCCAAACTAATTTTTCTGAAGAAGATCCTTCTTCCCAAAGTCTCAAGAGTCCCGACTACCCACCCATAACTCATGACTCATTAGTGACCTCCAATACATCATGCAACTCCGAGACTATGAGTAACGATACACAAAATTCACCCTTCGCACTTCCAACTCCTACTCTAGGCTCCCAAATTCTTCATTTAAAACAATTCCAAAGAAATATTTAATGATCACGTAGTTGAAGCTTGTTAACATAAAATCGTTTTCTATTTTTCACCCCAGGCAGTCAACTACTGACACCAATATTTGGCCAGCTCTTCTCTCAACATGCATTGCACCAACAAGGCTTAAACCCACACAAATTGAAATTTGAATTTGCTTTTGGGGTTTGTTTGCTCATTTATTTTGAAAGTTACAACTTTAGAATTTATTCTTTTAGAATACTTTTGGTTGTATTCAATATTTAAAGAGAGAGATCTATTAATGTAGCATTTTGTCTAATAACAAATTGGTCATTTGTACACATGCTTGCTAGATCCAACCTTGTGACAAGTAGAATGTCAAGCATCAAAGGAGAAAATTTTGAATGCCAATGCAAAAATTGATGCTCAAGTGGTGGTCTATAAATCCATTTAATACCCTCATGGAAGGGTGTAGAAGATTCTTGCAGGTCAAGCCTGGTAGAAGCACTCCTACCTTTCAATAGTTTCTCTCGAACCAAGAGTACCACGCTCCAAACGGGATGCAAAGTAATATGATGTCATGCCAAATGGCCACCAGGGTAGCTATCAGGGAAACTAGCTGGCCTCCCATCACCCAACTACATTGAATGACCTAGATGTTCCAAATAATAATGCTAGATACTGTCTCCCAAATGCTATACTCTGGTAGAGGCTGTGGGCATGATCAAAAGGGTTGAGATGTGTCAGGATCTCTCTCTGGGTTATCTATTGTCCATGTATCATGTATGTCAGTGAGATAGGATCATTTAAGAAGGTGTGTCCTCCCTTTGTGAGCTAGGCTGCCATCCCTAATAGTAGTCTTTCATCATCCTCTCTGTACTAGCCACAACCCTAAGGGATGCCAACCATATCTGAGCATCCCCATATAGGCAATGTGGGGAATCGTCTCTAGAACTTCTTCCCTACAACAATAGATGCCTCTTCCATCTACTCGGATCTGTTCTAGCCATGGGCCAATGGGAAAATCCCCATGATCCATTAGCCAAAAGAAATAGGATATTTTTTATGGGTGGAAGCTCATCCAAAGGCAAGGCTAGAATTGGGAAATAACCTCTCTCAAGATGCCCTACTCTAGCCAATGTTATTCCCTTGAGGGGGACCATGTTGCTAAAAATTGTGTAGGAAAAGAAGGAGATATGTAATTGCACATATAGGCAATGTGGGTGATCCGAGCATCCCCATATAGGGAATCGAGCATCCCTAGAGCCCGAAGTCCCACGCTTCCAGGTGGACCGTATTATGTAAATGATGTCCTGCTAGATGGCAACTAGGGTAGCTAAGGGTGGTGGAACCGGGTGCTCGCCCATCACAAGACTACAAGGAGCCACCCAAATGTTCCATGCTGTGATGCTGGCTACCACCTCCCAAATGTTGTCCTCCTTAGGAGGATCTAGACTGTCAGGAGGGATTGCCTCGTGGAGTGGTATCCTCTGGATGCTCTGACCCTGTATCTAGTAGGCTAGAGAGATCTCATCTATCTGAAATGCATGTCCTCCCTCTCCACCATCCCCCAAGTGTAGTCTCTCTGAAGACTCTGCATACGTGTCATGATCTTGAGGGCTCCCATCCAAATCCTCACTGCATTGTGATAGCTCCAGAGGCAATGCGAGATAGTCTCCAAGACACCATCGGGGCAACAATGGCATAGCCCCTCCACTCGCATCTGCTCCAACCATGGTCCGATGGGAAAACCTTCGTGGGCAGTCAGCCAGAAGAAGTATGAGATCTTCCTCGCCTACAAACTGGACCACAACCGTGTCCAAAACCTAGAGCGAACCTCTTGAGGCACTCTGTGGGTCACCCAATGCCTCTCCCTCGAGGGGTCCACCTCAATGAGTCCCCATCTGAAGCCTCCTGCCAATCCATGTGGTGTAGGAGAAGGGCACCTCATCCACTTGCTTGGCTAAGCTGCCCCTAGAGGGCTAGAACCACTCTCCCAAATCCCACTGGACCTCCCTCAGGGGTCTACCCTCCCACAGCCTAAGGCACCATCTAGGAGCATCCTACATTGAAATACTGGGAGGGTCAATGTGCCACTCCTTTCGGAAATGTGGGGGACCCGAGCATCCCCATATAGGCAATGTGGGGGATCACCTATAGAGCTCGTTTCGTGCAGGAGATGCATATGCCATCTACTGGCATCTGCTCTAGCCATGGGCTAACTGGGAAATAACCTCTCTCAAGATGTCCTAATCTAGCCAATTGTCTTTCCTTGAGGGGAACGATGCTACTGCCTCAAGCTACAGATGGCGACCAATGTGAGTTGTGTAGGAAAATAAGGAGATCCCTCCACCGATCCAATTGCCCTATTCCATTTGGCTAGAACCACTCTTGGATCCCACTAAATGTTGCATAAGGACTTTCTCAGCCAAATCTACAGGTGCCACATCTCCCTATGGCGTCAATAAAACTATGGTGGGATCAATGTACTAAGTCCTGTCCAAGTGGCCCACTATCCTGATCCTTTGCCACTCTAGAACCTCCAGGGCTGCCTTTGAATCATCATCCACCTCTATCTCTACCTGTAATAAGCCTCTAGTACCAACCCTATAAATTGAGAATGGCAAGAACCAAGAGAGATGCAAAAGAAACGTATACTAAGAGGTACCCCTATCCACCATGAGAACTATCTTGACTAGTAGTGTGGGGTCTAGGGACTCCATAATCCATCCCACCATGAATTAGGGATCACTTCCTTGATCTCCACCATCCTGGTACCTATCCCTCAAAGATGATAGAGGGCATGCTGCTTGTGTGCCTTTGCCTCTCTAGGAAGCCAGTGCCAAGCCCCAACGAATCTAGATGGTCCACTATCCCACTATGCCCATCCAATATGAGTCCATTGACCTAGCATGCATCCCTCTGAGTCTCTAACCTCCATGTGCCATATGAGCAGCTGTTGCTCAAACTCCTGTCTGCATGACAACCTGGCCTGAATGAGTCCTCTTTGCCACACTCTGTAGAGAATCCTCATCAGTAAAGAGCCCTTCTGTGTCAATAAAGCCTCAGAGAAGATCCACCTACAAGGCTGTCACCACTGGCATCTAGTGCAAGGAGTGTTCCCAGGAAGCTCTCACTAGAGGAGGAGCTTCCAGGATTCTTCTCTTGGGTTGAGGCCTCTCACCACCATTTCCCACCAATAGGGCTTTGCTTTGCATCTCCAAATTAATAAAGCCCAAATCCACCCTGTGCCTATGGCATAGTCACTGTCTACCAAGCCACCCTGGCTCTAGTGTTACATGTTCCATCCAATCCTAACAATAGAAAGTTTTACACTAAGCAGTGTAGCTACCCCATGTAGCTCTGATGAAAACACCAACAAGAGGCAATATACCAACATGAAAGTTTTACACCAAGTAGCATAGCTACCCCATGTAGCCCTGATGAAAACCCATGTAGCCCCATGAAAACACCAATAGGAGGCAATATACCAAGCCGTGGAAAGAACCTATTTAACGACCAACACTTACCTACAAGAGAAAGTTGGGTGAATCTCCAATACAAGAGCTTACGCCAAACACTCTTTAGGACTAGGCTGAACTCTCTCTATCGAAATGTCAATGCCAACCTAGTAGCTCAAGTACCTCATCGTCTCCCTTCTCGAGATCCACTAGAATCCAAAATCAGATCCCTAGTCTTGTGAACCTCCTAGATCTCATCTGGACTTGTGAATAAACCAAAATATTTGGTCTAATTTATGCAAGCTTTGGAAGCCTTGCAATAAATGGATAGGCCTCCTTTAACCCCCTCTAGACTAGATGCTGACCTTCCACATAAAGAGATGTATCATCTACAAAATTCGAGTCTAGGATCTCCTCATCCTACCTGCCATATTGGAAGCCTCATCCCCATAAGGCCAAGTCCCTAAGAGTGCAAAAAGTAGCATAGGGCCTCTGCTAAAAAAAAGAACATGTAGGCGGCTAGAAGAGAGTCTTGTCTCACTAGTAAGCAAAAAATAGGAAAGGCCGCTCCTATGTGCCCCCCAATAATCACCTGATTGGAGGTGACCACATAAAGAGATGAATCCCCTCTTATCCATCTCTTTGAGAAGCCAAGTCTCTACATGGTACCCTCCAAAAAAAACCATCCCCTCTATCATATGTGTTCTCAAAATCCAAAAGAAGGATAGCGAGAGGCTATGACTCCTCCCTGAACCAATCCACTGCCTCGTAGAAGTGATGATATTATCCAAGATGCTATGCTTCATGGCAAAACTTGTCTAAGTCTCATGGATAATGTTTGGTAAGTGGGGTCTCAGACACAGGCTCAAGATCTTGGCCCATGCGAAGAAGGGTGATCATCCTCCACTAGACATTCTCTTGGAGCTGCTGCCTGCAAGTTGGTGCTCGTATTCTGCCCCTAATTCTCTTGGAGCTGCTATCCTTCTACTTATGTCTGCCATAAAGAAGTTCCATACTTGCTCTAGCTCATGAAGAACTTATCAAGGTGATCTTTCCATAGTTACACTTGCTATCCATGTCACCTCGATCTTCTTTGCCCATCACTTGTTGTGAGCTCTTGACATTACATTGCGGTGACTCCTTCACGTGACTACTCCAGACTTTAGTGAAGACTTTTCGAGCTAGATGTGAGTTCTCTGATACTACTCCGACACACTCCAGTACAGTGATCTCTCTAATTAGTGCATTACATCGAGCTTGATGTAGACCACTCTACATCAACAAGTGACTTCTTCAACATTGCTTATTTGATCGGTGCCTGAGGTACTTTGCATTGATTGACTTCCTGATTGGTCGTGGTACCTAAGGCTTCTACTTCGACATTGGTGACTCTCCTTTCAGCATTTTGAGAGTCAACATGTGAGTGCTCCATGTAGCTACTCCATGGACTTCACTGACACATATTTTGGGGCATTCCTACCTAGCGCTTCATCAACACTACCATTGACTCACAGGGATGTGCACACATGTGCAGTGGCTACTTGAAGGACATCTCTTATCATAAGAGATCTATTTTTTATTACTACATACTTGATGCACTTGATACCTTTGCTACAAAATAAAAGATTCAAAGATGTTAATGTCCCATGCAGTGCAAGATGTCAACACTGAATGTAGGAGAAGAATATACAATTCATCAAATGCAAGACAAAATGATGCAAGGTAGCATGCAACCCATCACAGAGAAGGGCGCATATGGGTGGAGTAAGAAGAAATTTATGGATGCCCATTCATAAATTTTAGAATTGTTTTGTAATTTCAGTCATGTAATATGCAGTAAAGTTAGTGTATCAAGGTATGAAAAAATTTTGAGTTGCTCGATGTTAATTATAGGTTTCGAGCTCTAGGCTGCACCAATTCTATGCTTTTGGAGTTTATGTTGAAAACATGTATTTTTAAAAATTAGGGTTTTGAGCCATATATAAAGCAAAGAATTTGCAATAAAGAAAGAAAATTTTGAGTGGTTGGATATTAATTATAAGTTTTTAGCTCAAGGTGGTACCAAGTTTTCTATTTGGGAGTTTATGTCAAAAACACGTATTTTTAAAAATTAGGGTTTTGGGCCCTATATAAAGGAATTTGCGGTCTTTTTCATTCCATTGTTTTAAGATATCTCCACTCCCACACTCCAACACCCCCCCATCAATAGAGAGTCATGAAAAATGACAACAAGTCATGAGTTGTTGTTTGCAACAGGCTATTATGATTTTTCACTAGTCTTAAATATGGATCAATTTTACAATCTTTTGGAGACATTAATGAGAACTATTTTCATAACTTTTACAAAATAAGCAAAGTTTCAAACTTCTTTTCAAAAATGTACATATTGCTAATTGAAAGATGAAAAAGTTTCTACTTTTCACATTAAATGACAAATTGAAAAAAATAAGATCAATGATACAATCTAATATTCTTTAAAACTTCTAATAATTCATGCATGTGTACGTAAACTATAATACATTATTTACTTAGAATTACAAAATTTTGCTTTTTCTTCTACGAAAACTCCATCCCAATCATTGAAGTTCACCCTTGTCATTGAATTAGAGAATATATGTGGTGTTAAGATAAGTAGGTATATGTCGTCCATTGATAAAGAAGAGGCTTGTTGAAAGAAAATATTTTGATAGATGTAGAAAAAAAATCAATTATCCAAACCATCAAATTTTAGACGATTGCAAACAATACAATTTACTTTATTTTGATCTAAATATGAATCATGAAGATGAAAACAATTGTCCTATTTAAAAATGATGTAAATCTAGATTCTGGAATCCACTTTATTGTGATAAAGTTGAACGAATAAAAATTTTTGTCAATGAAACAAACTTTTCATTCGGAAAAATGAAAATTTCTAACATGAATGAATGCAAATGTCATTCTAGTAGAAGAAAAAACATTTCATCACGTAAAAATTTCCATCGGTGGAATTTTTTTTTCGTCAATGGAATTTTTTTCGTTGATGAATTTTGGGATTCTAGGATCCAGGGGGATTCTGGAATCCCAAATTTGATCGACGGGGAAAGTCGACAGGAAAAAATTATCTCTCGATGAAAATTTTTTTCCGTCGACAGAATGAATTAAGGATTCCAAAATCCCACTGGATTCTAGAATCCCAAAATTCATTGACAGAAAAAAATTCCATCGATAGAAATTTTTCGTCGACGAAAGTTCTATGTAACGAAGTTTTTTTAATGACATTTTTGTTCATTCATAAATCGAAATTCATCTTTTTACATATGAAATTGATGTTCTATTGACTTAACTTTTATTTTTTTCATAGAAAAAAATCATTATGTTCACTCTTGTCAACGTAGTGGATTCCAGAATCCAAAACTTTATGAATTTTTCAAAAATTCAATTGCTAGCATACTCATGCTTCCAAATCTAGCCTTCTAAAACTAAACGCTATATTTTTGCAAAGGCTAGAGCTCTCAAATGAACCAATTGACCGAAACATAGTAAATGATAAATTGTACTAATCAAGACCCTTTAAAACTTGACCATTTGAGCCATTGGGCTTCTATTTAAATCTAGAGACATGCTTTCTTTGAATAGACCTCTTCTATGGTCGTGGACTCCATATATAGCTACCCATCTTAATGTCAAAATATATTAAAATTCAACCATTTGATCAACTATGTATAAAAAAGAAAAGTTGTCTTGTTAAGTCAATGCACTAAAAGTGTTTCATCAAATTGTATTAGATCTTAAAGTAACATCATTTTACGAATTATCAATTTGTGATTGCATTCTATGTACAACAAGAATTCTAGAAATGTATACTTATCTATGAGGGCAATGTTGTTACTTATGTGGAAGTCAATTCATAAGAAATTCTTTCAACCAATGGACTTCATGGAACATATCATCTAGACGTGCTTAAATAACATGATTAAAAAAATAAAAATGGAATTCATCGATGTGTGGACATGCTTGATTTATAGGATGTAGAAATCCTTGTATATGGATTTGAGTTAAAAATACATGGGCACTTGCACGAAAAACAATTGGTATTTTAAAGCAAAAGCTCTAACGACTCTCTTAGTTGAATGAAGGAGTTTCTTCTTCTTTGTAATTTGTCATGTTTTTCAAATTAAAGAAGTGAACACTTTTTTCAATTGATAATACTAGACATTTTTGGGTTCTGGAGTAAAATGTAAGTAATATTTTATGCATTATTTTTTCATAAAAGTACTACTTTTTTAAAATGTTTGACATGAAGTGTATATTTCGTCCCTCTAATTTTGAAAAAATGCACATTTTTTGGGCATTTTTCCAAAAATAGAGTTGACTTGTCATTTGCATGATTTTGTTGTCATTTTTATGACTCAGTGTTCATCCGTGTCTCTCCTCTTGCACCCTCTCTCCCTCTCTCTCCATGCCCCATGGCCAAGAAAAAGCAGAAGGCGAAGAAGCTAGGAACACTAGTGAGGCAAGAGCAGGAGAGAGCCTTCAATGACTCACCCCCCTCAGGACAACAATCCCAACTTGAGAAGCTTCCAATGTGAAAGCCAGAGAGGCGTGAAGAAGGGAGGACTTGGACACAGACATGAAGACAAAAAAACAAAGCAAAGGGATGATCCAGCAACGTCAGGAGCAGAGGTCAAAGCAACACTAGGAGCAGCAACCTCATCCACAGTAGCCACATCATCCATGCCCACCTTGTTGAGAGATCACGCTCAACATCATGTGATCATGTGTGCATAGCACCATCATGCCATCATTGTAAAGCCTATTGGGCTACTTCATGGTAGCGTGGACATCATTTTTTCCTTGTAAAGCCTCTTGGGTATTCCCGGCATCATTTGCCACAAGCCTTGTAATTCTAATTAGATTAAATATTACAGTTCTACCTTCACCGACAAATCAGATTTCACTTGCCACAGTCACTATTTTGCAGTTAATTTAGATAGTGATTTTCGCGACACTTTGAGTACATTTCTTGCACCATGTCTATGACTAGCAACCTCAATCTGGAGGCATCTACTAAGCTAGACAACTCTAATTAAAGCACATGGAAATACCGAATGGAGACCATTCTTATACTTCATGACAAATGGGAGGATGTCGATGGATCTACACCTATACCATTGGACGATCCAGCTAGCAGTAGCTCTACTCCACCTATTGTCAGAACACCAACAGTGGGATCTCCAACTACACAAATAGTTTCCGCACCTGTAGCAGATCCTGCCATTGCACAAGCAAAGGCAGAATGGGATAAGAAAGATAAGTATGCATATCATCTGATCAAGCAGAATGTGCAAGATGTCATGCTAGGACAACTCAACACCGTCAAGACATCGAAAGAAGCATGGGATATGTTCGCAGCTCTCTACGAGTCCAAGAATACATCTAGGATTCTCACACTGAGAAACCAAATCAACCAGAGTTTCTGCAACAATAGCAAAACTGGTCATGCTTATGTACTCATAATCAAAGACTACAACAATCAACTCACAGTAGCAGCAAAGACTATGAATCCAGTAGGAGAGACTATGGTTCAAGTCATCCTGAATGGATTAGGAGAGGGGTACGAGAATCTAGTCTAGAGTATTGCCATCCAATAGAAAATTCTGACACTGGAAGAACTTTAGTTAGTCTTACTTGGTGAAGAACTCAGGACGCAAGCCATTCATGCACGCAAAGGTCATTCTAATGATCAGGCATTCACAGCTTCAGACAAAAGCAGAGGTAGATCATTCCAGAGAAGTGGTCATTATCAACAAAGTCAGCATCAGCATCAGCATCATCCTCAGCAACATCAAAATCAACAAAGAGGAAATCATTCCAATCGAGGAAGATTTCGAGGATGAGGGAATGCATCCACCATGTCAAACATCCAGTGCAACTAGTGTCATAAGTTTGGACACTATGAAAGAGATTGCTGCAAGAAGCAATACGACCAAGGCGGTCAATCCAGCAAAAATCAAGGGAATTTCCACGGAAGAGGAAATCATCGTGGTGGACATTCTAATCATAGTCATTTTGCAAATGAACATGGGAATATGTTTCTGGCAAAGAGGAAATGCATAATACTGATAAAGTGTACCTAGAGAGACTGATTGCAATCCAAAAAAGGATTTCAGCTATCAAGTCAACCAGGAAGAACATGATCCTTGGTATATCAATAGCGTGCATCATCTCACATGACAAATCATCAGGAATGGTTCACAGAGCTGAAACCATTAGAAGGTCAAAAGAATGTCATCTACACAGCAGATAATACACCAAATCTAGTTCAAGGGGAGGTAGTTAGAAAGCCGAGCTGCCAAAAGCAAGCCAAGCAAAAAATCGAGCTGCCAGAAGCACGAGCCAAGCTATGTATGAGCACATAAAGGAGGAACATATATGATTTTATAGTTCTAGAGATGACCTCTATTATAGTTTGAGGTTATATATCTTGACTTGCCCTTGTGATGCATTCTCTTCATGTCAAAGAGTCTATTATCTTTTGTACTTCCCTATTGCTTTCCCTCATCTATAGGAATTGATAAGGTTTAGCGAAGAACTTGTAGGGGGGATGCAAATTTTGTGTCCTCTTAAGGTCTAAACATTTATGAATGATTTCCTAACCTTAGTTCAATAATAAGAAAAGGGGAAAAATAATTCCTTTTGAAAAATTATTTTTTGACACTTTGATTTCTCTTCACTGTAAAATTGCAATTGTTGGTCATTGTTTGCTTGGGTGTAGCCATTTTGGTGAGGCTCAGGGATTTTTCTATATATAGGTATCTTGCATGATCCATAACTTATGCATTGCTCAATGGAATTCGGCAAACTTTGTCTTCAAGTTGTAGTACACATTCCAAACTTGAACATGAGAGCAAAAAATTATGGAATAAGGATTTGGAATGAGCCCGTTACAGCATTACAAGTGCTATATTGCATGTGAAGCATGCATCCTGAAGACTATAAGATATAGCAATTTATTCAAAAACATAAAAATTTTGTTCTATACATACATGATACCAAGTAATCATTCAAAATTACACTACGTGAGCTTCTCCTCAACCCAAGGACACACCTAAATGAGAACATTAGGCATGGGTTAATGGGCCTCCAATGTTGTGCTTAAGTGACGCATACCCATTTGAGTGCATGCTCCATAATTTTTTTTGATTTCTTGAAAAGCAAACCGGATTGAAAATTTGGAATCCAAACTAGTGGTACTACTGCATGGTGGTTTTAAAGCATTGATAGTTGTTAGTATTGGTATCTAGATTCACCCAAAAATGGAAGTTGGAAAAGTGCAATTTGTGCAAGTGAAAAGATCTTTCAATAAATTTAACACTATTTACAATTTTGAATTGTTTCTTTGTCCATGCACTTGCTTGCTATATGGCTCATAAGCATTGCAAAGGTGATTGCATTTTATAATACACAGCATCAAACCCAATAGCATGCCCTTTGGCCTATTTGTGTTTTGAAGCATTTTAGGCCACATTGCACTTGTTTGGGATTGGAGCGCATTTGCACTCATCTCCTCCCTTGGATCTCTATCTTGATCAAGGGCTTATATTGACTTGTCTTCTCTTTTGATCTCATCCATTCGATCTTGGTCTTGATCAAGGGTTGATATTTGGTCCCCCTATCCTTAGATGCTATCCCTTAGATCTACCCCTTGATATAATGGCTAGGAGTGCTCTACCTCAAATTTGAATGTATCCCTTGGATTAGAGATTAGATCAAGGGCTAGGAGTAAAGACCATGGATCCAAACTCTGGGTTAGAGGTCTCCCCACCGTTAAATGCTTTTATCAACCTCAACATGGCATTGACCTGCAAAAAGGAGCACTCCCATTGGTACACCTCAAATCCCACACTAATCCCTTGAAATTAGGAAACACTAATTGAGGGCCTTTTGGAGACCCCAATTCTCCCCTAATAGGCTACTACTTGGTTCAACAAGTCTGTATAGTTCTTTATTTGGTTCAAAATGTTTGGCAAATGAAAATCCTCTTGTGTGCAATTAGTGACCAACCAAGCACGTAATGACTTGTCATCAGTGGTGTGCTTGCCTAGTTGATGAGGGCTTGCATCCACAGGATGAAATCCTGGACCCATTTTTCTTATATTATTTTTTACTCAACTTAATTTGCAAACATCTCCTTGTTAATCTCCTATCTAAACCATCTAAGGAAGGCTTCAGACATGTGCTGCCAATCTATGAAGCAACCAAGTGGAAATTAATTGAGCAATCATTTAGTAGTCTTCACTAGAGTATAAGGGAAGTGATTCATATACTCCTCCTTGGTCATAGTTCCATTAATATGGTAGACCCATAGAAAGCTCTACAAGTAGTTGTGAATATGTTCCTCCTTAGTATCCTAAAAGTCTTGGAACTTTGCCTTGAGGATCTATGTAATGTTTGACTTGGTGTTTACCGGCACAAGACTCCATGGATGGGATCTTTCCCTCTTGACTTGGTCAAGATTGCAAGCTCAGGTTCTTGCATACTGATTGGATTTTCTATTCTCTCGATTGCTCCATGTCGGAAACTATCACCATGGACATCCATGTGCACTGGTTGTTGAATAGAACTAGGTGGTTGCTTAGGGTCTAGTATGTCCACCATTTGGACACACCTTCTACTGATAGGAGCCAACCTTGTCACCAAACCTCACCCATATTTCTTTCTTTCCTTGCTTTGTTCTAGCATTGCCTCCATTGCATAGGTGGGTCTTCTTCTTTGATTGCGCCCTAAGGCATGCCCTACATTTGGGCTTGATGCACACCTTTCATGTCAACATCCACACTCGTGGCTCGCGGCTTGTGGCTCGACTCATGGGAAAACTTGTTGGATCACTCAAAATCTTGTCTTTTTGTAGAGGAGTACTCTATATCTTCTCATTACTGCCTCAAGAACTCTCCCATGACATGCTGCAGGTGCCTTTGATGTAGTTTAGGTCTAGGTCATTCCTAGAGACGGTGTAATAGTTAGATTCCATCCACGGATTTAAAAAGTATGATTTTTTAAAATAGAAAGAGGGAGAGAGGGTGTGTGTGTGTGTGTGTGTGTGTGTGTGTGTGTGTGTGTGTGTGTGTGTGTGTGTGTGTGTGCGCGTGTGTGTGCATGTGCGTGTGCATGTGCGTGTGCGTGTGCATGCATGCGTGTGTGTGTGTGTGTGTGTGTGTGTGTGTGTGTGTGTGTGTGTGAGAGAGAGAGAGAGAGAGAGAGAGAGATGCATGTCTGTGTATAAGTCAGGCCAAGAGATGACCCGCTTCAAAATTGCCTTGCCTTAATTGATGTTTGTAATAGCATAGTAAAGATTGAAGCCAGGTGATGGCTTGCATCTACCAGTCAGTTCCCTCTACTTTGATCTTCTTGTATATCATATCTATTTATGTATTATTTATATACATAGGTGTTAGTAGAGCCAAGTTTTATCCAGATGATGGCCTTCTTTGTTAGTCAGCTCATCTCGATAACAACCCTTCCCAACCAGATGTGTGATTGGCAAAGCTAATCTAGAATATCTTGGTTATGTGATGTTGTTATATGTTTCCTGTTCTAGCCTCCACCAGCTAACAGGTTGACACTCGATAGTGACTTTACAAATTTTTCTCTATAATAGTGGATTATGTAGTGAGCTACTATAGTAGTGGATTATATAGTGAGCTACAAATTACTTACCATAATATTCCATTGCCTTAGAAAGCAAAACATATTCAGTAGTTTATTATTCTAAGGATCGAATCTTCTATGAAAGTTATTTTGGAACAAACAATTAGTTGTGTTGCATGTCGCTTGTGAGTTGTTTAATTTACATTAGCATTGCAAATTTGCATGTGTAATCCATGTGTTCTTTATTTTGAAGTAGTGTGAGTGCTTACAAAATGATTATTGCATGCACTAGATCACTACACACCCATCCTTGATGGCAACACAAGAACAGTTGAAGACTGAGGTTTTGATCCTTTTTCGTGTGAGTTAATGATCAAACACTTGATAGAAATGAGTGATGAAGAAATCCAGGGCAATGCGACCTCAAAATATTTATGCAATCAAATGCTAACCTGAGTATTTGATCTTCTATACATGAGCTGGCCCAGACATGGCTGAATGTCACGGTCAGATGTTAAATTAATAGTTGATCAATATTTCCCTCGAGTGTTGCGAGATTCTATAGGTCAATGGGAAATATATACAAAGGCTAACAATGCTGCCTCTCCTGTCAATGGAGAGGAGAATCTTGCACCCTAGATGTCTGAATGGAAGGCGTCGCAAATTTCTACTAGAAGAAAAAACATGAAGGAGAAAGGGGCTTCTGGAAAGGCAACAGCCAGTGCCCTGGTCCATATGACCAAAATGGCTGGTGGGCTAGATTCAAATGTTGATCCAACCGAAGCTTAAGGGAGAGCACAGATAGAACTATGTATAGCATTTGCCGACATGTGCTCTCACACAATCCACTTTCCATTGTAAGTGCTAACCTTGCATGAACCAGTGGTTAGGGAGGAGAAGGAAAGATATTCCAAATACAGGTTATGGGTGTCCCAGGTCTTAGACCAACATCGTGGTACACTAGCAAGAGGAGTATTAGAGGTGATGCCCACACTCATCTAGCACTAAATAATGAGCTAGCGATGATATCCATCCATAGAGCTATTTATCAAGTATTAGGGTACTCACACACCAAGAGCTTTGGTTTGTCACTCCATTTTTCAATGGTGGAAGTGTGCACAATATGCTCATGTGTCTCCCACAATGTTGTGGATCATATGTGAGATGGGTTAAGACCATACATCCAAGAGCAGAACCTCACTTTGATTGAAACTCTCCACTCACTAGGTTGCAAGCAAGGTTATTCTATCACCATGCTTTGTCCATTGCTGCTCCTATTGCCCGTGGTTTGAGAAAGTCCACAAATAGAGATAGTGCACACCGATCTAAAAGCAACCAAATATATGTTGGACTTCATAGGGGATGATGAGTCTGTCTGAGTAGGGATTATTAATTGAGGAAGAAGACTCTACCATTGGACCAAAATCAAGTATCCGTAAGACCCAGCTTATGCTCCTCCAATGGCATTTCCATGGTAAGCGCAAGAATTGTATGCTAGTACAAATACACATATAAATCCCAGGGGCGCATGGGCACCAAAGTTAGATGGTTTTGTTGTTGGTTGGCTATTTAGAGAAATTGCCAACTTTTCCATAGATGTTGCAAGAGCTCTTGGTGACAACTTAGTGAAGGGAGACATTGCAATCAAACTCTTGGTTGATAATGAGAACTCGCTAGGATTGATCCAAAGGAGTGCACTACCATTGAAGAAATTTTGACAAATTTTCATAGTTTCAATGTAAATGAGGATGTGGTAATGCAACCCATTGAGGATATGAAGACATGTTGTTGAACATAGGTTGTATCTTTTTTGAGCTTGACCCATATGAATGCAATTTTAATTGCCAAATTTGTAGTGTCCTTGAATTGTACATATAGATTTAAAAATGTTCCTATAACATGTATCTTCAACTCGATTGTAACAATTTGCAAGAGTTTGCTTGTTTTATTTGTTCAATTTAATCGATCATGGTCAATCCACAATTAAAATAGTTTTATAAATTCTCACATCTTGTAATTTGAATAAGTATGTTACAAATAAATGTTTCAACAACATGTCACTTATTCGTTATTGGCATGGTTATTAGATATTCACTCACTCTGCATCCATTGCAATGGTCAACGCAAGTTGCATATGAATCCTAAGACCAAAAGATGAGGGTGAAGATAGCAATGAAACATGTAATAAATGTGGATGATGCTACCCTCCTACCAACAAAAAAACTTGAGGCTCACACAATTGCTAACACAAGCCTTTTTTATGATCTGAACGATTGGACGTATGACCACATCAATACCATGGTCTCAAATGATAATGTAGTAGCAGTTTGGAATTGCAACAATGCCTCACATGGACGGTGGCCCATCAAAAAGTATCACCTCTAAGCTATGAGGGAGAATTCATATTATATTCATTGCATGATCAAATCAGAGAAGCCTCATAGTTGGGCCATGCCACTATACTTTGCAAAGATGTTATATGCAAAGTTCATACTCGACGTGCATGTAGACTTTGCCTCCTTTCCTCGGACATGCACGTGATGGCCATTGCAACCAAGGATAGTCATCACCACCGTTATCCTTATGGTTGCATCACCACCCACCTGTTGGAATGGTCACCTCCCCATCTGTAAGTCCCCAAATGAGGAGAGCATGGGGGAGGGAGACCTAGGGTAGGATGTGCCCAAGAGGAAAAGAAGAGAGGGGGCTGCCACATGGGTAGCACCTCACATCAAAGAACGTGGAAGGTACCTGGAGCTAGGATGGATCCGCATGGCACTGACATGAGCAGTGTACGGAATTGTACGACACTGGAGAAGAGCACGACGCTAGAGAAGAGCCTGGCAGAGGGCAGAACCAGTAGGACAAATAGGTGCTGACATGGTAGGTCAGGAATGGAGGTGTACAGGGCTGCATGGGGCCTGGTAGAGCAGCAAATGGGGCTACCAGTGGGTAGTGGCATGCCTTATATAGGCTAGGCCCTTGCCTTGATTAGAGGGCCAAAAGCCCTAGAAGTGTGGGCCAAAGGGCCTTAGTTTTGTGAGCCCTTAAAGGGCTGGTTGGGCTGAGCCAACTAGGTCAGTTGGGCTAGCCAACCTAGTCTGTCCAGTCGGCCCAGATTGGGACAGACTGGTTGGGTTTTTGACAGGCCCCTAGGCCTATAAAAGGAGGGTCTTCATGCCCCATTATTCATCCAACATCCAACAGAAAGTGGAGCAGACAAGAGTAGCCTGAAGGCATTCCCTTTGGCCTCATCTTGGAGGTAAAGGAGAGTTGAAGGATTGCTATAGACTAAGTTCCCTAAGGGCTGGGACCTTGGCTATCTTCTAGGGCAGCAAGGTGTTGTGATCATCATACCTTCTGGAGCAGCCATTCACAAGCAGGTTGGAGCAGTGGAATAGGGACCTGTGTGCTACAGACAAAGCTTGGCAGAGGCTGCCCACCTAGGCTGATTCACATGCAGTAAGGTGGAGAAGAACACACTGTACGGAAAGTCTACAGACGCTTGAGGTGGAGCACATGGACTCGAGTCTAGAGATAACTAGCACATAGGAGAAGGACCTTGTGGTAAGATCAGAGGACCACACCATTGGTGGGACTCTGGATCTATCTCTCTTGTATTGTGTCCATAGTTTTGGATGGAAATATATATTTTGGTGGTTTCTCTATCTAGCTGGTTCATTGTCTATTGATGAGTCTGCACATCTATTGGATGCACATAAGTAAAGAAGTTTGTGATTTTACACCCACACCGCACACTGTGTGAGCTCTTGGGCATTACTATAAGTCTTCTGCTATGCGTACCCTCTGTTGGGTCATTTCTAACACCACCAACATGGAAAGCCCCATTTCAAGTGAGTAAAGTACATGCCAATTTGTTCCATCTATGCTCATAGTTGTTATATTGTAGATAATGTACTCATTAGCCATGTTTTGCATTTGTGTAGTTTTTGTGACAAGCTGTGAACTATTTATGAACATATGTGAGGCCGTGGGAGATGAAGGTGTAGAGTGGGGTGATGGTGCAAAGGGCCCACAACTAGAACCAAAAAGTGCGGCAAGGGAAGATATGATGTTTCCAAGCATCATAGTTCATGATTCTATGTTTGAATATTGATGGGTGATGAATGAGAACGAGCAGCTCCTTGCTAAATCACCTGAATGCATTGCTCCAATAGTCCGAACAAAGGCAAGACATAGAAAATGAGTACGAGGAGCAATGTTGCATCTCCGCTGCATATTGTCAACAAGCACGAGAGCCACACTCCAACATTTTGAAGAAGGAGGCCGTGTCTGTAACTTGAATCCTAATTTTATGGGCCAGGCTGTCAAAAAACCCTCTACCATTCTGACACATATTACTTTTGTGAATAATGGACCTTTATGTCCTATATGCCAAGACTGTTTTGATATGATGACCGGTTATTATGCGCTCTCATGTCACCATCGATTTCACTTGGCATGCCTGGTAAATACTTTAAAGGTTAGGAGTGCATGTCCAACCTACAATGCTCCTCAGGCCCATCAATTGTATGAATTTCTTGGCATCGGAGCAACATTTTCAATAGATCCTTGGTTGCAAAGATTGTGATTTCCATATAAGTTGAATGACATATTTTAATGGAATTTGGATTTTGTTAATGGATTTTGGAGATGATTCGAGGAATTATAATATGTTCCCATGCTAAAAAGCATTTGCCAATTACTATCTTTTTTCGCGTAAATTTTTTAATAAGAGTTTTGAGTGCTACATATATATATGGGTGGCATAGTGCAAAGAGTTGTGAGCTTGATTCCATCATTGTCACACCATCTTTTGCAATAGAGTCTGTTAACTCAAGCTATAGCCACCTTTGCTTGGCCTTGCATCTTCCTTCAAAACATCCCTCTCAGCAGTCCACCAAGCCATATAAGCACTCCACCAAGCCATATAAGCACTTCATGTGCTTGGCCCTTTCACATCCAACCTACAAATTGCAAATCAAATTGGTTTCATTGCTTCCACCACATTAGATACCCTCTTTTGGTGAATTTGGCATGGGCGCTTCTCGAGCATGGCTTGGCTATCTAATCTATAGCTCTAACATCTACTTAGCTACTCCATAATAAATTATTCCATATTGGCCTCACCGCTCATATCAATTGATTGTCGAAAAGCCACACCTTTGAACATCACAACCATGACATTGTGATCAGGGGCCTCTTGCCATTCTTTCATCCATCTGATAAGATGGTGCAAGATGTTTTCACAATGCCATCATAAACCACTTGCTACATCTCCTCTTTCATGCTATTATAGTATGCATCCAACATGTTGTTACGGATGGCATCATCGGGCTAGATTTAGCAACAGAGGCCATGGCTTTTTTCCAATGTCGTCTTTGCACCATGCTCAATGGATATCCCATGCAACAGATAGCTTCAAACACATCTGGTTGTGCCTTCTCAATGTGTTGTGCTTTAAAGGAAGCTTCCAAGGATTATTGTTGCACATGTGCATGCACATTCAAACGAGGCACATTACTGCATTGTCGTCTTTCCAAATGCACATTTGAGCAACTTGCCGACTATGCAAGGGACTCTGTGCCACTACTATGTGCACAGTTGCACTTTGAAAACAACTTTCCATAGTCATCTAGGGATCTAAGACCCATGGCTCTTTCTTCAATTACAAGTTGAGATTGGTGGCATGCGACTATATCATCCACAATCGTGTCTACACTTGCAGACGTTTCACCACCCAAAATGGCTACCACTCCTTCCACTCTCGGCCCTTCACATTTTTTATCTATTTTTGAGGATTGCCTAGAAAGTGTTTGTGCATTCGAGTACCCAATCCCATATACTCTTCATGGTAGGTGTTACATCTCCACTTTGTGGCAGTTAGGAGCATAACATAATCACATGCTTTTATAGGGTTTTGATCTCGTTTGTTGTCTGGAGCCATGTTCACGCCTATATATACATACCAACAGATCAATAATGTGCAAAGGTTTCACAAGCACAAATTTTGTTTCTCAATACATTTCAAATTTATTTCTCTTGCCTTGATCAAATTTATTTGACTATATCTCTTGCATGAAAACAGCCATTTTACTTAGTGTTATTCTTTCAATGCTCTGTAAGTACATGCTAGACCTCAAGATAGAGCAATCATCTAATCATCTTGCCCCCTCTTTACATAATTGGATGGTTATAGATGTGGTAATCTGCCTATGCACATAGGTGTGTGATGGCAAATTGCCTTCCCCATGTCCCGCTCTCTCTCGAGTAAGCATCTATCTGCTATATGATCATTCACGACATCATGCTCTGTACACAAAAGTTGATATTCCACACATGCTAGTGCAATAGCTAGCAATGCTTACATCTACATGACAGTTATTTGATTCACACTAACTACTTTCCAACCATATGGTCCACGACTATTCTAAATATTTAAAAGAATTTGATCACGTTACTAATAGTCTTAAATATCCGAACTCAGCTTACATATCATCAAAAAGAATTGCCATTCCCATTGTCCAAATCAATGTCATATTACATTGGAATAGTTGCACATATTAAACAAAGGTTCACTCATTTACATCTTCAATAGCTTGTGCACAGGGTACTCTACTTTTTGCATGGTTAATGCCTTGTAGGATGGCAACAACAGATTCGACACTTGGTCCCTCACATCTCTTTATTTGTATTTCTTCATCTCCAATCAAATGTTTTCTTATCCTCAAGGAAGATCCTGTGAATACTTGGTTGCAAAAGTTGCACATCCATTTCTAATGACCTAACATTGTAACAAAATCCTATGGTCTTGCAACATTTCGCCCTCATTCAGGAGCCTCGTTTTGCAATTGATTTTGTCCTATCCTATCTTCTCTGTCTTCCATGATTGTTTTCCATGTAAAAGACATAAACCATCTTAGATCATTAATATGTTTTCAGCAATTTAAGACAATGTCACTAATATGTCATCAAAAAACAATGTAAGTGTGCTAGACCTCGAGAAAGAGCAACCATCCAATTGTCTTTCCCCCTCCCGACATAATTGGATGGTTATAGACATGGAAATCTGCCTATGGAAATAGGTGTGGGATGGCAAGTTTCCTTTTCCCACGTCTTGCTTTCTCCCAAGTAAGCATTTATTTTCACTATGATCATTTGCAACATCATGCTCTATACATGAATGTTAGTATTTCACACACACTAGTGCAGTAGCCAACAATACCTACATGTGCACTTATCATGATTCTTTGTTCAGATCTATGGAGTAAAGGACACCTACCTAGGTTACACAAACCTAGCATGAGTTTAGATGTACACAACATACCTACATAAGTTCAACTAATTATTATGAAAAAAAAGTATTACAAACTACACATCAATGCATGGTATAGTATGCCACAAATTTCATCTTGCTAGTAACTAAACAAGTGTGGTCCATAACATTCTCTAGTGTGTAATTTATGGGTTGATACAAGCTAGCAATTGCAAGCTACACAACTGGCTAGACTTTTAACAGGCTATTTTCAGTTGCTGCTGGCAAATACGAGCCACAACCGACCAAAGCCAAGTATTTCTCTTTTCCTAATAAGTACCTCTAAACTTTAATATATCATTTAATATTTCACATCCATGTGCGAGTAGTTACCAGTCGGCATATGCGGACCACCCACCACTAGCACATGTTACATAGATATTCTGTATCCATATGTGAGTAGTTACAAGTCGACATATGTGGATTCCCCACTGGAACGTAGATACTTTCTTTCAAAACCATCTATCTTTTTTACTATTTTTTCGTAAACTATATAGCTAATGACTACTAAACATGTGATTTTTTTCAAGTTTATAAATACTAAAAATTATATGGTTTGTGGCTACCCAAAACATCTTCTTTTTTCACTAATTTTATAAAATATATAGCCAATGCTTATAAAAACATCTTTCTTTTTAATTTTTACATGAAAATAAATTCAAATTTCTTACCAAAAAAATTCCCTTCTTTATGAAAAATATCCTTTCAAATCACAAAAGATAAACTATAAACTAAGAGCTTTGCATTTATCCATTTTGCATCCTTGTGTGGGAAGGTATCAGCTAGCCTAAGCAAGCCCACCACTGACACTGGACAGTTTTTAAAAGGATATTAAAACTTACAAATTAGTTTGGAAGCTTTCATTATCCTTTTTTGCTTGTCCTTCTTTGTTTATTTTTATACTCCAAGTAGAGCTAGATTCTCGGGAATGCAAATAGTACAAGATGGGCACATAATATATATAACTTATAAGATACTACACCATGCGTTATATTAATAATACCACATTGTATATATGTTAACCCCATATGGTATTACACTTTACCATGCAGTATATGTGTCACCACTTGGTATAGATAAGTACCGAGTTGTAATGACAATTTCTTACCGCATGGTAACTAGTTGTAGTAGCCGGTGCCAATAAAACAAACTAACTAACTAGGCCGGTTTAAATCACTCTATGAGATCCCAAAAAACGTTTAAAACATCTTAATTTAATGGTTTAAAATGCCCATTTAAAATCCTTGATTTCATCTTATCACGCATGTGGGAAGGTCTTCTGCATGCAAAAGCCCTCTACTTCCATTGGCCCTCCTATACTTTCACTCATTCCTGTTGGTCATCCATCCCTAGTTCTAAATTTATTCTATCTTTTTAAATAGCATGCCATTGTTTATCGAGTGTTTATCATGGTTGCTAAGCATAGAAGGCAAAACTCCCAAGTATATAACCTAGCGCATAGTAGTGAAGGGAATTAGTTATGTTAAGGTTGTGGCCAATAATAGATGGCTACCCTATGGCATTCATATCTCCACATTTAGCATGCAACGACATCCCTATCAATTCTAATAGAGCTGAATATATAAGGTATAAAAATCATCATATATATCCCAACCTTGCAAGGAGTTTCATGCTTGCAATGCACTAGTCTATGAGGCAAAGTGTTTTCCACCTTGGAGACCACCTAAAATTTGATGCATGAAAATATTCTCAATAAGCATAAAAGGAGAAAATACTTGATGCAACAAATCTAATGTAATGAGGTACAACATATTATGGATGGTAATCAAAAGGATTTCATTGGTCTATGAATGTTCCTCACTTTGAAGTTTCCCTAAGCTTTTTGCATGCTTCTCAAAGCCTTGTATAAGCTTCCCAAAACTAGAGGCACCCACGTTTCCCTGTGTATTCTCCATAGTCATCTAGCTATCCATTGTGTAATAAAGCCTTGTTTCTATCCCACTAAGCCAAATGCATGCACATGTGTTGGTTTTCTATCAAGTCTTGCATGTCTCATAGATTGAAATGTGATAGAGAGGCTTGGAAGAAATGTATTGAAGAGACTTTGAAATGGTGCCCAAATAGGGCTGAAAACAACCTTGTAATTGCTAGTAAAGACCTTTAAAATCGAGTTATAAATCCTAAGTTGGTTTTTGGGAAGTGCGGATCCTTCCACTTTGATGCAAGTGTTCCTCTCACCTAGCCGTATATGTTTGTAGCCTCTTTGAGCATGTGTTAGAAATTGTTCAAGGTCTTTATGACTCTACAAGCTACCTAGGAGTAAGCTTCTATCCAAACACCTTTTGTCAAGCCGGTCATAAAAGTCATCAAATTGCCATTGGACACTCAAAGATATCATTTATAGTAATATGCTAATCCAAGAAATAGTCATAACTTGTTGCTTGTTAGAAGGAACTACTCTCAATGTCTATGAAATTGTATCTAGAGACTACTATGCTCAATCCACTCATTGTTTTAGCACATCATTTCCTAGCAAGATCACCAAATGTTGACAATCTATTCTCCTCAACCCTTGGCTGACCACTGAACTTGATACTCCATACCTGGTGTGTGCATAGTGTTTGTTTGATAAATGGAGTGACTAGTGAAGAAGATGATCCTTTTGCACTCCAAAATATGCTTAGTATGTAGAACCTACTTCTTGGATGCATGAGTTACATGTCATTCTATCATGGGTTTGTGTTGGTGTAGATGAAACCATATGAAGACAGGTGGATGAGCATGTAAATGGTGCATGAGTGAAGTGATAAACCAAGGTAACAAGCCAATATAGAAAACCAATACTTGTACTATAAGGGAGGCCTTCGCCTAATACAAACAACCATAGCTTAAAAAGCGATCGTGCAACAACCATGTGTCTTGCAGTCTCTCACTTTGGCTCGAGGCACCACACTCACTAAGAGCTACAAGACTATCAACCTGTGTCTAGCATACTCGACTTAGAAAATTAGGAGAGAGACCATTCTAACTAGGGATCCAAACTTAAGTATCATTAGGACTCTCGAATAATTGTCTCTAGACAATCATCTTATGAACTCGACCCTAGAAAAATAGTTATCGTCGATTGGCCCTTGACATGGCCTAGGTTGGCTCCTCCTCACCACTCAAGGATGTACCACTTAGACCACTAGTGGTAGCACCCTATTTACTAGATCTTGATTACTCAAACTTGACTCAGTTGGCGCAATTAACTAAAGGCTATTACATATCATCAACCAAATGTCATTTTCCACCTAATATGTGGTGACATGCGAAGGTGCCTTCAAATACTCCTTGCTATCAAATGGAATGAGGCCACTAGGTATCGAGGGTAAATCAAGGGTAAATCATATGAGAATGAAAAGGGATCAGCGATGAGGATGGGACAAGTATCCAGTCCTAGGCCAGTCCCATTGCATTGCAAACAGTATGAAAAGGGACAAGTATGATGGATGAGGGCAACCTATTTTGTTCTTGCATTCTTCGAATCATTGCATGCAAACACACAGTCTCCCATGTAATCATTTTGATTGGGTCCATTCTATGGGGACTCATGGAAATGACATCCACATAGCTATGGTGCTTCCACATAGCTCATGTTTGTGAGCATGCTATTCTCTCATGTGCCCTACCAAGCACTTAGCTAGCCCATGTCATACTACCACCTTATACTAAGTGGCACGTTTTCCTCTAATATCACTTTTTAAAACCCTAAAAAACATGAGCAAGAAAGCGCATATTTGAAGTAAACCTAAGTTTAGAATTTCCAATTTTTGGGTATAATTATTTACCCCTCTTTCATACATATACAAGTTGTAATTTGGCATTTAAAATCCCCCTCATTACGTGTACATAATTATATTGGGTATGTATTTTGGCATTTAAAATCCCCCTCGTTACATGTACATAATTATATTGGGTATGTATTTTTCAAAACCCTTCTTGTTTCTATCAATTGCTCATAAGTCCCCAAAATTTACAAACCCCCTTCCATAACAAACCTATTATCTTAGATTTTGTAGTCAATAACCCTCTCAGGAACATCATGAATGATACATCACCAACTCCCTATTTCCATGTCATTGATACAAGGGCGCCCTTACATGACACATCAGTATTCACATGTTCTTGTATGTAATACATGTGACTTGCCATGTCATCACTGTGAAATGACATAGCATTATCACCCATGCACAACATTATGCATCCATGCATAGCATAAGATCCTCTCAAACATGCAAACATGATGCATGTAAGAATTGTGAAGATTGTGGGAGAGAGGGAAGGAGTCTCACTTGAGGCTTTCTCACATGCACAATGGGGGAATACACACGAAGGTGGAGGCTGAAAAACAGTTTTCCTCTTCTTAGTTGTGAAAGCCAAAAGAACTCCAGTACAAAGAAATAGAAGAACCCTATATGTGGGTCTCAAACCAAACTCAACTAACTAAGGTGGCATACTAACTGAGCCACAAACTATAGTAGATAAGGATAGCTGTCATCCAACTATTATTCGTGGGCGGTGTACCAACCGCATCTCCAGCCGAACAAGTCGGTGACATAAGTACACAACGGTCACCCTGGCATATCTCGAGTGGAGCTCGATATCTCAACACTCCCCCTCGAGCTCAATCCCAAATCCTGCACACCAAGCAGGTCTCTGAACTTGCGCAGCTTCTCTGCGCCCAATGCTTTCGTGAAGATGTCAACTACCTGATCCTCTGTGCTGACATAAACTAGATCAATGAGACCTAGTAAAACCTTCTCCCGCACATAGTGATAATGCACCTCAATGTGCTTTGTTCTGGCATGAAAGACTGGGTTCTTTGCCAAGTGTATACTGCTCATGTTGTCACAATAAATGACAACCGGCCCATCTGTAGACTGATGCATATCATAGAGTAGCTTATGCAACCAAGCTACCTCACATGCAGCCATTACTGCACCCCTGTACTCAGCCTCTGTGCTCGACAAGGCAACTATAGGCTGTTTCTTGCTGCTCCAAGTGACTGCAGCACTCCCAAAAGAGAACACATATCCACTGGTAGATCGTCTATCAGAAATGCTACCAACCCAATCAGCATCAGTGTATCCATGCAACTGTATCTGAACCCCAGCCTCATAAAATAGTCCATACTGCAATGTGGACTTCACATACCTAAGTATGCGTCTAGCCGCATCCAAATGCGGTTTCCTTGGAGCCTGCATAAACTGACTTACCAACCCAACAGCATAGCTCAAATCTGGCCTGGTAATAGTCATGTAAATCAAACTTCCTACTATGCATCTGTACATAGTAGGGTCTTCCAGAAGCTCACCTGCATCTGTGCTCAGCTTCACATTCTGCTCCAAAGGAACTGAAATAGGCTTACAGCCTGTCATCCCATATTTGGACAGCATGTCCAATCCATACTGCCTCTGCAAGAGCTGTATCACCTCAATGCCCAAGAAATAACGCAACTCTCCCAAATCCTTCATCTCAAACTTCTGCCTCAATAGCATTTTCACATGAAGGATATCTTCATCACTATCACTTGTGATGATCAAATCATCAACATAAATGACCAGCAGCATAATCCCTTTCTCTGTTTTTCTCACATAGAGTGAGAAATCTGCCTTGGAAATCTGAAAGCCAATAGTGACAAGATACTGTCCTATCTTGTCAGACCATGCTCTAGGTGCTTGCTTCAAGCCATACAAGGCTTTCTTTAACCTGCAAACAAACTCAGGATGAATAGCATGAACATAACCTGCTGGCTGCTCCATAAAGACCTCTTCTTGCAAATCACCATGCTCTTAAGGCATTCTTTACATCCATCTGATGTAAAGACCATCCCTTTGATGTAGCCATAGCAATGGCTGCTCTTACGGTTGCCATCCTTGCAACCGGGCTGAAAGTTTCTTCATAATCAATGCCATATGTCTGTGCATACCCCTTGACAACTAATCTTGCCTTGTATCTATTCACAGAACCATCTGCATTGTGCTTGATTTTATAAACCCACTTACAGCCAATTGCATTCTTGCCTTTAGGCAAAGGCACCAATTCCCATGTAGCATTAGCATCCAAGGCATCCATTTCTTCATCCATGGCTTTCTCCCATTTTTCATTTCCCATGGCTTGCTCAAAAGAAGTGGGTTCTGGTTCCTGTATCACTTTGACCATATAGGCATAGTGAATGGCTGTAAATCCATCATATTTCAGCCTATCTACAGGATACCTAACCCTGGTAGACCTGCGCAAAATAGGCTCACTTCCAGGTGCTCTCAAAACATCCCTGGTCTTCCTTACTCCAGGTGTAACAACAGAAGGAATACCCAACTCATCATCAATGCTCTGCTCTGAGCCACTGGATTCACCATCCACATAAGAGTGACCTGCATTCACATCAAACATGGGTTGATCTACCTTCTCTTTTCCTTTTCGTGATACCTGCGTACCACTATCTGCATTGCTTTGAGGAGATTCTCCTGATCTCAATCTGCCTGTCCATGGCGAAGTATGTGAAATACTGCAAGATGACACCACAGGTCCACTGATATTTTGTGATTGCTACTGTGAATTCTATGCAGCATTACCATTTTGTGCATCTACATCAATCATCACATTTACTGGTTTATACCAGCTGCTCATCTCATCAAAAACAACATCTCTGCTCACTGTGAACTTATGTGTAGAAGGGTTATAGCATCTATACCCTTTCTGCTGCAGAGAATAACCAATAAAGACGCACTTCTCAGCTTTTGGATCCAACTTGGACCTCAACTCATCTGGCACATGGACATAAGCAATGCAACCAAAAATCTTCAAATGAGAAATATCTGGTTTCCTACCAGTATACATCTCCTCTGGCGTCATGCCATGTATTGCTGCAGTGGGAGTCCTGTTCATTATATAGACTGCTGTAGCAACTGCTTCAGCCCAATAATAATCTGGTAGATCTTTTTCATTTAGCATAGCCCGAGACACCTCTCCAATATGCCTGTTTTTTCTTTCTGCAATTCCATTTTGCTGTGGGGTATGACTGCATGAATATTGCTGCTTTATACCATGCTCCTGCAAGAATCTTGCAAACTCATTTGAGAGGTACTCTCCCCCTCCATCTGACCTTAGGCATTTTATTTGCAGGCCTATTTCTTTTTCAACCATAGTTTTGAAAGCTTTGAAGTGCCCAAACACTTCACTTTTCTTTTTCATAAAATACACCCACAGTTTCTGCTGAAGTCATCAATAAATGTGACAAAATAGTGACAGCCTCCAATAGATGCAGCTTTTGTAGTCCACACATCAGAGTGGATTAATTCCAATGGTTTTTTACTCTCTTGAACATGCCTAGGAAAAGGTTTCCTTGCCTGTTTCCCAAATTGACAGGCTTCACAAATCTTGTGCATTTCTGCAACCTTGAATTTTGGCAATCCTGCAACAATATTTTGGGCTTGCATTGATTTAAGTCGCTGTATATTTGTAAAGAATAAGGGAGAGAGATAGGAGACTCAAGTGCAGCTTTCTTCACAACACACAAAAGAGAGAGGACACAAGGTTGGAGGGTGAAGCCTTTCTTCACTTTTGCACACAACAACAATACAATAGAAGAGGGAAATACCCTATATGTCAAAACCTAGAATACGTGGTTCATATGTGAACCCAAACCAAAAACATACGTGGTAGTCTAACTACACCACGAGTACAACTAACATAGGCGGTGACATAAATGATAGTCATCCAGGAGATATATCGGGGGTAGAGCTTGATATCTCAACACTCCCCCTCAAGCTCAAATCCATCTCACGTACACCAAGCAAGCTCCTAAATCTGCGAAGCTTCTCGGTACCCAATGCCTTCGTAAAAATATCAGCCACCTGCTCCTCAGTGCTGACATAGACAAGATCAATCTCACCAGCTAGAACCTTCTCTCTCACAAAGTGATAATGCACCTCAATGTGCTTCGTTCTAGCATGATAAACTGGGTTATTAGCAAGCATGATGCTGCTAATGTTGTCACAATGAATGACAACTGCTGCATGAACTGACTGTCCCATATCTGCAAGTAGCTTCCGTAACCAAGCTACCTCACATGCAGCCATTGCTGCACCCCTGTACTCAGCCTCTGTGCTCGACAAGGCAACTGTTGGCTGCTTCTTGCTGCTCCAACTGATGGCACCACTCCCAAGGGAAAACATAAAACCACTAGTAGATCTCTTGTCTGAGACACTACCAGCCCAGTCAGCATCTGTGTATCCATGTACCTGTAATGCACACCCAGCTTCATAAAACAGTCCATAATGCAATGTGGACTTCACATACCGCAGTATGTGCCTAGCCGCATCCAAATGTGGCTTCCTCGGTGCCTGCATAAACTGACTCACTAGCCCCACAGCATAGCTCAAATCTGGTCTGGTTATAGTCATGTAAATCAAGCTACCTACTATGCGCCTATACATAGTAATATCTTCAAGAAGCTCACCTGTCTCTGCATTGAGCTTCACATTCTGCTCCAATGGAACAGAGATAGGCTTACAGCCTGTCATCCCATATTTGGACAGCATGTCCAAACCGTATTGCCTTTGCAACAGCCATATCCCACTCGGGGATCTAATAACCTCAATGCCCAAGAAGTAACGCAGCTCTCCCAAATCCTTCATCTCAAATTTCTGCTTCAACAACAGCTTCACTTCATTAATGTGTGCATCACTATCACCTGTAATAATCAAGTCATCAACATAGATGACTACAAGCACAATCCCTCTGTTTGTCCTTTTCACATAAAGTGAAAAATCTGAATTGAAAATCTGAAATCCAATAGTGACAAGATATTGCCCTATCTTCTCTGACCATGCCCTCGGCGCCTATTTTAAGCCATACAAGGCTTTGCGCAACCTGCATACAAAATCGGGGTGTGAATTATCCTCATAACCTTCTGGCTGCATCATATAAACCTCTTCCTGCAAATCACCATGCAAGAAGGCATTTTTCACATCCATCTGATGCAAAGACCATCCCTTTGCAGCAGCCATAGCAATTACTGCTCTCACGGTTGCCATCCTTGCAACTGGGCGGAAAGTTTCCTCATAGTCAATTCCATATGTCTGTGCAAAACCTTTGGCAACCAATCTTGCCTTGTACCTGCTAACAGACCCATCAGCATTGTGCTTTACTTGAAAGTTTCCTCATAGTCAATTCCATATGTCTGTGCAAAACCTTTGGCAACCAATCTTGCCTTGTACCTGCTAACAGACCCATCAGCATTGTGCTTTACTTTGTAAACCCACTTGCAGCCAATAGCCTTCTTATCATGAGGCAAAGGCATCAAATCCCAAGTGTGGTTTGCATCCAAGGCAGCCATCTCTTCATCCATAGCTGCTTCCCAATTTTTATGCCCTGCTGCATCCTCAAAACATGTGGGCTCTGGCTCCTCTAGAACCTTGACCATATAAGCATAGTGATGTGCTGTATACCCATCATATCTCAGCCTGTCAACTGGATACTTAATACGAGTGGACCTCCGTACAACTGGATCAGTTGTAGGAGTCTTTAAATCATGCCTGCTTTTCCTTGCATCAGGTGTAACAACAGAAGGAATCCCAAGTTCCTCATCAAGGCTCATTTCAGAGCCACTTGACTCTCCATCAACATGAGAGCTACCAGCAGACACATCAAACACTGGAGCATGGTCCACTTTTTCTTTTCCCTTATGTGATACCTGCACAACACTATCAGGACTGCCATGTGACGATTCACTAGATCTCAATCTCCCTGTCCATGCATTAGATCCACTAGTAGAGGATTCTCTGGGTCCACTCAAGGCTTGAGATTGCTGCTCTGGATTTATTGCAGCATTCCCATTTCCTGCATCTGCATCTCCTACCATAACAGTTGGTGCATACCAGCTGCTCATTTCATCAAAACCACATCTCTGCTCACTTGCATTTTGCGGGTGGAAGGGTTATAATAGCGATACCCTTTCTGGTGCAGAGCATATCCAATAAAGATGCATTTTTCTGCCTTTGGATCCAGCTTTGTTCTCTTCTCATCAGGAACATGAACATAAGCTATGCAACCAAATACCTTCAAGTGAGAAATATCTGGTTTTTGGCCTATATACATTTCTTCAGGCGTCATGCCATGGACAGCTGCAGTGGGGGTTTTGTTCATAATATAAACAGCAGTTGCTACTGCTTCAGCCCAAAAATAATCAGGCATGTTTTTCTCATTTAGGATCGCCCGTCCTACTTCTGCAATATGCCTGTTCTTCCTTTCTGCAACCCCATTCTGCTGAGGGGTAGACCTGCATGAGTACTTCCTTTGAATTCCCTGTTCTTTCAGATATTCACAAAATTCTTCTGAAAAGTACTCTCCCCCTCCATCAGATCTTAGCACTTTAATATGCACACCTTTCTCTTTTTCAACCATGGCCTTAAAAGCCTTGAAATGGCTGAACACTTCACTTTTGTGCTTCATAAAATAAATCCACACCTTCCTAGTGTAGTCATCAATAAACGTCACATAATAATGGCATCCACCAATAGAAGCAGCTTTGGTTGTCCAAACATCTGAATGGATCACTTCCAAAGGTCTTCTGCTCACCTTAACATTTTTGGGAAATGCATGTCTGGCTTGCTTACCCATTTGGCATGCTTCACATACCTTTTGCGAGCCTTTTGCATTCCCTCAACTCTGAATTTAGGCAAACCTGCAACAATGTTTTTCGTTTGCATAGATTTCAGCCTTTGTATATTCACGTGCCCAATGCGCTTGTGCCATATCTCAATATCTGCAATGACACCTCTCCCATGCGCAAACATAGCAGCTTTCACCTCAGGCATATTAACATCCAAGGTGAACATTCTGCCATTTTTGTTGCCTTTCGCAACCAAGCGGCACTTATTTTTCAAGTCCTCAACAAAGCATCCATCAGGATTAAATCTAACCTGCAGACCTTGCTCAACCATCTGGCCAACTGAAACCAGGTTCTTAGTGATTTTTGGAACATGAAGTACATCTGCCAAGTACTTTTTTTTGCCATCCTGCATAGCCAATGGCACTTTACCAACCTGCGTAATTGGGTGCACAGTATCATCACCTGTTTCAACATAACCTGGCTTATCCAAATTTCTAACATCATGAAACCACTCACCATGACTGGTCATGTGGTTAGAGGCACCTGAATCAACATACCAAACATCATTGCAAGCTGCAGCATCTCCTGACATGGAGTTAACCATATGCTGCATCATAAAAAGGTGCTCATTTCTGTCGTCACCATGCCCACTTGATGATGCATAGTTGCTTTGCTGCAACTTCCCACTTTTGATGTCATTCTATTTTTTATAGCATGTATTCTCCTTGTGTCCAGGCTTTCCACAATAATAGCATTCTGTGCTGCTATTTACTTGCTGGTTCCTTTGCCATGAACCACGGCCTCTTTGGCTCCCCCTGCCTCTAGAACTACCAAGTCCTCCTCCATAGGATTGGTTTTCCTGTTGTTGCTGCTGATTCTGATTTCCTGCATGGCCACCAAAACGGCCTCTTCCTCTACCCCTGCCTCTACCTGTATTCGAGTAGAAAGCAGTCTCTTGAGAAGTTGAGGTGGCTGAACCACCATTCCTTTGCTCTTCACTCAGCAAGAGAGCAATAAGTTCCTGAAAATCAGGAAATGTTTCACGAACTCCAATGGATGTCCGAAACTGTGCATAATCTTTCCCAAGACCATTCAAGGTCATGGACACTAAGTCCTCATCATCAACAGGTGCTCCAATGGAGGCAAGAGAATCTGCAAGGCCTTTCACCTTCAAGGAATACTCATTTATATTCATATTTTTCCTTTGCACATTGTGCAACTCCTGCTTTAGCTGCATCTTTCGTGCTTTGGTATTTGTGCTATACAGCTTCACCAATGTATCCCATGCCTCCTTAGGTGTCTCTACATCTTGTATATGCACAATCATAGAATCTGAAATGCTAACAGACAGCCAATACAAGCATTTTCTGGCTTTTTCATGCCACTCTTTAAAGGCCTTCAATTCACAGGAGTGGGAGCAGCACCCAACACTGGTTCTACAGTTTCACCACTGATGTACTCCCAAACTCCCTTTCCCATAAGGAAGTTTGTCATCCTAAACTTCCATGCTTGGAAGTTGTTCTTGTCAAGCTTCTCACTGACAATGGTAGACAGATTCTCAGACATTTTACAAATCACGAATTGCAGCAGCAACCTGTAAACACAGCAAATGCCTCACAAGGGCAAATAGCAAAACTTCTGCAAACAGCCTCACAAGGGCAGATCCGCAACATTGACGAAAGTGGTATTTCACCACACAGTCACTTCCTAGTGACGATTTTACATCAACAGGCAATAGGCATGAATCTGCAACTCCCAATATCTCTGCACATAGGCATACGATGCAATTTCTGTGGCACCTTTCCACCGACTAGCCGCGCAGCGTCCGCACAGCGAAAAACAGGGCCTTTTTTTGAGTGCCTGCGAAGAACTTCCACCTTCAAAACGGGCCCCGAAACGGCCTCAAATCAAAAAAATAAAGTCACCAAGGGCTTTGCCCTTGCCCGCAGCATATACTGCGCTCTCGCCACACCGCGAAGGGCCTCTCAATCTGAAACAGTGCACTCCTGCACTTCTGGCTGTGCTACCTGCAGAGATTTGCTCCCAAACTCGAAATAGGAAAGCAACACTGGTCCTCTTACCAGGGCACCACAAACTTGGCTTGCTTTCTTGAGCTCCTTACCACGAACAAGGCTCTGATACCATGTAAAGAATAAGGGAGAGAGATAGGAGACTCAAGTGCAGCTTTCTTCACAACACACAAAAGAGAGAGGACACAAGGTTGGAGGGTGAAGCCTTTCTTCACTTTTGCACACAACAACAATACAATAGAAGAGGGAAATACCCTATATGTCAAAACCTAGAATACGTGGTTCATATGTGAACCCAAACCAAAAACATACGTGGTAGTCTAACTACACCACGAGTACAACTAACATAGGCGGTGACATAAATGATAGTCATCCAGGAGATATATCGGGGGTAGAGCTTGATATCTCAACAATATTAACATGACCAATGCGTTTGTGCCAGATATCAATATCTGCAACTACACCGGTCCCATGTGCAAACATTGCTGCACTCAATTCAGGCATGTCTGCATCCAACATAAACATCATGCCCTTCTTCTTTCCTTTTGCTATCAAGCGACCATTATTTTTCATATCCTCAACAAAGCATCCATGAGGATTAAATCTGACCTGCAAGCCCTGCTCAACCATCTGACCAACAGAAACCAGGTTCTTGGTGATGTTCGGGACATGAAATACATCAGACAAGTATTTCTTTTTCCCATCCTGCATAGACAAAGGAATTTTGCCAATCTGCACAATAGGATGTGCAGTATCATCACCAGTCTCCACAAATCCTGGTTTTTCCATTTTTCTTGCATCCTGCATCCATTCAGCGTGACCTGTCATGTGGTTTGACGCACCCGAGTCAACATACCACACATCATTGCTTTCTTCTGCACTTGTTATAGAATTTGTCATATGCTGCACCATAAACAAATGCTCATTTCTGTCATCACCCTGTCTACTAGAGGATGCATAATTGCCTTGCTGCAATTTTCCATTCATAATGTCATTCTGCTTTTTATAGCAGTCCTTAGCCATATGACCCATTTTGCCACAATAGTAGCATTCAATATTGCTGTTTGCATTTTGGCCTCTCTGCCATCCACCACGGCCTCTTTGGCTCCCCCTGACTCTAAAGTTCCCATGTCCTCCTGCATAGGACTGGTTTTCTTGCGTTTGCTGCATATTCTGATTTCTACCACGGCCTGCAAATCGGCCTCCTCTACCTCTGCCTCTACCTCTGCCAGCATTTGAGTAGAAGACAATTTCTTTTGAAGTTCCTGCTGAAGAAGATGCACCCCCATTTCTCTGCTCTTCAGAAATTAGAAGAGCAATCAACTCCTCAAAATCAGGAAAGTTTTCACGGATGGCAATGGATGTCCGGAACTGTGCATAATCCTTTCCTAGACCATTCAAGGTCACAGAAACCAAATCGTCATCATCCACTGGCGACCCAATGGAAGCAAGTGCATCTGCAATTTTCTTCACTTTCATGTGGTAGTCATTTATGCTCAAATTTTCTCTCTGCACATTGTGCAACTCCTGTTTGAGTTGCATTTTCCTGGCTTGCGTATTTGTGCTATACATTTTTGCCAAAGTATCCCATGCCTCCTTTGGCGTATTTGCATCCTGAATATGCACAATCATGGAGTCCGAAATACTGATAGACAGCCAGTACATAACTTTCCTGGCTCTCTCATGCCATCCTTTGAATGCCTGCATTTCCTGTTGACTAGGAACATTAGGAAGAACAGGTTCTTCTTCATTTCCTGTAATGAATTCCCAATAGCCTTTTCCCATCAAGAAATTCGTCATTCTAAACTTCCATGCCTGGAAGTTGTTCTTGTCAATCTTTTCAGTGACAATCTGTGAAAGAGAATCAGATGCCATTACAGAACACTGCAAAATATTCTGTCACTGCAAAAAACACAGCTTTTTGCCTCACACGGGCAGATCTGCAAAACCGACGAGAGTGGTATTTCACCACACAGTCACTTCCTAGTGACGATTTTGCATCAACAGGCAATAGGCATGAATCTGCAACTCCCAATATCTCTACACACAGGCATACGATGCAATTTCTGCGGCACCTTTCCATCGACTAGCCGCGCAGTGGTCGCACAACAAAAAACAGGGCCTTTTTCTGAGTGCCTGCGAAGAACTTCCGCCTTCAAAACGGGCCCCGAAACAGCCTCGAATCAGAAAAATAAGGTCACTAAGGGCTTTGCCCATGCCCGCAGCATATACTGTGCTCTCGCCACACCGCGAAGGGCATCTCAATCTGAAACAGTGCACTCCTGCACTTCTAGCTGTGCTACCTGCAGAGATTTGCTCCCAAACTCGAAATAGGAAGGCAACACTGGTCCTCTTACCAGGACACCACGAACTTGGCTTGCTTTCTTGAGCTCCTTACCACGAACAAGGCTCTGATACCATGTAAAGATTGTGGGAGAGAGGGAAGGAGTCTCACTTGAGGCTTTCTCACATGCACAATGGGGGAATACACACGAAGGTGGAGGCTGAAAAACAGTTTTCCTCTTCTTAGTTGTGAAAGCCAAAAGAACTCCAGTACAAAGAAATAGAAGAACCCTATATGTGGGTCTCAAACCAAACTCAACTAACTAAGGTGGCATACTAACTGAGCCACAAACTATAGTAGATAAGGATAGCTGTCATCCAGCTATTATTTGTGGGCGGTGTACCAACCGCATCTCCAGCTAACAAGTCGGTGACATAAGTACACAACGGTCACCCTGGCATATCTCGAGTGTTGGAGCTCGATATCTCAACAAGAATTACATTTAATCATATATTATAGTTAATTAAAATAACCTCAAACTATTTAAATATAGTATAGTTATATGGCTTGATTAAAATCACCTCAAATTTATTAACATATAGTATAGCTATGTGGCTTGATTAGTTAAAGTCTAAAAATCTCTCAACGTAGTCAAATTTGAATCAAACCTAATAAAAAGGTAGATCAAATCTAGGGGAGATGGAGTGTCTAAGTTTCCTAGAAAAGGACACTCATAATGGAAACTATCACACCTATCTGAGATTGTGACATATGTTACTACAAGTAGATGCATATTTCATTGCACTGACATAGCACTTATGCATTAAATTAATGAAACAATCATGTCCACACATACAAATGACATGAAACTTTGCAAGTGTGTGAAACATAATCAACCTATATCCTTTGCAAATAATCACACCCAAGCAACACTTTGACATATGCTAGAAGACCATTACTAAATATCTCCTTGCATGTACATGTCATTGCAAGTGTGTGAAGCATAATCAGCTTATGCCCTTTGCAAATAATTGCCCTCAAGCAACACTTTAACATATGTATTGCCTTCATTTTGTACCGCATTGAAACCTGTTGAGACTTTGAAAGGATCGTTTATAATTGAGAAAACTTGATCATGTTTTTCTCAATATAAACAATGAGTTTGAATCTAGTGAACCTGTAATTTACAAGATGGTGTGTGGTTTTGGATAGCATCTTTAATCTATTTTTGTGTAAACATTGAAATTTTTGATACTTTCAATAAATTAGATAGAATTTTAAGAGTGTGTAGATAAATGGCCAAACAAGTAGACATACATAATACTTTAGTGCTCCATCAGCTCCACTTAGAAGTCATTTATTTCAATTGAAGATCAAAAGCTATGTTTCTTCACATGATTAGAAAACCTTGAGAAATTAAAATCTCATGTAAAGGTCTCAAGAGAATTCAAACTAATGTAAAGGAATACCCTAGGAATCCCTGATAGAGAGCTTTTAGGTCAAGGAGTTGAACTATGACATGAAAGATATGTTGAATGTAAATATATTTCAACAAATGGTAAAATCCAAGAAATTATAACAATAATATTTAAGAATCTATAATAGGATGATGAATATTTAGAACAAAAGAAACAATAAAGATAATGGCAAGCATAAGTTGGTGCATGATAAGATTTAGGGGAGAGAAGAGAATTAGCTAAGGATATAAGAGTTAGAAGCTATAAAACCAACTCAAAATTACATGAATTTTTAGAAGAATTTTGGCATATGATGATCTATAAAATAGATTTGGAAATCTAAGATTCAAAAAATACCTTCTTCTCTAATTTGGAGGAACATACAAAAGCAATGTCGCAAAGTTCACCCTCTTAATAGTTGCAAAAGGTATTATACCTTATCACAATGTCATCATATATATTATCAAATTGTAGGGATATCTAATCTTGACTCATTGAAATGGATCCTTATATGAAAATTTCCTTCGTCATATTCTCATCTTATTACTTCAAAGAAAAAGAGGATGTGTTTTTGAAATGTTTTGCCAAGTTTGAAAAAGGAGTAAGTAATTCGCATTCTCTTATGCTTTAATTGCATGGATAATGATGAGGAAAATTTTGTTGTTTGCAAATACCTCCCAATGAGCATGAAAGTGGGCTATCATACGATCTCCACCCTTGAGAAATGATAGTGCATAGATGAATCATGATATATTCACTTTCTTAATGTCTCTCTAGGTGAAGTAGTACTAAAGCATGCACATAGATGCATGCAAAAAGAGAAATGTAAGCTTGTGGATCCATGCATTTACCTCTTAATAAAAGTATTAGAATAGTATTATCATGTCTAGTCATGTTATCTTTTCAAGAACTATAAGAAATTCCTAAAATGAACAACATAGCTTTTTAGCATTTTTGATATATCTAAAGAATCATCGGTATATCCATCCACATTTAAATAGGTATGTGTTGTGTGTGCATGAATGTACATGCACCAACACACATAGTATATTATAAGGACTCTGAATTTAAACCACAAATATGGAAAATAAGAATAAATTGCTCAACGCCTTGGATATTTTACATTAAGAGCTACTAGCACTCTTTAAAAGACAAAAAATTTAGCCATAGGTATGATCAAGGGGTGTAAGTTCTATTGTAATCTTGGGTGGATCACACTTTCAAACCCTTTAAGAAATTGCTCAATGGTTTCAATATTCTTTTTAAGCTACTAAAACTCTTTAAAGAGGCTTTTTTTCCCCAAAATTATAATGCAATGGTGTAATTCGCCTTGTATGCTTGGGGGGATCACAGTTTCAGATTTACTTTTGAAGATTCGCCTTGTACGCTTGGGGGGATCACAGTTTCAATTTTACTTTTGAAGATTCGTGTGGGTTTGTGTGCTATCTTAAAGCTTTGAAATTATTCCCCTCTTAGTTCCCTAACGCTCTAATCATAGGAAATAGGAATTCCACCAAACATTAAGTTATATTTTGGTAATATCCTTTCCAAAACTTTACAAAATTGACTACACTTACATCATATCATCAGAGGCAATGATGATGTTTGTGTTTTACTGTGCACAAAAATGTTGAACTTTATCACTTAATAAGAAGTCTATGTATCTAGATGATACAAGGAATTACTTTTAGTAAATTAATGTTAAAAGATTGAAAAACCTACTAAAGTGAAGGTAACCTATTAGATATAAAGAATATAAAATATGAATACATTCAATAGTAAGATGGAAAACAATATCGTATAACTTCTACAACTTAATATATTAGCATGTCCATGCCTCAAGACCAAGAACCCTCATCATTCTTTTATTTTCTAATTTGCTAGTGCTTACTATTATACATAGATAGATGAATTAGAAACACTTATTTCGATATTTTTCATCATATATTTATTTGATAATTAGTGAGCTATAGGTATTGATCATATATTAACCCTTCACCGTAATGGAATGCATGCATTGGACAATCTTCAAGCATTTTTTTAACCTCTTATGATTGATGCTATTGTCACACATAGACAATTGAACAAGCAACAATTTTTTTAATCATAATTAGGGTGTAGCTTTTTTGTTTACATATGCATACCTTGTCCTTAGTAGCAAAAAACAAATTGGACATGCTTTATCATTTTTAATCTCCTTTAATTGATAATATGGTATGTTTTCTTGTGCATTTAGGATGCAAAGCCTCATAATGAAGAGTGGTTTTCTTCATGCGAATATCATAGGATCTTATCTTAGAGAAATAAATATATTTCTAGAGTATAGAAATAGCATAGATAATTAGCTTCTCCATAAAAATGACATGAGAAACTCCTCACCTTTTGTACTATCCCTATAATCCTACTGAACATACAAATATGAAAGTTGGATCTTACTATATTCTATTATTTCTATTCTAAAGTGAATATTTTCTCACATCATATTTTGCACTATGATGTACATCTTCACATTAACATTTAAATGCAAATTAAAGTACATTTATGTTAACTGTCACAGTTCGGCAGTGACTCCACATGTGGAGGGGTCTTGTAGGGATGTCAAGCAAACTCTTCTCCTCCTACCACTCCTTGAGGGAGCAATGCAAGCACATGCCATCCAAGAGTGTCATGCCAATGGCTTTTTGCAGTTGTAGCAATGTGAATCCTCAAGAGAGGAAATGGGAGAAGAGGAGGGGAAGGGGGATGGAAGAGGGGGAGAGGAGAGGGGAGAGGGGAGGGAAGGCATGGAAAGGGGGTGAGAGGTATTCACAAGGGCAAGAGTAAGAGAAACATAGACAAACTTCTTGGAAGAGAAGGAGATATTCTACCTCTCAAACTTCCAAGTATACAACTAAAGACCAAAGCCAAACTTTTTACCTTTATTCATAGCACCTCTTGAAGGAAGGTCCAACCCTACCCCTCCTCACCAAACTTCCAAGTATACAACTGAAGACAAAAGCCAAACTTTTTACCTTTTATACGTAGCACCTCTTGAAGGGAGGTCCAACCCTACTCCCTATTTCTCATGTTACAAGCACTTGGACCATGTTCTAGGTACCTAGAATTCCATTCTCATCCCATCCTTCTCTCCACTCTATCTCACGGGGTAGACAGTAACCTTGTGAGTTGAACATTATTGGGTAATACTACAGTTATGATATTCTTCAATAATGTTCTACAATCTATGGTCACAAATCCATTTGCATAGTTGATCATGTTTTAGTTGCTTTTGTTTCAGTATCATGCACAAGGACATGCATGTGATGTTAATAAAACTAGAGTATTTACTTTTACAAGAACAATATGACTTGATCCACCTTTAAAATTCATGAGTATATGGATTTGAAATTTGAATAGGGGCTGTTTGATAGTTTTTCATCATGACAAGAATGACTATCTTGCTAATGTACTTTCTTGCAAATTCATGAATAGATGGGTTTGAGTATAGTTTGTGTGGTCTATAGCTATTGAGAGATGCTAGTAAGTACTATCTTACAAAATTCATGATGTACAATTCATGGGGACGAGCATTTTCTGAGCGAAATCTTCCGAGCGTCCGAGCGAAGGAAAAAAAAGCTTCCAACTATGCATAAATATGGCAAAAATCGATCAGAAGAAAACATAGTTTCACTTAGAAATATGCAAAGCATTATAGCAATGCCTATTTTATACAAAAATCTTTAGGTGAATCTGTAGGAATGGTGAGAGCATAATGGGATGGCTTTTGAAGAAACCCACATGTAGAGTAGACTTCTCTATGAAAATTCCCTTATGATCCTTCTTACAACTTTTACTTAATAGGGGGTGACATTGAAAACCCTCTCTCAACCTATCTTCATGAAAGAGTTTCTTCAAAGAAAACTCATTGAACTAAGCCATCCAGGTAGTTTCGCTAGCGAAACCCCTTTGAAGCAAGTCTCCCAAGGTAGTTTCGAAAGTGACATAACTTTCATATCCAATGTCCAAATATAGTCATTCAACCACTCAAATTGATCGGAACACCCCATTTGAGCACATCTATGGAGTTATATTTTGGAAAATCTTTCATATATAGTATTAAATATTACATGTATTTTATGAGAGTGATATATAAGCCTAAGTTAATACTTATTTATAGTAATTTAAACTTCTTTAGAAACATGTCCATAAATATGCTATAAAAACACTAAAAAGATATTGCCATATGATATAAATGTGTTAATAAGTAATTATATATGCATAGTATTATTACATTGAGAGTGATTATGAGGAATGTTTCTTAAAGGAATCAACACTTTTTTAAGGTAATAACAGGGGTACAAAGGGATGTCTCTAAATAAGAAAATTATGTTGTGTAAAAATGAATGAGTGACTAGTCTGTATATTTTTATGATAAAGGGATCTAGTTCTAGTGAAAATAAAAGTGTAAAAACCATGTTTCTTAAAGAAAAACATTTTTAAAAATCTCTTGAAAAACACACTCGGATAAACCTGCTCATAGGTTTTTGCTCGTAAAATTGACGCATCCTACAATTCATTATGGCAATATATCATGAAGATGATATTATAGATCTTAAAATCATCCCTAGATATTTAAATGTCACTTATTTTTATATTAAAATTAAGGCTCATAGAAATCAATTTAAATTTTAAGATTTCTATTAGTAAAAGTTTGATAATCTTTAAAAGTATATTAGAATCCCTTAGATTTTGGAAATAGTGAAGAGAAATGTTAATGAACATCACAACTAAAAGATTTAGAATCATTTTGAAATTACTATGACAACGTAGTGCTCAAATTATTGTAGAATGAGTTGACGTGGAGAGCATACCACTTTTTATAGTTTTCTTAACTTTTTGTCAGTACGCATGAAAGTATATAATTAATTCTTCACTAACCTAGATGACTCCCATCTTAAAGTTATTATAGTAAGAGTTGAATTGGAGTACATACATATTTTTATAGCTTTTCTCAACTTTAATTCAGTAAAGTCTTCACTAACCTAGATGATGATGTAAGTCTCATCCAAGAAAGTTTGTGTCAATGTTCTTTAGACTTGTCTATCTGTAGTCATGATTTTTGACAATATGAAGACTTGTGTGCACGCATTATAGTATACATAGTTGTTGGAATTATTAGAGACATCTTTTAAAGTATAAGTTTATTTATGTCATGTTTTGATTTTGTAAATGCACTTTGGAATGCATCTTCTAAGCTTTTGTACAAAGAATGGTTGTTAAACAAGACTTAGTTTGAATCAAATTTTGTAGCTACTTTTGTGTTATGCTGTGGTTTTGTAACTACATTTTAGAATGTAGCTTTCAAGCCTTTATATTACGAATGGATGTGTAACAAGACTCGATTTGCACCAAATTTACGTCTAGTTCTAAGTCATTTCATGAGAGCAACATCTTAATTAATCCATCTATAGACAAGATATTCCTTGATAAATGGATTTAAATTGTTGCATTGAAGTGCATGTAGTTTATAGGATAATCTTTGAGATGCATTAAATTTGACTCTTAGAGTATGCATTCCAAAGATACTTTTTGCAAAACTTTTAGTATCAAAATAATTTATTTTTGTATGGGCTTCAAGACTACTTAAATTGGTGCCTCATTTTTTTATGTAGCCTTTCAATTCTAAACTTTTTAACAATTGGAATACACATTTTGTGAGTATTTAAGATTGGAATTCTTTTGTAATGAAATTTAAGTGATTGTAAGACAATTCTAAAGTTTCTTTGTAAAGAAAAGTTGGTCTTCTTTGAAAAAATTGCATTATGCATTTCTGTTTTTACAAGGCTAGGAGCAAGTGTCCATCATGTTTTGGCATTTTTATGGCATCTTAACACTATTTTTCTAATTTATTAAATAGGATTAATTGCATTGCTAGCAATAAAAAAATACCATTTTTGTGGGATATTATTACTACCTTCTTAGTTTATTAAGAATGGTTGATTACATGATTTCTAGCAAGTAGAAAAATGCCACTTTAAGATCTTTGTCTGGAGATCCCCAATTAAGGAAGCAACTCAACCCACTTCCTCATGTCATGTAGCTATTTATGCATTTGTATTCATCATGTTGTGTGGGTTCTGGCTATATATATCTTTTAAAATATTTTTCCTTCATGAACTTTAAAAGGGAGCAAGCTTCTTCATGATCATCCCAAAACTAAATTTGGCTAAACCTTATGTAGATTTATGATGTACTAGGGAAACAAGGCCCCGTCTCTAAGAGGAACATAGAGGGAACATATGAATGTTTCACAACAATTAGCCAATTTATATGAAACTTGACCATCCCCATTATATTGTCAAAATTTCCATGAGTACTTTCTATCAAAGGCATAACTCTTTCATATCCTTTCCTAGTACATTGCACATGTATACTATACATGTCAAGACTAACAAACGTCTAAATATCCATATTTTGATCCAATAGAATAGCATTATTTGCATTTGAGGTGAAAAGAGAGACCTAATATAGCAAATTACATTGACGAGAATTTGGTGTACATATAGCAATTCCTAGCATAGAAATGCCTGACATGTATATTGCATAAAGGATATGGGCATTCAAACTAAATGAAAGCATTATAAATTATCATTTATTTACGTGAGGGAAGTCCCGATGTTTGATGATGGATCTAGAGATTCAATAATCACTAACCATAGCCAAGTCAAAATGGCATTTTTTATGGTTATCCATATTTTTGTTAACCTAAGCAAGTAAATATGATAATCACTTACTAGGAAGTGTTATATTTAGTGAATATTAATTTTGCATGAAATTATACACCACATATGGGAATTATAGTATTTATGTAAGGGCTTTTAGAAATGGGATGTATGTCCTTAGGGGGACACCTAGAAATATGTAAGTTACCATGTGAGCTCAAATGACTGGGTATTTTAATTCAAAATTTTAAGGAAATCTTATATAAAAACATTTATAAATTTTTAAAGAAATTTTTGGGAAAAAAACTTTAAGTCTATATGGAAAAGGGAGTCATTTCATTCATTAAAAATATAACTTACAACTTAGATTTTTCTTTTTCTTCTTCTTCTTGTTTCTTTGAAAGGTCACACGTGCTCAGCTCCAATCCATCCACCCAATGTCTAGCCATTGCAATCCCAATTACAATGAAATCTGGTGCTAGAACCACCATATCACCAAACAAAATATTCATCCTACTAGTAACAAGTAAGAAGTTTTTAAAATACCCCTTGAACACATGTTATACATAGAATTTCTTAGTAGTGCACCCCCCAAGTGTATGTAAGGATTTTTCACATATGTGCAGGTATTGTAACAGGTTTTGTTACAAGGTGGGGCAGCCACTCACCAATGGAAGTTAAGACTTCAAAGCTCAAGGCACCACAAGGATATAGAAATTTTTTTTGATACACTATTGTCCACAACTTTCAATTTTAGATCAAGCGCTAATAAAGAAAAAATCCATGGTAGATCTCTATTTGTTCTTCTATCTCTTACACAAACCACACATTATTATAGCTTGATTGAGCATCTTTAGCACTGTAACAACCTTTTGCAACTCCTTCAAATCTCAGTAATGATTTACCATGGTTGCTTAGATTGTCTAGTTTTATTATGGGATTTTTGTTTTCGTTTGTGTTGGTATTTTATCTCTATTATATAGTAAACATTCCCCGCATGCATCTCATTATTGACCATGAACTTCTAAACTAACAATTCTTATAACTTTAATCAACATCCAAGTTTGTTCTGTAAAATCAACATGCATATCGCATTATTTCACATCAAATCTCCAGATGAATGATAAAGTTACTTAAGAAAACCATTTTCAAGTTTGATTACATGAGCCTTAACTAGGAAACTCAGATGTTATATTGCTAAGTACATGCATCAAGTTACATGAAGAGATTTTGAAATCCAAACTTTATTGAAGACATAGATACAGTCCTTTAAATTTCCTTGTTGGGACAATTCACAATACCTACACAAATATGACAATGCTTACTACCTATCTTGTATTTGATCACCATACAATGGTCCTTCCACCTTGAGTTGCATAGGAAATTTTGCACCCATCCTCTCTTTTAGTGGACATAGAATGATGAAAATAAACAATATCTTTTTCTTTTGGGGTGGGAGAGGATGCAAACTTTCCATTGTAAAAATATATGAACGACTACATGAGGCATGGGGGTATCTCTCTATAGTGAAGCCCTTGCCTTGCATCCCCCCTCCCCGCGCCCCCCTTCAACAACTTTGAATATGAATCATGTTGTTTGTGATATGTATAAGTGGAATGAGGTTGCTACTGGTGCCCCCCACCTTGATTAGATAGACACACACTTTGCTTTTAAGGAAGTTTCATGAATTTCCATACTAGAGCATGGGATCTCGAATGTAAGGAGACCTATTTATCAGCCAAACGGCATGTGCCTCATTTTATTCAAGAAGACGTATTCTATGGAGAGTCATGAGAATTTCTCCAATCCCACAGCTATTCCTCGAGTGCAATGATGTGAAGGACTAGCAAGGTAGTGATAAGCTCATTTGATATGTAGTGGTCATAAACATCATGACCCACGATAAAGATATAAAGAATTATTTGCTTTTCAATTTAAATGCCCACTGAGGAGCCCCCAGTGAGAAAACGTGCCCATTAATTAATTTATGTGAGGGTTCCCTTAATTAAGGTGACTAAATAATGTAAGCTTCGAGGGGGATGTGATAAGTATTAACGGAAGCTTCCAGAGAGTGTGAGTGGGGGAGCTTCTTGGAGAAGCTTGTGCTCTCCAGAAAGTTATGTTGACTCCTATAAAGAGGAGGCCAGGATGAAGGGAGAAGGGTGGGGCTATGAAAGCCCCCCAAAAACAAGCACAAAGAGCAGGGGAGAGAGGGGAGGTTGAGTGGAAGGGAGAGGAGAAGCAGGCGAGGGAGAGGAGGGAGAGAGGGGAGAGAGTGGGAGGGAGAGGCGAGGGTAGAGAGAGAGAGAGAGAGAGAGAGAAGGCGAAAGGAGAGGAAGTGAAGGTAGAGGCAGAGAGGGGAAGGGAGAGAGGGAGAGGATGTAGTAGGAGAGGAGAGCGAAGGAGGTGGAAGGTAGACCGCGGTGCAGCAAAGCGAACGTGGAAAGATTACTTCGCGGAGATCGAGGAAGAAGAATTAATTCGAGATTAAGGAGGGGCCCCAAATGCGAGTGACTAATAAATTAATGTGTTTTCAAAGTGCGAGTGAAAAGGGGAGACCATATGTATATGTAGATATAATCAATTATTTAATGGTTGGTATGTACTAAGGTACTTGTAGTACCCTAAAGTGTCCTTAAGAGTAAATAAGCTTGATTTTCACTTTAAATCTTGTTAAGTCGAACCTAGTCGCCACTCGAAAGCATGTAACCTTCCATTAGGTATGCTTTATTTTTTGCCTATCTTCAAGCGGAGTGTTATGAGAAAAAACCCGGAAGCTTCAAAGTTACATTTTCTTAATTCAAGTATTGCTTACTAGGTTATAGCGTCCAAATAATTTATATAATGGCGAGATGTTTTTAAAATAATAGAACACTATCTTCACGCAATGTAAAGATAGAAAATTACAAAAAACATTAAGTGACGCAAATAGAAAGTGAGAAACTCTCAATGAAGAGAGCCGCTTTACACATGTAAGCTAAAGCGAACATGCAACCAGCAATTGCAACATGCTATGGAATGCATCTATTGGAAGGAGCTCGCATGGAAGACAAAGTGGCGCAGATCTTCGTGCGCAAATTGACCCGTGATGACTGTGAACATCACTGTGTCGTGCTTTCGACATTTTGATATTCATCCCACTACATCCTCCAGGTCCCATCAAGCACTTATACTCAAGAAGAGTACCACGAAGAATTTGATACTTTGGCTCGCACCATCTTTTGCATTCAAACATATCTATTTGGCCTTAACATCACATCGCTGAGAAGAAGAGCATTGAAACTTCTGTGTATTTCTATTAGACATATCCATCAGCTTTTCAATCTGCACAAAGCCAATGCTAATAGAATATTTGACTTTAGTGGCCATGCTTAAGCCTGGCTAAAGTCACTTTGCTGTGATTCCAGCTAGTGGGTCCTCTTTCTTGGTTATAAAGCAATCAGATTGGTGGTCGTTAATATTACTCATCACGCTTCAACACTCGTATCCCATTCAGCACCAGATGCTTGATTTTTGCTTAAGATCAAGAGCAGTCCTTTCAATAAACACACTATATTTGATCAGAGGAGTATCTAGAGGAGTATTTGGAGAGTAGTTTCAGGAATAAGTTGACAACGATAAGGAATCGATTTGAGGCAAGTTGTGTCACTCTTTGAGCTTGCATGCTTTGGTTTCGTTTGCTTGCTTTGTGCCTTAACTCTCCAAATAGTTTTGATTTATTTGATTTTGCTTGCAGGCCTTTGATTCGACAAAGAAGGCGAATGAATATGGGTTCTTTCAAGTTTATGGCGTCTATGCACGAGGAGGTTTTCTGGCGTTCAAGGCTTACTGCTGCTTTCAGAACAGGATGGGCTTGTTTCATGGCAGGCCTCATTTTACAATTGAGCAACATGCATGCGGATTGGGTGACATTTCCACTCTTCTCCTACGTAATAGCAGTGACCGTAGTGGGAGAGTCCACCCTTGGAAAGGCTCTCCAAGACACCATTGGAGTGCTCACGGGAACAATCCAAGGTGTGGGCATGGCTATGCTGGTCTTGCAACTGCTTAGCCCAGAGAGGATATCCATAGGCGCAGCTATAGTTTTGATTGCTTTGAGTTCCTTTATCATAACTTATCCACCGAATAGGCATATACTGTCCAAGCGAATTGCCCTTGCACACAGTGGCATCATTTATATTACAGCAGTAGTGCAAAAGGACAAGATGCACGAGGTGTTCTTTCCATTGCGCCTGGCAGGAACAACGTTAGTGGGTGCCACCTGTGGCATGCTTGCATTACTGCTCCCTTTTCCTCGCCTCGCGATGTTTCAGGTTAGCTCTTGATCTTGAAAGTTCATGTAGCAAATGCACGTTACGTCGGTTGGTTTAACGTAGCAATGGGCCTATCGTAAGTCTGTGATGACATTTCATGGACAGTACATAGACTAAGTCGCACTGGTGACGAGATTGGTGATTTGGTGATTGGTGATGTTTGGACAGGTTCATTCACAGACTAAATTGTCAGCCAGAATTACGTCCGAAAGATTGAAAGTAATGGTGGATGCCTTTTGCGTCACTGATCCTACACGAGCTTTAGCTCTGAGCCTCCAAGCTAAGTCCCTTGCAAAGATAGGGTCAACGGTTCACGCCGAGATCACCTCCAACGAGGTACACACCTTAGCCTACACAATATGAATTTGCATGCTGGTATGTAATTTGGAGGACAATATAAATTTCTTGATAGATGAGTATGAGCTTTCCAATGGCAATCATTATAGCAAAATATCTTACTTCCAGCGAGGAATTTCAGCTTTTCATGACTTAAACTATTGGAGTGTGCGTTGATAATTTGTGTGGGTTGATAATTTGTAGGGCGACATGGGATGGGAAACTCGGCGCTTGATTCCGTCATGGTCGAAAGGCTCCAGAAATCTTCCGCATCTCACCAAAGGTCTTAGCTCTTTGCGGAAGCATCTGCAGGGCATGGAGCTGGCCTTGGATACGGACCTTAGCTCCCCATCCAAGAGGCTCTTTCATAGGATGATGAAAGATTGTTTGATCTACCTCACTGACTGGGCATCCCTCGCGCTGAGGCACGCGAGCACCGACAAGCAAAAGGCGTCAGCTCAGAGGCAAATCATCATTGAGGAAGGCAACGAGGCTCTGAGTAGCTTCGAAGAAGCTCTGAGCACTGCAAGGCAGAAGCTAGCATACATGGCCACGGGTGAACTAGGGGAGAACATGGGCAACATCCTGGGGGACGTGCTGGTGGCTGACCATGCAAAGCTAGCTTCCGAGCTTCATCTGGAGAGAGGCAAGCATGATTGCGAGACAAGCTTTGAAGTTCAAGCTGCGGTCTTCTTTTTCCTCTTCAACATGAAGAAATTCATGGAGGAGACTCGGACTATTCTGCAATGCAAACTCAAATCAGAGCAAAGTAGAAAAGGATTGTCGGAGGATTTCTGCCTTCAGGTGCAATCTAACACGGAACAATTAGTTCGCGATAATCATGCTGTTAGAAGCACAACAAATATAGTGATTGATCAGATGCGGAATGAACGTGGAGTTAAATCCGTTGTGGATGATATTGGCCAGGGATGCCATGAGACTGGCTGCGCTGAGCTCAAAGTTCACAGCCATGCTACAGATGACCGTCGTGAAGTGTTTACTGCAGATGATCGCGATCGACTCCTTGAATGTGCAGCAGCTCTACATCATCACTCTGAGAAATACATCGATCACTGTCAAGCCAAGAATCTCCTTCCAAAGAAAATTATCTGTCAGAGATGCAGCAGCAAGGACGTCGCCAACAGCAAACAGCAAGCAACTACAGACGTATCCAAGCTTCCATGGCACCATCGCCTCGTGCGCACCGTCTGCTTTCTTTGCAACAAACTCAAGAAGAAGCTCCACATCCACCCCCAGCAGCTTACCACTGCCTTCAAGATGTCCCTAGCAATGGCCATTGGTGCCTTCCTGGGCTTCTGGTTCAATAGCAACAAGGGCTATTGGGCAGACATCACCCTCGCCCTCGGCTTCACAGGTCCAGCGAAGGGCGGCTCGTTCAAGGTAGCCATACTCCGCTCCTTGGGCACAGTTTCTGGTTCCATCTACGGGTTGCTAGTGGTGCTTGCTACAGGGGACTTCCCTGTTCTACGGCTGATCGCGCTAGTGCCGTGGGTGGTGTTCACCAGTTTCCTGAGACAGAGCAAGCTGTTTGGCTACTCAGGCGCAGTTTCAGCCCTCACGGGCGCCATCGTCATCCTGGCACGCACAAACAAGGACTCCACCGACCAAGAGTTCACTGTGATTCGAATCGTGGAGGCATTTTTGGGGATGACGAGCTTCATTCTGGTGGAGCTACTAGTGTTTCCACGTCGAGCTGCAGCTTTGGTGAAGACGGACGTTGTGGCAGGGCTAGGGACGATGAGAGATTTCACGTCGACGATATTCTCAGCGTATGCAGAGGTGCAATGCGAGAGTTGTAGTATGGATGCGATACGTGAGCTCAAGGACAAAGAAAAGACGCTAAGGAAAGTCATGTCCAACCTAAAGTCACTTGTGAAGGAAGCCGCAGAAGAGCCTCAGTTTTGGTTTGCCCCCTTCTCTACAAACATATTCACCAGATTGATGGAGGCTCAAGACAAAATGGTTGATATGTTACATTACACTCTATTAGCTTATGAAGATGTTAGACAAGTTGCCCAACAAGCAAGAATCCCTATGGATACTTTGCAAGGTCCCCTCCTCTCACCCATTACCATCATGGAGGAGAAGGTTGTTCCTACCATGGACTTCATTACTAAAGTCATGCAAGTTCAAGGGCATGACCACATCCCTCAAGATGATCTAGAACATTCTATGCATCCTTTTGCAAAGGACACGCGAGACCTGGAGTTCGGCAACTCTGGCCCCCAGTTTGTGGAGCTCGAGAGCCTCATGCAGGCCGAAGCTCGCACTGCAAGAGCTAGCAGGGCATTTCAGCACTGTCAGTTTGGTGATGTAGCCCCACGACGTGAGAAGCGCCTCATGGAGGCTTTCAAGAAGGGGGTGCACCACATGGCACATGATCTTCAACACTTGCTTGCCACACCACCTCATTTGGAATCTTTCCATCCTTCGCATGGCTATGGTGGCCAATCTCCTGTAACCTTCCTTCGTGGATATGCTAAAACTAACATGTGCTCCTCCTCACCCTCCTCTCTCAATTTCAAGGATGTTGCCTCCCTCAACATCCTCTACTATGACCAAGTACCGTTATCCATCCCCTTCTCACCGCCCCCTCCACCATTGCCTCCCTCACTTTTGCTTGACTCTCCCTCTCTTCCTTGCTTTGAGATTGTCTCCAACACCATCTTCCTCTCCCTTGGTGCCCTTGCATTTTCCCTTAAGGGCCTCCTCCACCACACTACTGAGCTTGAGAAGATTATCCATGAGCTACTCCAAGAAGAGAACCCTTGGAACCTCATTGACTTTTGGGATGCTTCCAAGTCTATGGGACACTTATGGCCTAAGTAGAGGGCCCTAAAAAACCCTCTCTCTCTCTCTCTCTCTCTCTCTCTCTCTCTCTCTCTCTCTCGTGTCTACCTTTCACCTTGTAGTTGTTTCATCACTCACCCATGTACTTATTATCATGAGTCTACATCCATGTACTCTTTCACCTTGTAGTTCTTTGATCACTTGCCAATGTACTTATTATCATGACTCTACATCCATGTACTCATCACTCACCCCTTATATTGTCTAATTTGATGTACCTTCCATTTCAAAGGGGATTGACACTTATTATGGATATTTGGATGTAATTAATTAGAAAGCATGGCTCTTATATATATTACATCGTTATTCCTTGCTTTTTTCTATATTAAAGTTTAGATATTGCCAATTGCCAATCCTAGAAGATCTTGTACATCATTTATGCTTTTACACTAGTCTTCAAAAGTGATTTTTGAGCTTCATATTTAGATGCAAAGGCTCCTTAAGTATTAATGATGTAATATATATTTATAAATCATATAATTTAAGATAGCCCTTCATGAGTTTGTTGTATCTAAATATCATGCATGTTTGTTGCCACTACAACACTGTTTACAAATTGTAGAAAGGAGAGTAGCCTTGTCATTTTTAAGGCACCTTAGCAATGCCCTAAAGAATTTCTCCAACACCACATGACCAAATGATTTCAAAAGCCCTCAAATTGCTTAATCTCCTTGGAAAGTTTTATACTAAATTTGTGATTTAGTTGCTTTTATGTTTAAAGAGTGTTCTCTAAGGTGTCCACTATGAAAAACAAAATATAGCTTATAGTTGCTTTTAAAGAAAAGATGTTTGTCCAAGGCATTCATTATGTAAAAACATGATATACAACGTGTATTCCCAAGCGTATTCAACAAACCCCTTTCTTTTGCATTTTTATAATATATACACACTTCTATAGTAAATTTTAAGATGATAAAGGTATCCATGTCCTATGCAAATTTCCTTGTTTATTTTTTACATCCCTATTTTTTGAATTAAAAATCCCTTATATGTGTAATTTTGTAACTCTCCATGAAAAGAAAATCCCTTTTATTGGAAAGTACTCGCATATTTTTTACTCTATAATAAGCATGTCCTAATTACATTCAAGGCGTTATTGAAGGTGATGTGCCTAGTATTCTCTAAAGGTCAATTTATTTACGCCGTGCATGTGAGCATACATACATGCATACACACGTACATACATAAATACAGACACACATATAAGACCATGCTAAGAAAAACGGGAGAATCTCATGAATTTGGAACTCTCCAATGCGCCGCATGCACCATATTTTCCCTTAACACTTGCCATTGGCTCTCGGTGGCAACCCGATCCTGATCATCATTCTTTGTAAGGAGAGGGTCTAAGGGAAGTGGCTCCACATGGGTTGGGATCTGAACAGGCGAAGGAGGTAGAGGTAGAGTAAGAGTGGCCAATGACGAACCACCTTTTTGTTTCTCGGCCTTTTGTGAAGGCTCGGCATCACCTTTTGCTCGAACTTTCCTCTGCTCTCGGGGTGTGACTTCACCTTCGCGATGCTCGGATGTCCCACTCTTCTACTTCATTGTCCTCGAAGGTTCCCTTCTAGCTATTCCCCTTCGGATTGTTCTACTTTGGCCCCTCTGAGGTGCCCATATCATTGTTCCCCTTGGGGTACTTTGTTTCGGCTCGGAGGTGCCCTCAGCGATATTCCCCTTCGGCCCTTGGGTCTTTCCACCCTCATTTTGCCTAGTGGCCTGCTCTTCCTGCTATTGTCCTACCCTATTTTCTTGTGCTTTTTAGGTCTCATGCTCAGTACCCTGGTCAGCTAACTTTTGGATTCTTTTGCTAGCAACTTCTTGCATGGTTTGTCTTCATTTATGGAATGGTTCTAACCAAATTCACCTTGAAGGCATATGTGTGCATTCAAGTGAGCTAAGGTCAATTTGATCTACCTGGTTGTTTCTCTTACAAATCCTTTTGTTTGATTAGTTTCCACGTTTATATATATGTTGTGCTTGTTATATACTAAATGTGTATTATAGATGCTTCGATTGTAAAATGTTGAATGCACAAACTTATTATGTGATGTCTACAATGAGTTCCAATGTTTTAATGCTCTAAGAAACATCATTAATGTAGTTGATTAGAAATGTATGTTTTGATTTTGTTAATTAAAAATAGTTGTTGTTAAATATAATATGAAGTTAAAAAATTGCTTCATAAAATAAGACCACCTTTTCAACAAACAAGTATACAAAAAAGTAGAATGCAAAGGCTGAGTCTGTTTAAAATTTATGAAAGAATGTCAATTACAAACATCAACTCATCCTAAATTGGTTTTTTGGCTAATACTATTGGGCCAGATGGGCTAGTATGACCACAACTACTAGCTCAACCACACTATGTTAAGGCAATTCCAACGTGCACATTGTGACACCACGCACAAGTAGACTATTAAAAAAAGAGTCCGTTAAAAAATTGGAGAGAAATATCCAATGGTACGATCGTTTATTATATTTTTTATGATCTTGAAACACTAATTACTTGCATTGAATACAAAATAAAATGGTAGAAATTCATTCAAAATGATGCCCTTAATTGATTTAACAAAGTAAAACAATCGACAGGTTATAAACACCCCAGAGAGAGGCACACCCACACAGCTATAGCACACAACAAGACAAAGCACCCATAGACACGCGCACAGACGCGTTTCATGAACTAAAAAAAAAACTTACGGGCGCGTCTATTTGCGCATCTGGAGACCCGCGTCTATATATCAGACTTACGCGCGTATAGATGCGCATAAAGACGCATAAATAGACGCGCTTATAAACGCTTTTATAAACGCACGTATAGACACAAATCGAACAGACAGACGCAAATATAAACGCGTTTTTAAATGCACTGATAGACGTGCCTTTTTTTTTTTTTGATTTTACAGAATACTGTGTATGTTGTGTATGCTATATAGTTACAAGAATCCCATATCCACATTCTGTAATTCAATTCTTACAGCCAACCGCATTTTAATTACAATTCCAAATAAAATATTACAACTCCAAAACGCAATAAAATTGAAAGCTCAAAAAGTGCTTGTATATACATATAGCACGAAGCTAAGCCACGTCATGTGGCTTCAAGTACAAAAAATAAGGAAGCTAAGCCATGTCATGTGGCTTCAAGTACAAAAAATAAGAGGAGTCTATATACAAGAGGCACGAAGCCAAGCTAGTGGCTTTAAGTACAAAAAAGAATAGTAGCACTACTTCTACGACTAATCCTCGCTGCCTTCCACGCTCCCTTCTGCGCTCCCTTCTGCACCTCCTTCCTCGTCTTCCTCGTCGTCTTGTGCATGGGCCTGTAAACAAGGGACAACATATATCAATGTATGAAAAATCAAATCTTTACTTATAATTTTGGGATTATTTAATTACTTTCAAATACCTGGGGGGCCTATCCAGTAGCTCGGGTATACTGCTCCTCAGTAATCAACCCGTCATCATAGAAGTGCCTCCATGTATCTCCTCTGCGATGGTGGCAGTGGTAGGCTGTCTCCACTGGAGTAGGGTATCTGCCCACGATCTCAAGCTGCATGATCGCGATACACTTTGTGGAGGGATTAGTACAAAGAAACAACCAACCTCCTAATAAACTACATAAGCAATATAATTTGAGATCGATACTTACAAATTGGGCCTCCCATGATTCAACACCCCCTGCTCTAAAATGCGCGCTTCTATATTCCTCCATCTGGATCCTCCATACCTCCACGTGCTGCAGACTAGGCTCCTCCCTCGCTGACTTCATTGCCTTCTTCCATTCACGCTTCTGAGCGGTGTGGGGCGGGCCCCTTGGAGGTTGACCTGCCTCAATTCTGGCAAGCTCCGCTAGTGCATGCCTCTTAAGGGAAGATCTTTTATTGCTAAGTATCGTAACAATCTTTGACTTCCCCCATTTATCTGTGAAATGGCGATTGGGGGGGTTAGGATACCTAGAGCGAACAGTAGCGAGGGTCTCATCAGCCAACCTCTTTGGGTGGTCTTTATAGTGGATAAAGCAATCTCTGTAATTGTTAGCAATTACAGAGCGCATGAAGGCCATGATGTCCTTCCCCCGCGCATCCATCAAGATGCCTCTTGTCTGAGTGATGTCATAATAAATCGTACCATCACCCAGAGGCACATCTAAATCATCTGAATCATCCTCCTCCTCATCGCCACATGGCCCAAAGCACTGTGCCATGCATCCGCCACCGCTCTCCCTGCTACTACGCCTGCTACCCTATCGTGTTGAGCTCGTACGCTGGCCACTCGTAGCTAGGGACTGCATGGGACTACGCTGACCACTCGTAGCTGGAGAACCGAGTCTCGACGGTTGGGGAGTACGTCGATGGCTCGCCGAGACAGAAGGACCTCCTGACGGCATGGGGGAAGGGGCATAAGACGGGATGGCAGAAGGGACATAAGACGGCATGGGGGAAGGGGCATAAGACGGTACGAGGGAAGGGGCATAAGACGGCTGTGCGGACTCCACTGGGGTGATCTCAGGCGGTGTGGGGTGGCTCGAAGTCTGTAGTGCTGACTCCTGGGGAGTGTTAAGGGTACCCGTCATATACCCGTATAACTCTGCAGGACTAGGATGGTGCCCTAAAAGATTATATAAGTCCTTCCAAATCGATTCCCGCGGATCAGGTGAGCTAGAAGCACTTCCTCCCCACATGCTGAACTGGAAAAAAGGAAACAAATCTATTACTTTGGGAGCTGAGAAGAAAGGGGAAGAAAAAAGAGGCTCTGTCAGAGCGCGTCTATAGACCCGTCTAATTTGCGCATCTATAGACGCGTCTAACACAGCGTCTAACAATTCGTTTAAAATCGCGTCTAACAGTCCGTCTACCAGTCCATCTAAAAGTGTGTTTAAAAGCACGTTTAACAGTGCGTTTAAAATTCCATTTAACAAGGCGTCTGTGTGAGCATCTACAGACGTATCTATGTGTGTCTACAACAAGCCAAACGCGCAGATAGATGCGCCTGTAGATGCGCTTTTAGACGCGCCCTGGGACACGCCTATAGACGCGTTCCGACAGGCGAGAATACTAAAAAGTCGAAAAGGACGTTGCGCCCGACAAAAGAACGTGTCGCTCATACCTAGATCCTGCGTTTCGTGGATGCGAGAAAGTACAAAACTGGAAAGAGCAAGCAAGAACAACTTCAAAAGGACTTACTTGGAAAAAGGTATGGAAGGATCTTTCTTTTCCAAACTTGTTTCTTCTCCTTGTTCGTACTCCTCCTCTCCTTTAGGCTTGGAAGCAAGTGTAGGTACGGTCCCTTTCTCTTGAGTGCAAGCTTGGAACTGTGTATGGGAGGCTCTCTCTTAAGCTTCGAATCTATGGAACTCCTAATAAAGAAGGAAGGAAGCCGCTCGCGAAGTTTAAGTAATGAAAAGAAAAGCAAAGCGAGCGGCATGCCGAAAAGCAGGTTTAAAAGCCACGTCTATAGTCGCGTCTATTAGCGCATCTATAGGCGCGTCTAAATACACAGAGTAGACGCGCGTTTAGACGTACTGTTAGACGCGATGTTAGATGCAACTATAGACACGGCGATAGACGCAACACAGAGTTTAAATTAAGCATTTGAAGAAGAGCAAATTTGGTGGATTGTTTGTTTGTAGGATGTCTCCATCTTCAACAAGTAGCCCCAGTGAGGATGAATCCCTCCGTATCCACCATCGCGAAATGTGGTTGGAGCAAAAAATCAAATGTCTGTGTGATCGATGTCGAGGAAACATGTATCGTGCATGCAGGATTACGCTCAATCATATCTCAAAGTATGGAGAATGGGATGTGACCGTAAACAGGGTAAGGGTTTGTAAGTTAAGGTTGATTGAGATACCTATGGGTGTTCATATGTTTAAGTTATGATCCCGTTTTAATTTGATACAGGATGTAGTGCCACACCCGCACATGTTACCCTATGCCCGTCGTGAGGAGGCGAAGCGTCGGCGATATGAGGTGGGATCTTCAGGAGGGACCGTTACGGATGCATGGAGTGATGGTGATAGTAGCCCTCCGCCATTACCTCATGAAGCCATGGAGGAGGAGGTGTTTGATGATATGGTGCGGGATTTATATGTCCATCAAGGGAGGGATAATAGCATGGAGCAGGATTATCTTTTTACCGCAGCATCGACTCCACTGTTTGAGGGGTGCACATTCTCTGTTCTACGTGCCTCCCTTGAGTTACTAAACTTGCAAACCATCTATGGATGGAGCAATGCAAGTTTGAATGCATTACTCAAGTAAGCTTTAAAGTCGATTTTGCAAACATGGTGAATTATGTGCGTGGGTCAATTACTCGAATGCTTTTCCTCATTTATGGTCTTCACGTGCAGGCTATTGTGTAAAATGCTTCCAAGGGAGAATAAATTACTGACCTCAAGAGATATGGCAAGGCAACATGTGACCTCTCTTGGAGGATTAGATTACAAGCGCATCCATGCATGTGTCAACGATTGCGTTTTGTTTCGTGGACTACATAAGGATGCAAGAGAGTGTCCTACTTGTGGAGAGGCAAGATATAGAGCAAATCTCAAAACCTTGGACGTGCCTCGTAAGGTATTGCGACATTTTAATCCCTCGCATCCAACATATGTTCAAGTGCAAATCTATTGCAGAGCTCATGTCATGGCATTCCTCCCATCAATCAACCGATGGCAAGTGGAGAACTCCCGCGGACTCTCCTGCGTGGAAGCATATTGAAGACACATGGCCAAGCTTCAAGGAAGAACCTAGGAGCTTGAGACTTGGATTGGGTATGGACGGTGTGAACCCATTTGGTCTTAAAAGCACGTCTTACAGTGTATGGCTAGTGGTATTGGTGAATTACAATCTTCCACCCTCTATGGCTATTAAGAAAGGACATGTCATGCTGTCCCTTCTAATTCCAGGGAAACATAAAGTCAAAAACCCTGATGTTTATTTGGAGCCTTTGATTGATGAGCTAGACATACTTTGGAGAGGTATCGAGGTGCATGATGTGAGCAGGCCTCCCTCGTCACGAGACTTCAACTACAAAGCAGTCTTGATGTGGACGATGCATGACTTCCCAGGCTATGGCGAGTGTTCAGGTAAGCATTGCATTTTTTAATTATGAATAGGCAAAGGACGTGGCACCCTAAACCCACCTTCCACTCTTAATTGCATCTATTGTTCAGGTCTCACTACATCGGGTTACCATGCATGTCCTGTTTGTGGTCCTTCGCTAGTTGCCTCACGGGCAGACGCATTGAATAAGGTCATCTATGAGAATCACCATCGATTTCTCCCACCTAATCATCCTAGATATGTTGCGCCTTGGAATGAAGTCCTCCCACAATCACTCACCGCGGGAGCTTGGATGAGAATTTGGGACGGTTCCACGACTCCTCCACCACTTGGCATGAGTCGGTAAGGATTTGTAACTATTGGCTGGAAGTAAAGATTGGCTATATTGGTTGAAAGTAAAGATTGCATGCTAACACTTTATTTTGTTTAGATACTCCATCTTTTATCGTTTACCATATTGGTCCCACCTCAAGATCAATCACCTGCTCAATCCCATGCATATCTTCAAGAATGTGGCATCTACCATTTGGGAGCATTTGAATGGGACACGAGATTCAGCAGGCATAAGGGAAGATCTACGTACCACAGGGAGGATGCATGAAGCTTGGCCTCAAGAGAGACCAAATGGGCATGTTTTTTTACCTCATGCACCGTGGATGTTACCAAAGCTAGAGATGGCGACGGTGAAGCGCGTTATTACTACAATTCGTACTCCCACTGGATGCATGAGGTGTTTGAAGGGAGCCTTTACAAAGAGCAAGAAAAGAGGTGTAGAGCAATTATATGGCTTGAAATCTCATGATTGGCACAAGATGCTCCAAGTAAGTATTTTATATGCATAATATCTTTTTCCTTTCAAATTTGTGAGTGAATAGCTATAAGAACTAATCAACCACCTCCTCGCGGGTTCAGTTCATACTACCTACTAGCATTTCACGTAGTGCATCAAAGGACGTGAAAGATTGTATTTACAAGATGGGCGAGCTTGTGAGGTATGTGAGCTCAAAGGAAATAGATCCCACCACGCTTGAGAATGCTCGAGTTATGTCAGTGGAGGCGGTTTGTTTAGTGGAGGAGACATTTCCACGTTCTATTCTCACAAGCCAACTACATCTCATAGTACATTTGGTGGATGAGATTGCTATATGCGGTACTATACATGCACGATGGTTGTTCTTCCTCGAGTGCTTCATGAAGACGTTGAAGGGCTTCGTGAGACAAAATGCAAGACCCAAAGGTAGCATGGCCGAGGGTTGGTTGGTACAAGAGTCACTTGTATATATTTCTAAGTTTCTTGTTGATGTGGATAGCTCTCTCCCACGACTATGGAGAGATGATGAAGACCTAAGGATGACCTCTATTGTGCCTCAAGGAAACGGACGCAACAAAGTAATAGACACGAAGTTGCATAATAGTATCAACCTCTTTTGCGTGCTTAATAGTGATGTGATGAAAAGATGGGTGACAAGATACGAGGATGCAAAGGCAAGAAGACAAGAAGAAAGGGCCCTCTTTCGTACACACCACGGATCTCGTGTGCCATACCCTCAGCATCTAAGAGCACTTCCAAAGGATATTCATGTGGATTGGCTACTTGATGAAATGGAGAAAGCAGAGAAAGACGAGGGGATGCATATCACAATGGAAGAATGGGAGTATGCTAGGGGATGCATGAGCAAGGTCGGTATATAGAATGTTATGCATAAGTTAGGAGCTTTTTATAATTTAAATTGCTTATTTAATTGACTTTTTCTTGGTGTAGTGCACTATGTTCAATGCTATATGGTGTGAGGGCAAGCATTTTCGAACACAACGGATTGATGATAAGAGAAACACACAAGATTGCGGCGTCATTACTAGCTTTGAGGGAGCCAATGGAGCCATGGATGATTATTGTGGCATAATCCAAGATATCATTATGCTTGACTTTTGACGCTTCTTTGTGTATGTTTTGGATGTAAAGTGGTTTAAGGACGTGGTGGAAAGAGGCCCTAATGCAACAATCAAACGCCATGCAAGTGGCTTTGTAACTATTGACTCCACAAAGTTTTGGCAAAGTAGGAAGGACACACTAGTACTACCGCAACAATGTGAACAGGTACTGTGCACACACATAAAAATACTCGCTTTTAAATATTTGATGCAAGAAAAGTAACATGATTGTATTTGTGTTTGAATTAGGTTGTCTATCAACCAATGGTGGATAATAATAGATGGTGGCATGTCATACCTATTATGCCACATTCCAAAGTGATGTATGGTACATTTACTAATATGGAGTGTATGGAGGATGATCATGGCCATGCACGTGATGATGACCGTGATACAAGAGAGGAGGATGATCATGAGATAGGAGATATAGATATTAGGCCGGCATTACCCGTGAGGACAAGCCTACCATTGGAGATGTTGATTTCGATGAGCACATGAGTGGCACAAGTAGTAGTGGGTTGAATGTATTTGTAGATAACACTTGTTTGGATTTTGAAGTAGATAGTTTGGCAAGGGTTGATCTCATTGAGGATGAGATTGAACCGTAGCCCCACAATTGATATTGGCAAAACTATTTTACATATTGTCTCATTCTCCTCATTTCACTTAATTCTTGTATATGTGGGCTTGCAAAAAATTATGTGCTTTGGTAATCATGGGCAATGTTTGGAAAGCAATGATGTACACCAAAATCTCACTTTCTGTATTCTCTGGAGCGCGTCTATTTACGCGTCTAAATGTGCGTCTGATTCTCAGTGTAAACGCGCAAATAAACGCACAAATACATGCACAAATAGACGTGCTAATAAACGGGATGTTAGATGGGCCCGTATTTTCTCAGATCAAACGCGCAAATAGACGCGGTGATTTACGTGGAAATAGACGAGCGTTTAGCCGTGACTATAGACACGCCCATAATTTCTCTACTAGAGCAACGCCTATAGACGCGCCTGCTATTTTGCGCATCTACCAAGCGCGTCTATAGTTGCTTTGTGTTGTTGTGGCATCCACATATATGGATGCAGAGCAACACAATGATGTTTACCCACATCAAGCACTCAAGACAACACTCCTCATATAAAAATGTAGCATATACACACACAAAAATGATAGCAAGAACAACACACACTCAAAAAATAGATAGCAACCCACCATACATATAGTACAAATGATACACACTCATTGGAAAACCTAGGCATGGCACACAAACGAGGCACACGAAAATAGAAAATTGCTCGAAAACCATACTTGGAAAAAGTAACCCCAAAACCCTGGGAACCAAACAAGCACTCAGCACTTAATGTAGCACACATGTTATCGCAACACGTAACACACCACATTGCCAACACATTGGCATAATAGCATGCACAAAGCATAGCATACTCTTACCAACCACAAGCTCCATAAATAGGAAGCCACAAACCAATCAATGCAATGATGCCAAGGAGAGAAGGCAGAGAGAGAGAGAGAGAGAGAGAGAGAGGCAAACACACACACACACACATAGAGAGACAGACAGACAGACAGAGACACACACACACACACATAGAGAGAGAGAGAGAGAGAGAGATCACATTCACCATCAATCTATTGAAGGAATATTACCCAACGAGGGTAGTCTCTCTCTCTACTAGAGTTTTCATGGTCATGTGGAAATAAACTCCTATGTAGGGGTCTTAAACCTCCCTTTTATGTAGGGAGTTTATTCTTGGCCCATTCTTGGTCCATTGCCCTATTTTCTTATTGTCCAAGCATGCTTAAATCACACATACACAAGGATTCTCCTAATTGGTTCCTTGCAAAACACTCCCTGAATCTTCAAATTCAACTATGATTCTCCATTTCAAATCTCTATAGAAGTCATATGAAAGAAAGCCAAAAAAAAGAGAGAGGGCTTACAAGGGGGGATCCACAACATTATATCCAACAGGTGTGTGCACGCCTACATGCTTGTGTGTAGGCCTACCTATATGTGTAATTGAATTCATGCATTTGTGCATGTGTGCATGTGTGCATGTGTGCATGTGTGTGTGTGTGCATGTGTGTGCGTGCATGCATGCACGTGTGTGTGTGTGTGTGCATGCATGCACACATGCACAAAAGATAGAGTTGATTTTTGTCTGCACAAAAGATAGAATTGTTTTTTGTTGGTAGATTAACAGAAACCTCAAATATAGAGTTGACTATCCATAATAATGATGTATCCACCTTTAAAAAGAATTTAGCAATCAAGGTTTTGTTATGTGCCCATTCCCTCAAAACTTCCAATCTAAGTGTAAGAATAGATGCAGTTATGTGCATTGGTAATCCATCTATGAGACCCCTTGTGTGGCTTAAATATTGAACACAAGAAAGGTAGATTATCATGCTTGGTATAAGGTGAATTAAATTATTAAAGAGATTAGAGGCAACGTGTTTTGGGATGATCCATGTATTTCCTTCTATGCATAAGTTAAAGTATTGCCCATTCAATCTAAGGCTAGCCATACCATGGATCCAATGAATGCATTGGAATACCATAGTATTAGAGCATTTGTATGATCTTGAAATGTACAAATGTGATTTTATCCATTCAATTTCAACCAATACATCTTTGTTGTCTAACCAAAATTCATATTTTTTAATTTTTCTAGTATTGAAAGTTTTAAGTTGGTCAGCACATTCCCTTATCTGATTATTTATTGACCAAATTGCACTGTGCTAATAAATCCATCCAAAAATTACTGAGGGATTTAAGGGCTAGAGAAAAAAGACAAGGTTTACAAGGGATGTGATTTAAGCCCTTGTAAAGTGTTTGTCAAATAGTTTTTCTTCAAAATATTTTAATATCTAGCGTTTGAACATGTGATCCAGTTCCCCCATCTACTTCCACAGCAAAGATTTTAAACCGTTTAAAAGTAGAGCATTTACACGTACTTTCCTCATTTTTCCATGAAAAGGTATGGAATACTTCTTTTGAGTTAAGAAGTATCCAACTTATTGGTTTATCATACTTCCATCCAAAAATGAGATTGGAAAGTATATTAGTTGAATTGGGATAAAACTTATTAACGCAAGATACTAAATTATCCCTACGATATACCCTCTCTAAAACTCGAGAGGAGTCATAAAGATGCAAGATGCCAGCGGTTTTGTTATTAAGAGAATTTTTTACCAAAACCAATCTTCCAAAAAACTCCATCAGAGACCTAGAACTTGTGTCACACCGATGACCATTTGAGTCTTTTTGCCAAGGTAGGAGCATTATTGTTATTGTTGATCATAGGCCTTTTGCCCCTATTGGAGCTAGAGCCTGAAGCCGGAGTATTATCCCTAATTATTAAAACCACACTGCTAGGGGTATTATAGGGTGGTGTGGATATATTAACCATGTCTTGGCGACGAAAAGTAGATCCACAGCCACCATTATGACATCCCCCTCTTGTCAAACTTCTCTTAAAAGGGACCTGATTGCCTCTTATATTGCCTTTCCCACCATATTTTGGCACTTTCCCTTGAAAAGGAAGGGGTTTTGATTAATTTTTCAATCATAGTGAGTCCTTGCTCACTGTTCCATTGAAGAAAAAAGTTTGGCCTTTGGATTTTCTACGTACTTCAAAAACCCTTGAATCACAAATTCTCTTACAAAGATAAAAGTGATAAGAGTTTCAACTATGGGTTTTGCAAGTCCATTCAACCATATGAGGAATGCAGTAAAAGATGTTGCTAAACTCATATCCGAGTAAAAGAAATCCCATATACCAGATAGCATGGTTTGCCCAAATGAGCAAGCCACCGCATTTGTCAGCAACACAAGCACACCTGAGGAATGCTCATAACCAGTTCCACCAAAGGGTTTGTAATTTGTAGCCCTTCCTGAGCTGGAGTTAAAGCCTCCATGAACAAGTAATAGGATTTTAGAGTTAGAACACTTCCTAGCATCCATTATAGATAGTGTTGGTGCACAAGGAATGCTTACCTTTTTGAAGGCTGTTAAATGAGACTCCTTTGAGAGCAGCTTGTTTGCATTTTTCCACATCCACATTAGATAGTGAACCCCCAATTTTTAAGATATCTAAGCTCAAAGGTGCGAATAGATTCAAATTGTTAAGTGTCCACATCTTGTTTTGATGAGTCTCTTGAGACACATCGAATTCCACCTCCCAAGCAGGCATGGTAGGAATTCAGGATGATCCTTGCGGTAGGTGAGATTATCTTTTGCTTTTCACTGAAGTAGTAAGTAGGTTGGAGAAAGTATCCAACTTTTCTTGCTTAGATGAGGAAAGAGCAATTTTTTTGAACCAAGGAAGTTTTGTAGTGACTTCTGGTATAATGGTAGAAGATAAAGCCTTTTCAATTTTAGGAAGCATTTCTTCATGATGATGAACATTGACATTATCATTAGAAATGATTTCATTGATCACAGTTTCCATTTCAAATTGGAGTGGATGGGCTTTCGTTGTACTCTTTCGGCTTGTATCAAGGACCAATGACCATTTTTCAATGCCAATAGTATGTAATAAAGTGTTATTACCTACTTCCTTAGCCACCAAGTCATGCTCGATGATCTCTTTTTTTTTGGGCAAAAAAAAGTAGTTGTTTTTTATATTATGTCTCAAGAGACTGATAATCACATAAAGTTCCAATTACAACTAGTTCCACCAGTACATTTGAACTCTCGATGATCTTTTTGTGTATCTCCTTATTATCAATAAGAACCAGAGTAGCTTGTACCATAGGACTAGGAATAGGAAGATTATCGGAGTACCCCAAGTCGAAAAGATCAGTGTGCCACTGTAGATCCATGTGAAGAATAAACATAAGATGTAGTATTATTTGTATATTCAAGGATCAGGGTGACCAAACCCTGATGGCAATATTTATGTGTGTGTTAAGATTAGATTAGAACCCCTCAAGAAGGTCCAAGAATATATGAACACTTTAACATCAAATAATACATGAGAAAAGGTATTTACAAAGACAAAATGTGGTTTAATTCTAAAAAGATAATATTTTTAGGATTGAAAGAACCTGTGTACCACACTTCAACCAGTAATGCTGATACCTGCCACCATCCAACACGCTTAAGTTAGAATTGCTTAAACCAGAAGGGAAGACAGGTGTCATAGCACTATTGGACTTGTTATCGATGTCCAAAGTAGAGTCAAAGATTAATTCGTAGAAAATATAAGGATTGGAAAATTCTTCTATCCTTTCACACATAAAATATCACCACACATAAAAACCTTTATCCTTTATGAAGTATAATAACCTTATAAAGAAAAGTAAGCCATTCATTTAAACAAAGTAAAGGCGTATACTTGTAGTTTTCACAAAAAAGTGGTAAGGCATTACTTTTTCAAGAAATCTTTTTACAAAAAAAGTTCTTACATTGCCTAAATTATAATGAAAAAAATTAATAAGGATTTTGGAAAAAATCCTAATGCATGTAACGTCCATAAGGCACAAAAAAGGACTAAGTTGACCCAGGTGGATAGGTCCTAAGGTCCAATCAGAATGGTCCAAGGTCTTAAAAGGTCATACTAGAAGGTCATGAGGTCCTAAGACCCAAAATAGAGGTCCAGTGGTCCCAAGGTCATGAAGTCTAATTGAGAAGGTCCTAAGGTCAAACAATTACTAAAGGCTTTCAAATGGGAGGCTCAAGCACCCACGTGTAGCTTCAACTTGTTCCACGTGCTCAAGGTCATAGGGTCAGCCATGTGGTTGTGTGCCCTGAAGGATCAAGCCTCCACGCGTGTTCTAGATACCCCATTAAAAGGCACAACTGTGTAAGCATGTGCTTAGCACAAAAAATAGGCTTTGAGCCATGGTATTGCAGTTTATAAATAATAGGAGACCTCCCCCCTCGTTTCTTTTTACCGTGACTTGGTCCTTCCGAGTGGAAGATCTGCCTACACAGGTTTTGGAGCGAAAAATTTAAAGTCCAACTCCAACATCAAGGTAAAGTTCCAAAATTTCAAAGGTACAGATGATGAAGATCCTTATAGTCACTTGCAGAGTTTTATGCACGTCTCTCACATCAATGGCGCAATAACAGATGAAGAGTATATGGATTATTTTCCATGTACCTTATTTGAAAATGCTCAAAGGTGGTTTAATCAGTTCCTGATTAGGTATTTCCCTGATTGGTATGCAATGTTCAAAGCATTCTTGAGATAGTTCTAGCAGGAGATCAATGAGGAAGATGTGAGGACAAAGCTTAGTGAACTAAAGCAAACCAAGGGAGAACCTATCCAAGACTTCATGCTTAGGATGCGAGCTCTCATCAATTAATTGATTACAATTCAAGATGAAAAGTCTATGCGATATTGGTTAATCACAACAAGTTGTACCCACGTAGATTTGTGAAAGCCAAAGATAGTCACCCCGACTAGAATCTATGAGGAACTATTAAATCGAGATGTTGCTTTGGAGAAGAGTGAAGGCTTTAAAAATAAGGTAAAGAAGAAAGATGCTGACAGTGACACACCGAGGAGACACTAGCAAAGAAAGATAAACAAAAAATCGATCTGAAGAAGGCCTTAAAAGAATTGGGCAATCAAGGTAAGCCAGTTAATGAGAAATGGTGTGATAGATGTTCCAGAGGTGGACATGTGGAAAAGGAATGCAAGACTAAGTATTGTAATACCTGCACCAAATTTGGTCATAATCAGTCAAATTGTTAGTTTAATGGTAAAAATTGCGGAGTGTCAACAAACCAAGTGGTGAACTGATAACTGACCAACGAGAGCGAAAAACCACCGTATCTCAAGCAAAAGGACAAAGGGAAGAATGTCAAAGAGAAGGCCAACCCATCTAAAATCAAGTGCTTCTGTTGTGGAGAAAAGCATATGTGTTCTGATTGCCCAATTTTGGTGGAACACTTGAAGTTCCTTAAGAATAACATGGAAAGAAGTGGAACACTTGAAGTTCCTTAAAAATAACATGGAACGGAAAGAAGTGGATCTAGAATGTTGAGCAATTGTTAGATACATTTGATGCTCAAGTAATCACTCAATCAAAAGGATCAATGACAACCACTAAGGACATAAATGCTCTGAGTAAAGACATCAATTGGAAAGCACAGAAGGAATTGGCAGCCAAAATTGCAAAGCAATTGAAGGGAAAAGCTCCTATAGTAGAAATGCCCGAGCAGACTCAATATTTTGTTTGAGAGAGGGAAATCCTCAAAATCTGAGTCCAAGGAAATAGAATCGAACACTTCACAGGAAACTAGCACAGAGTTAACCCAAGCATGGGAAACATTTAAGCATATACAAGTCAATTTAATATTTGCCGAGCTAATGCGAATAGCTCTGTACTGTCTCATGATTTCTATGCTTAGCAGATCAAAGAGTCATCCAAGCAACCAAGGGAAGTGCAATCCTTAGCCACTATACCTATGATTGATACTCTGGTAGTTGATATAGAAGTTCCAGTGATCACTATCAAGGGTAAGAAACAAACTATACTGAGTGTAATAGTGGACGGGGGTTCAGGAGTGAATATTATCTTGCACAGAGGCTGAAGTTCAAATCATATAAGCCATAACCTTTCTGAGTGCACATGGCATACCAACGACCAATTGAACCTAAAGGTATGTTGCAAGATGTAGTCATTTCTATAGGAGGAATCTATTATACAGTTAGTTTCATTGTGATTGCTATGGGACAATGCGTACCCAATCCTATTGGGAAGGCCTTGGATGAAGAGTGCAAAAATACTCCATGGTTGATTTTTAAGATAGATGGTCAAGTTGTTTGTATAATACCGACAAACCCTCGGAAGGTCTCGAGTTGACCCTAAAATCTGGAAGTCAAAGATCCATTTCCTCAAGATATTGAGTCACGGTTCAACTTGATGGAGTTGCACATCCTACCTATAGGTAAGATAGACATTTTTCAAGTGGTTGCAAACATCAAACAGAAATTGAAGGATGAGCAGATTGCTAACTAAAAAGATCTTTTTCCAAGCAATTTTAAGAAGGACATTGAAGAGGAAGGGAGATTGCTATTGAATCTAGCTAAGAGTGTATTTTTTGTTCGAGTCAGCATACTATTCAGCCATGTTATTTCCAAGGATGGCATAGAACCGAACCAGGTAAAATTAAAGCTATACAACAGATGTCATGAGCCTTAGAACCTAACTCAATTGCGTTCCTTTGTGGGGTTTATCAATTTTTATTGAAGATTCGTTAAAGACTTTGCCAAGATTGCAGCACCTTTGTATGAGTTGAAAAAAAAAGATGTTAAGTTTGAATGGAATGTCGAGTTAACCGTAGTTTTTAATGATTTGAAGAGCCGAGCAATGGCTACTCCAATTCTCAAGCAACCAAAGTGGGATGTTACCTTACATGTACATGTGGATGCTTATGGCTATGCTTTAGGCATTATTCTGGCTCAGTGGGATGGTCAACTGGACTATCCCATATACTATGCTAGCCAATTACTAACACCTACCGAGTCAAATCATAGCACTACCAAGCGAGAAGCTTTGCGAATGGTATTTAGTGTGCAAAAACTAAGGCACTATTTACTCAGTAATCATTTTGTGTTCCATGTGCATCATCAAGCCTTCCTTTACCTTATTAATAAGACTGTCATTCAAGGACGGCTTGATTGTTGGATGCTTCTACTACAAGAATTCAAATTCAAAATCATTCATAATCCAAGAAAGAGCCATGTAGGAGCAAACTGTTTGTCGAGGTTACCAGCACCCAAGGATACACAAGGAGTTAATATGAAATTGTCAGATGGTGAATTGTTTGCAATAGATTATTGTGAGAATGAATATGTCAAGTTGATGGATTACTTATCCAAAGGCACATTTCTTGAAACCATGCCTTGAGACAAACGCAAGCAACTAGCCTTAAAGGCTTGGAAATACACTTTGATTGGTGGGCAACTATATCGTCAATGTGCACATGGAGCTCTTCGTCATTCAGTTTGCCACATGAGCGAGCTATCGTGTTGCAGAGAGCTCACTCGGGTTTGTTAAAGGACATTTCCAAGGGGTGTTAACTGCTCAAAAAGTTTTACAAGGTGGGAAACCTTATTTAAGGATGCTCAGACTAAATGCATGCAATGTGATGTTTGTCAATGCACTGGACAGCTATTGGCTAATCAGTCGATGCCCTTGCAACCCACCAGGCCATGGGAGGCTTTTCAACACTTGGGTTTAGATTTTGTTGGCCCGTTTAAACCAGCCAAGTTTACTCAAAATAAATATATCATTGTTGCCAATAACTATGCTACTAAGTGGGTAGAAGCTAAGGCACTCCGAGACAACTCGGCTCGAAGTACTGCTAAGTTCATCTTTGAAAATATCATATGCAAGTATGGATGCCCTTTGCAACTTGTCAGTTATCAAGGGACACATTTCCTCAATGATATGATGTAGTCACTCAAAATTATTCAAAATCATGCATACAACCTCCACTACTTACTATGCTCATGGCAATGGTGAAGCTGAGTCAACTAACAAGACATTAAAACTCATCCTCACTAAGATAGTACAATCAACTAAGGGTGAACGGGATACAAAGTTGCACTCTGCTTTATGGGCTTATAAAACTGCTTACAAGGTAACTACCAATCTTACACCCTTTTGTATGGCCTTCGGATTAGAGGCTATTGTTCCCTTAGAATTTATTGTTCCGAGTCTTGAATTGCTACCGAGCATCACTAATGTGAGTCAGAATCAATCAAGGGACGATTACATCACCTAAGCCACCTGGATGAGTTATGTCTCCGAGCTACTTGGGCACACTTGGTGATGCTTTGCAGAACGAAGGCTTGGCATGATAGACACATTGTGCCTAAGCATTTGAAGGAGGGTAATGCTCGTATTACTCTACAATGCTAAGATGGGGCCTATCAAAACCGATTTTAAGTTGGGTTGGAATGGACCCTACTGGCTAGTGGAAGTTTTTGACAATGGGATAGTTCAACTCTAAGATTTAGAAGGCAATGTGTTCTCTGAGTTGAACAATGGGAGCAATGTAAAACCATGTCGAGCAGCAGTAAACAGAACTCATAAGATGGCCCGGTTGATAATGCCTTGGTGAGTTTCTCAAAAGATGACATGCCAATTCGTTGTTTGGTCATGGTGGCGCAAATGCATCATATACCGCCACATGGGAGGATTAATGTTGAAGGCCCATTAATGCAAATCATCATTCTAAAGCAAGGGAGGCTCATGCAACCATTGATTTGACAGGAACCATAGTTGTATATTTGGGTCGACTACATTTGGTCAGGAACTCTGCTGTTCAACCTCACTTGCAGAATCAGTATACCTCCTCATCGTCGTCATCCTCAGCATCTTCGATATTCCTTTCTCTATTCTTTCTTGAAACAACTCTCACCTTTCCGTCGTCCTTTCTGAGCCGTCTATCTCTGTTGTGCCAATCTACTCCTCCTGCTACGCATCCTTTTCACCAGCCACCTTCTCCCTCTCTCTGTTCTTAACATTATCTTCATCGTTATGAAGGGAGTAGAGCGCTCCAATCGATAGAAGTGAAAAAGAAGCTCTCACGTTTCACCCCCGTACCCAATTGAGGACTTCTCTAGTGTTGTCCTCATCATAGAAATCCTAGAGGCCAATCATCAAGTTTGTGCAGCTACCATGGAAGGAAATCACAGCCTCATCATCAACAAGACTCATGTCAGGATCAGCTCCGACCTATTGAAGAGAGCTTTCAAGTTGAAGTAGTGCACTAACCCTGCAAAGTTGGCGCGTACGCCGAGAGGCGTGACGCCTACTTTGAAGACAATAGCTATTCTTCCTCGTAGGGTTACCTAATCAGCAAGGCCAGTGACAAAAGCTTGAAGACCACTTGCAATTTCTTATCTTACTTCATCAAATTCAAGAAGAGCGCCAGGTATGTTCCGAGGTAGCATGTCGCTCGAGTGGTCTCTGCAGTGGAGGACCGGCAATTGGTAGATGGTGGCATTTGAGGACCAACTAGGAACGGCAAACCAAGGACAAACTCACTTTAAAGTCGGCCCACACCTCTGCATGCTGTAACACCGTCTGGTGTTGGGACGGGTGCCCTGGCCAAATACATTGGCTCTTTCAAGCGGAGCAGGGCCATCTGGAACGCAAAACGATGAATACGAGCTAGGCAGCAAGGATGGACAGGGCAAGGGCCGAGTGATCAGGGAGGAGATGAGCATGCTGACCAGGGTACTGAGCATGAGACCTAAAAAGCACAAGAAGACGGGGCAGGGCAATAGCAGGAAGAGCAGGCCACTGGAAAGACCCAAGGCCGTAGGGGAATATCGCTGAGGGCACCTCCGAGCCGAAACAAAGTACCCCGAGGGGAACAGTGCTACGGGCACCTTGGAGGGGCCAAAGCAGAACAATCCGAAGGGGAATAGCCAGATGGGAACCTCCGAGGACAATGAAGTAGAAGAGTGGGACATCCGAGCATCGGGAGGTGAAGTCACACCCCGAGAGCAGAGGAAAGTTCGAGCAAAAGGTGATGCCGAGCCTTCACAAAAGGTCGAGAAACAAAAAGGTGGTTCGTCATTGGCCACTCTTACTCTACCTCTACCTCCTTCGCCTGTTCAGATCCCAACCCATGTGGAGCCACTTCCCTTAGACCCTCTCCTTACAAAGAACGATGATCAGGATCGGGCTGCCACCGAGAGCCAATGGCAGGTGTTAAGGGAAAATATGGTGCATGCGGCGCAGGCCTTGAATTTTTTGGCCAACAACTGGATCCCTCCCCAAGTACTGGAACATAACTTATTCCTACAGATGAAGTACAGGGAGGAGGTGACGCGGTTCTTTGAGGAACAGACTGCTCTGTCGAGCCGAGAGCAGAATGCAAGTCACTGCAGAAGCAGCTAGAGGATAGGAACACGGTCTATGAAGAGATGCTTCAGAACCACTCGCAATTGTAGCAAGCTCACAACGAATTGAAGACAGACTCTGGCAACCTGCAGTGCAAGGTGGAAAGACTGAAGACACTCTCGAGCAAGGCCAAAGCAGATGTAATGACCCTTATCAGAAAGAACGTGAAGCTGTAGCATGCCTCACGTGCTTGCAACAGAAGACCTCGAATGCTCGACAGCAGCAAGTACCTAAGGACCCAACTGGAGGTCCTAGAAACAAGAGAATGCGCTTCTAAAGGAGGCTCATGTAGAAAGCCAGGCACTAAAGGAGGAGAACGTGCGATTACAGGCCAAGCTAGAGAGATACAGCCAGCTCCAGCATTTGATCCATCTCCTCCAAGTCCCTGACGAACACCCGAACAAGTTGCCTCGTCGACAGCCAACGGACAACGATGGCACAAATGGCCAAGCTGGTGTGCGGATTCATCAAATCCAAGCAAGCAGATGGGCACCTCGGGACAACACTCCACTAAAGGGGGAGGTGCTTCACAAACCGAGGCAGCAGAAGGGATCTTGGCATATGCTCTCCTAATGCTATATCTCAGACGGACTGCAATTTTAAAGATGTCGCAGTGCAAGTCACAATTTTAGCAGCGACAACTGATGTAGCACAGACAGAGAAGACATTGGATGCCAAGCCCCTTTTGCCATCTCAAGGTCTCCCTGTAGTTGCAGTTTCAACCACAAATTTTGTACCAAGTTTCGGGTCAGGAGAAGATGCCCATTCGTTACCGGGTATATCGGCAAACCGAAGATATGAAAATGTATGCTCCCCCCATTGTATGAACCAATGCATTTCGAAACCCATTCAACCGGTTGTCTCTCAGTATAAGACCGAGCAATAAAGGCGTTCAACATTTTGTCCAGGAATGCGCTCAACGTCAACACAGTATCTTCAAAATCGAGCACACGTTGATTCTCACCAGCATACGCCAGTTGTGCTGAAGCCATCTATGCTCGAGCTATTCACCTATTACGGCAATCTTTTGCGGGAGCTCAAGAAGATAATCAATAGCCATGTGACAGAAGCTAAGTCAATGCGCGACAATATAGGCAATCTATGTAACGAGCCCGGCACGAAGTGGCAGGAGCATGTCAACCAAGTCCAACGCTACAAGACAAATTTGGTGACAGTAGTCAACACCGACAAGCCATCTGAAGACCCCATTAGGAAAGTCAGGAATTCATTTTGGGGCCCTCTAAGAAATTTGCTATTTACCTATTTTTGTTACAACCAAAATATGAAAAATGCCATAAAATACAAATACTGCGAAAAAGCCAGTCTAGTACACAAGCTTCACATTGAATGCGCATATAAGATCCTCTATTTTCTGTGCAAATTTTGATTATTTTGACATCGTCGACGCATCCATAGTTGGCCAAAATCCCCAAACCGACCCTAGAGACACCGAAAACTGACGCTCGAAGACCCAAAAAAGGCCAAAAATGCTCGAAACGAAAGATTTGTAATAGAATGTGAATTGGCCAGTTGGCCAGTGACGAAAGATTTGTAATAGAATGCGGTTTGGCCGGTTATAAATCTTCCGTTCTGGGCATTTTTTTTCCTTTTTCGAACCTCCGAGCAGTGATTTTCAATGTCTCCACGGTCAATTTAAGAGTTTTGGCCGGCTCCGGACGCGTCGCCCGCTCCGAACGCGTCAACAATGTCAAAGTTTCGCACATAAAAACATCTCTGAAGATCATGTATGTCAAACTAATAAAAGAGAGATTTTAAATACAACTTCTTTAATCTTTTTGCGTGATTTTTGATATTTTTATAGCGTTACGTTAGCCCTCTACTGATTGGTCGAGAGCCTATTTTTTTAAACCCTAAAAGGTCCCAAAACAAGCTCCCTTTTTTCCTAATGCAATAGCCAAAGCCTAGACAATAAATTGGCTCACCAACCCCAAGCAGCGTCTCATGGATATCAATGAAATCTATTCTTGGCAACCCAAGGAGCACCGTTTTGAAGTCGAGCCACCCTGTTTCCCTCCCCACTCTTCTACTGCTGACGAGGTTGGTCCATCTCGACAACCAATCCATCTCCAACCTCCCCTCCATCGAAGGCGTCATCGACAACCACGAGGCTTCAACCCTGAAGCTTCCGCGTTCCAGCAACGTCTCATTCTTGCTAATCCATGAGGAGACAACCAAGGATAGTTGAGGCGAGATGTGAGCCCCTGGATTAGGCTAACATGGAGTCGTGCATGGCCTCCGAGTGTCGACCTCGGTTAGAAGCGGTAAAGTCGACTGAGCACCAGTTTTGTAGCATAAGGTGCAAATGATTGCATCATCACGACCAATCAATAGATGGAGGTTGGTGCACCGAGCACATACTCTCTTGAAAGGCGGTTCCTTAGGAAGTGATATGGATGTAACAGGCAGAGGACAGAACAAGAGAGCAGTGTGCCGAGTTCTCTACCTCTGACCTGAGTTGCTAGGATAGTGGAATGTTCGATGCAAGCGAGGCGATATGGTTGTAATCAGGTTGGTTTGATTCAATAGAAGTGAACCATCACCCATAGGAGGGACTAGCTACTATGACATCCCTACTGACGTCATCAACGCCCAACAGTGGGTGTAGACCATAGTATAAACATATGCTCTTACACATACAAATCCACACACCCACACATACTTGAGCATCCATTTATACAAAGTCTCTATACTGAGTTTCTATCAACACTCCAAAGGTGAAGGCAAACTCTCGCCCGTTTGGCATGTTTCGTTGCTCAATTAAGAACACTCCTTATCAAATCAAACACGTAAAATTATTAAACGTCTCAGTCAACCAAAAGATAAAACAATATCAAAAACACCCTGAATAATTGGTATTAGGTACTCCGCAACTCCACTCACATGCTCAGCATTGTATGGTAGTGCAAACTATTGAAGACACAACATGAACATTATCAAATGACCACAAATTGGCCTTGGCACAATGCAAACTATTGAAGACACAACATGAACATTATCAAATGACCACAAATTGGCCTTGGCACAATTTATCTCATCCAACACCCAATTTTTCCGAGGTGAAGGGGAAGCAACATCACAGAAGCTTCAAGCTCTGGCTCCTCAAATTATACTACAAACACGTGCTTCTCTCATGCGTGTAACTATACTTAATGATCCATATCTCCTTGTAACTAACATGTGTGCTTGCCTAGTAGCTCGTATACATGGTCTCCCTTGCACTCAATTTTCACGAGAGAATCGCCTAGGACAATCGCAAGACTTCCTAAACAAGCCAGCTCTTTTACAAGGTTAAATGGCCCTGAATTAGTTTTCACTTACCCCAAGCCTGCACTCCTGTTCTTATGAATTCGGAATCTGGCTATCCACAAATGCGATCAAAGCAAATCACTTCAGCATGCAAACAAGGTTCAACCTTGATTTGGCCAATGTGGAATTTGTAAATATTGATGTGGTCATACTAAGCACCTGTGCTAGAAAGCAACCCATCAAGCTGCAAAATTTTGAAAGGGGTGTTCCTACCCTCACCAGTCTTGGGGGCCAGAGACAAAGAAACAGCCTTAAGTATAATCAGAAAGCAACAAACCACAAACTAAAACCAATACCTGCATTATGAGAACTAGTGGTAATGTAGCACACCAAATGTCCGCATATTTAAAAAAAATCTCTAATCGTGCACTTCTGAAAAAGCGACAAGCGAACCATAAATTTGTACAGAAGTAAAGCAGACGAGTGTTTCACCCACACGGAGGTCCAAATCATTTGAATACCATCGCTACATAGTGAAGCCCTTTTATAGACATTGCTCGTACTTAACATGCACCTCAGTATATCGAAAGCAATAAATATTTGCCCTGCTTGTTTATAGAAAACTCCCTGCCTTATCCATGATGACAATCCCTCAAAAGCATGTTTTGAAACAACTAAAACCAAAATCATGCTATTCAAACAATTATCTGCAACTAAAGCCCCAACCCCACTGTTCGACCATCGCGCCGTCTCAAACCAGCAGTAAATTGCTTTTCCAAATCCTGCTGTAGCTCTTGCTGCTTCTCCGCCGTGAACAGTCCAGACACCTTCGCTGTATTGTCTTTTGGCCCTGCTGCAGCTTCGCCTTTCACACCCTACAATTGGGGAGAGGTAGGAGCAGACACTCAGGCTCTAAAATAGCGTTAGGATCATATAACGGTGATGTAATCAAAACAAAATGAAAAGCCCCAAAGAACAATCACAAAAAAAAGGAGCCACAAGTTCATCGCTGCCTAAAGAAAGGGAAGAAAACCTTCATCAATTGAGATACTAAAATATACTAACAATTATCGTTAAGGAGTGAGTGATACCATGAGCTTGTTGAATTTCTCTTGTCGCTCCCTGTCTGCAAACTGAACTGCATCCCATACGTTTGTTGCAGTTGCAGCTACAGGCTCCTGCGAACAGGACCCAAACATTCAAGGAGTTACCAATAAAGATGACCTACAACTTATAAACACCACTGAAGTAAAAAACTCAGGCTCGCGCTTAAAACAGCCACAGATATAGAAATAAAAATCATGCAGTTTTGACCTCCACCACAAAACTTTGCCATGCCTACCATATCCCTTCACAGTTGTCAGCACCCGTAAGTGCATGTACATAAACAAGATACCTTTGTAAGACTAGAATATATAAAATCATACAATTTCAGATTTTTTGTTGTTAAGTCCAAATTTCTACAAAGCAAATAAAAGAGAAAACGAAACAGAAGAAAAAATGAGGTAGCAAAATTTTAAAAAAAACCAAAGGGAGACATACTTAGCAATCAAAGCAACACTCATGTCATCATTAGTGCCCAAGCATAAGCAGCTATACTGGGTTTCTAAAGACCCGCAAAAACCCCACTGCTTACTAAAATACGTCAAATAAACAAAAGAGAAAGAAAACAAGAAATAAAGAAGAAAGGAAGAAGGTGACCACTGATAAGCAAAAATAAACAAACAAATCAAGAAACAAAATCGACCAAAAAACAGGAATAAAATCTCTCTCTCTCTCTCTCTCTCTCTCTCTCTCTCTCACGTAGGAATAAAAGAAAGAATTTACAGAATGAATCAATCATTTAAAACACAAAACTAAATGAACCTCTTATGTACCGCTTCCTACAAAGATGCAAAATTACATTCCTAACTTAGAAAGCACATGCATACTCAACCAAACTCTCTTTTGAAACTAAAAGAAAAATAGGCTGTTTAGCTCCTGCTCAATCATTCTAAACATGCCTAAGGCCCATACACCATAGATAAAAGAGTTCACATCTAAGATTGTGAAACAGGCCTTCAATAACTCAAAGGGCAGTAAAACTAACAAGTAAGCAGTCAACACTGTTACATTAACAATTCAGCAAAAGTATTACCAGCAGATTGGGAGCTAGAGTGCCCCTGCACCAAGTCAAAGACACAGATTGGGCCCAAACCTTGGCGCCCCTTACAGTATTTCTTTAATTAAGTGAGAGGCCCTGAAATCTAGGCTACATAAAGGATACACTCCTTCTTACACCTGGGGCATTCCACATCCCAGTGAGCCACCCCATACCCTGCATAGCCCTTACTGTTCACTGCTCTCACTACTCCTGGCCGTAGGTCTCCACCCCTAGTCCAGGAAGCTTGCACACAGCCCGGAACTGTCACTAGTAACCACACTTGGCCATACAGTTCCCCATAGCTGTTACCAGTGCCCTATTAGTCATCCATCTGCTCAAAGCAGAGAAAGAAAGCATACCAAAGCTTTCTCCACTATCCAGGACTGCCATGACCAATAGTCTCTCACTCCTGATACAATAACCTGTTTCCCAAAAGAGATACTAGCATCACAATACAGCAAACACTATGGCAGTCACACCTGTACCATCCCTCTCCGGGTTCCAGGGATACTTCCCATTCCAAGCATGGATTCTCGACCCCTGCCTACTCAGCAATGAGGCTGTACCAAAGATGTGCCGTCTGCCTAGCAACCACTACCTACACGTGACCCATCCCCTAGAGAAACCAGAAGCATATTCCCACAGGAACAAGGTTAAAAGGGCCAAAACTAGCTCAACAAAGACCTTATAGTACACTATAAGAATCACATAAGGAATGTCAATCATGGTGACCTTCAAATAGAATAGGGTGTTATGCTCTAGCCGAGATAGCATGACCTCGGAAAGATCGGTGGGCATTTTCTCTTAGATGACCGACTTCTGTAATATTTAATGTGCGTAAATAAATTGGTCAAGAGAAGTAACTGCCAAGGTCCTAGGTGAGGGTGTAATGGCATTGACTAGGTGGTTCTTAGTGATAAGGCCTAGGTGCACCTAAATGTGTAATAATGCCAAAGGGCAAATGGTTTAATTGTGCCCCAAGAGAGGGGTAAATGGTGTACCAAGTAAAAAGGGCTAAAATGACATGTGGCAGAGGGAACCATCTAGGGAGTTGTGGGTTTTGTGGATAGGCATGAGAGGCAAAAATTACGTATGTGATGAACCATGTGATCCACGAAGTTGGCTGGGTGGAAATACGAGATGCCATCGCCCGTGATTGAGGAAATCGAATTAGAGAGTTAGCAAAGGTTCGTTTCATTTTGGTATCAGAGCCTATTGTAGAGATCAAGAGCTGGAGCGGCCTGATAAAGGGAGAGCGTGATCTGGAGCGGTCTGGTAAAGGGAGAGCGTGATAATTCGGTTGCCCGTGATGACGAACAGCAAAGCCTGATAATAGCACGGTGGCTGAGTTCGTTGTGAGGGAGGTCTTCGACGAGCGTTCACCAAATAGCGGAGCAGATTGGCGACGTGCTGCGATAGCATGGCGCACCCTTGACGGACGGGCTTTGCGGGGTAGTGGTTATGCCAGAAGCTAAGCTTACAGGTATTCTGTCAGTAAACGAGTTGTAGGCCTGGACCTCCCTCGTGGACTGACGACGTGCAGCTTTGCTGAGCACCGACGTGCGCCTACGTGGAGTCAAGCGAAGGTGGAGCAGGGCGATAACTTACGTAATAGCAAACGAAAAAAAAAAAAACCAGACAGTCCCGTTTTACACAGGCCAGAGGACCTCGAAGCTTCGAGACTTGTCCCTGAGGTCCAAAACCAGCGTAACAGGGTTCAACAGGAGGAGTGACGAGGGAATTCTGGATCTCAGCGCCGTCCATGACGAATTATTCCAGGGAGCAGTTCTTTTCCCTTTTATACAAATTTTGAGTTTGTAGTCGATTCGTTCTGTACAGCAGAGGCTACCGTTTAGAATCCCTGTATAACAAAAGGGGAATCTTATTTATTTATTTTATTTAAAAAAAACTATTTTCCCTTTTGAAACTATGGAGGCAGAAGGACAAGATTCCAAGGTGAATCCTAGTGAATCTAGAGCACGGTCTACACAACAAATGTCCCATCACACAACACCTACTCTGGTCGGTAGGATTTCGGTATTAGAAGAAGCTTTACAGCAAATCATGAACCAGCAGCTTCAAGTGAATGCTCGTAAGAATGAGATTAGGGAGATGGTGCAAGCCTTGTCGGCTAGGCCATCTAGAATTGATAAGGGCAAAGCTCCAGAGCCCAGTATACATTCATCAGAGCGTGCGAGGGTCAAGGTGCCTAATATTGCCAACTATAGACCGGAGAAGTACGCTGGTCGGATGACCGAGCGCAGTTCTGATGTGATCGAGGTTTGGTTACACAAGTGGGAAGAAGCCTTCGCCATTTGTGAAATCAGATCTGATCTAAAGAAAATCCATGAGGCCACTCACCTGTTTATTGAGGCAGCGGATAGATGGTGGATAAAGCAACAGAAAGATCAAGTTGCCCCTACCACCTGGGAAGGGTTTAAAGCTGAGTTTAAGAAACACTTTCTTCCACCTGACGAAGAGTCCCGAGCTTGGGATGCTTATAGAAACCTTCCTCAGAGGAATCTGTCGGTGGCAGAGTACACTGACAAGTTCAGGGAATGTGTCATGAAGATAACAGACCCTCTCCCTATGTCGGTTCAATTAAAAGACTATATCTATGGACTGAACGACAAGATTAAAATGGAAGTTCGGGCTAAATATGTGACTACATTAGATGAATCTATTGCAGTAGCCCTGAACTATGAGGATGCTAGAGGCAGATCTAGTGGATTTGTGCAGGCAGGGACTCAGTATGAGTACCCGAGAAAAGGGGGATTTCAGAGGAAATGGACTTCAAAGACAAGTGTCTCCCAGCCAAGTGGCCAAACCAAGCAGGTGAAGCCGGTTGAGGGACCAGCAAAAACAAGTACCACCGTTGGGGTGAAAAGGAAAATAACTCTAATGGCAGCCCGGGCTTGGTTAAAGTCCTCGTTGACCCCTGAACAAAAAGAGAAAGCTAGAAAAGAAGGATTGTGCTTCGGCTGCCTTCAACGACATCAGTGGAAAGATTGTCCACTAAATAAAGACCGTCGCACAGCCAATATGATAATATCTGAATGCGACGCAGAAATGCAGGAGAGTCCCAATGCAGAACATATGCAGATGCAATTGGCGGGACCTTCTCAGAGGTTAGTACCTGTGTTGTTAAGTGTGTCTGTTACTAAGTTAGTAAGCGGTGCACCTGATAACATCCTTTCAAAGCCCGCAGCAACGGGATATACGGTTTTCAATGAGCCCGAGTTGATTAAAATGAAAGGGCAAGTAGCCACTCATGATGTGATTGTGTTGTTTGACTCAGCGTCAACACACAATGTAATCAACTCGAAGCTTATTAAGAGGCTCAAGTTGAAAACTAGTCCGTCTGACTATGCTTATACGGTCAGGATGGCGGACGGAAGTTCAACTGAAGTATGGGACCAAAGGGTTATCAGTTGGAACTTCGAATTCAGGACTATGTTGAGAAGCTGGACTTTGAATTGACCAGACTTGCTCACGCAGATATAGCCCTGGGCATGGCTTGGCATTTTTGAAAAAATCCAGCCATTGATTGGAAAAAGCATATTTACCAGTTCAAGATAACGGGGTAGAATATGTTTTGCGAGGTGAAAAGGATTTACCTGGAGAACCACTGATTTCAGCCATGGAAATTCGGAGGACTCCGAAAGAGTTTCTGTGTCTGTGTATAGCATCGGTAGAGTCGATTGATGATGCATCGACTAGCACTGAGGCTACCCAAGATGGGAAAATGGCCGAGTTGGATAAAGAAATATCAGAGAAGTTCTCTGAATGTTTTAGGGATGAACTACCTTATGGGTTACCTCCAAAGCGGAAAGTTCAGCATAAGATTGAACTGATCCCGGAGGCGCGGAACCTATAAATAGACCTCCCTATAGAATGAGCTTCATTGAAGAGACGGAGGTGCGTAGACAACTAGAAGAATACCTCAAGTTGGGGCAGATTCAACCAAGTTTCTCACCTTTTGCTTCGCCAGTGATATTAAAGAAGAAAAAGGATGATACGTTTCGCCTCTGTATAGATTACAGAGCATTCAATAATATCATTGTTAAGCACAGGTATCCGATGGCTCGGATTGATGATTTGCTAGATGCATTACATGGAGCCATGATTTTCAGCAAGATAGATCTTAAGTGTGGCTACCATCAGATCCGGATTAGAGCCGAGGATGTGCATAAAACCGCTTTTAGAAGCCGGTTTGGTCATTACGAGTTTTTGGTAATGCCCTTTGGACTTACCAATGCTCCAGCGACATTCATCATGCTTATGAACGATTTACTACGTCCGTATATCGGAAAGTTTGTAGTACATTTTATTGATCATATTCTAGTGTTCAATGAAAGTATTACTGAGCATCGTGAACACTTGAGAATAGTGTTCAGTACTTTGAGGAAAGCCAGTCTTTATGTAAATAAAAAGAAAACTATATTGTGTATGGTTAGGCTTGAATATTTAGGGTTCATAATTACTCCACAGGGAGTAGAAATGGATCCGAAGAAAGTGGCTACGATACTAACTTGGCCAATCCCTCAGAGTTTGACCGCGTTGCGATCATTCTTGGGATTTGTCCAATTTTACAAAAGGCATATCAAAGGATATTCCGAAATAGTATAGCCATTGACTGATCTGACCTCAGATAAAGTACCTTTTATTTGGGGACAAAATCAACAAGAAAGTTTTAACACCATAAAACAAGCTGTGGTCACAGGACCGGTGTTAAAAATAGTTGATCCCCAGAAACCGTTGTTCCTGAAAACCGATGTAAGTGGCATTGCGGTAGGAGTAGTTCTCCTTCAAGAGGGAAGGCCAGTAGCCTTTGAAAGCAAGAAGCTTTCTCCCTCTCAAAGGAATTGGCCAACTCATGAATTGGAGTTGTATGTTGTTATCCATGCTTTGAAAACATGGAGGCATTATTTGTATGGTTCAGAGTTTTATGTGGATGTGGATCATGATACTCTGAAACATTTTAGTAAACAGCCTGACTTGAGGAGCCGCCAAGCTAGGTCGGCAAAGCTCATGCAGGAGTTTAATTTAACAATTCGGTACCGAAGAGGAAAAGATAATAAGGTTGCTGACGCGTTGTCTCGCATTATGCACAACCTGAGTTTCACGATATTAGAGAGTGCTCTGATGACCGAGATCAGAGAAACTCAAAAAGTGAACGAGTTTGTCCAGAGCTTATGGCCTAAGGCTCATGTGTTAAAACCCGGGGAAAATGAAAAGGATGACCTGGCATCCAGAAAAGGCCAAACTTATGCAAGATATACCATAAGGGATGGTATGCTAGAAAGAAATGGCAAGGTTGTAGTACCTAGTCAGAATGATCTTAGGCAGAGAGTCATTCGACAGTGCCATGATAGTCCGTGTGCGGGACATCCAGGAGTCGAGAAGACATATGATCTCGTGAAGCGAGATTTCTTTTGGCCAAAGATGAAAAAGCATATTCATGAATATGTGACACGGTGTTTCTCGTGTCAGGTAAGCAAGGCCGAGCGGGTGAAGCCACCCGGACTTTTACAGCCCTTGGAGATACCACTAAGTAAGTGGGAGAGCATTTCCATGGACTTTATTGTAGGGCTGCCTACGACACAAGGAGTATATGATTCTATCCTTGTGGTGGTTGATCGTCTAACCAAGATGGCTCACTTCATTCCGACTAGGGAGTCTGTTAGTGCCCCGCAAGTGGCGGATTTGTTTATTAGACATATATTTCGTCTGCATGGATTGCCTAGATCCATAGTGTCAGACAGAGATGTCAGATTTACCGATCATTTTTGGACCGCGGTTTTTGAGACACTAAGGACTGAGTTGGGAATGAGTAGTGGGGATCATCCTGAGACGGATGGTCAGACGGAGAGAGTCAACCAGACTTTAGAGGATATGCTGAGGGCATATGTGTCATTGAGGCAACATACGTGGGACAAGTGGTTGCCATTATTGGAGTTTGCCTACAATGATAGAAATCATTCCTCTACAGGGTTCAGTCCGTTTGAGCTGAACTATGGTTATACACCAGCAAATCCAACTATAGTTGGAGTACCTCAGAAAGTGCCTAGTGCCGCGAACTTTGTGATTCAGATGCGGGAGATGCTAGCACTTGCGAGAGCTAATATCCGCCAGGCTATGGATAGAGCCAAGGTATATGCGGATGAAAACCGGTCTATAAGAGTATTTAAGGAAGGAGAAAAAGTTTTTCTCAGAGTTCCTTCGCACTCGAAGTCGTTGACTTCAGGAGAGTGTGCTAAGTTATCACCTCGATACTGTGGGCCATGGTTAATTCTAAAAAGAATAGGCAACGTAACCAATAAATTAGAATTACCACCGGGGTGTAAGGCGCACCCAGTGTTTCATGTTTCTCGTTTAAAGAAATTTTGCATACCGGTGACTCACTAATCGAAGGTGTTGTTTTGTTTCAGGAGATAGAGGATAATGCAAGACGCAAACCAACAAGAATCCTGGACCGAGGAACAATGCAAGTGCGCAATTGGAAGATCCCCACGGTGTTGGTTGCATGGCATGGTTTACCTCTATCGGAAGCTACCTGGGAATCCGTATACCAGTTACGGAGAGTGTTCCCAGATTTCATCATCGAGGACGCTGATGCTTGAAGAGGGAAGGAATGTTATGCTCTAGCCGAGATAGCGTGACCTCGGAAAGATCGGAGGGCATTTTCTCTTAGATGACCGACTTCTGTAATATTTAATGTGCGTAAATAAAATGGTCAAGAGAAGTAACTGCCAAGGTCCTAGGTGAGGGTGTAATGGCATTGACTAGGTGGTTCTGAGTGCTAAGGCCTAGGTGCACCTAAATGTGTAATAATGCCAAGGGGCAAATGGTTTAATTGTGCCCCAAGAGAGGGGTAAATGGTGTACCAAGTAAAAAGGGCTAAAATGACGACATGTGGCAGAGGGAACCATCTAGGGAGTTGTGGGTTTTGTGGATAGGCATGAGAGGCAAAAATTACGTATGTGATGAACCATGTGATCCACGAAGTTGGCTGGGTGGAAATACGAGATGCCATCGCCCGTGATTGAGGAAATCGAATTAGAGAGTTAGCAAAGGTTCATTTCATAGGGCTTGGCCCTAAATCATTAATTATGTAGCATGAGATTTTTGGCACATCTCTAAGCACTCAAGTCAAGGTAGCTCTCAAAGAGAAAGGAATGAAGGGCCTCCATATAATGAATCCCTTGAGCTAAGGGTCAATAAAATTCATCGAAAAGGCTAAGAGACATACAAGCAACTACTATAGAGAATCTCATCTTCTCTTAGGGAAGAATTTGACCTATTTTAGGATCATTAGTAGAAGAAATTGAGATCCAAAACATAGACATGGAGCACCTCTCTATCACTTATGCTATTTCCAAAGAGAGAATTTAGTGAGGATGTGATAGCCAAGGCTTAACACTAGTTTGGTAGAAGGACTTAAAAATGTCCTACGGTACTTTTATGTCCTATTAACTTAACCACTTCCTAAGAATTATTCGACGCCATTGATACAATATTTTGGGATTTTGATGACATAATAGCTTATATGCTTTAAAAAACTTGGAATTATGCATTGGAACTCACTTCTTATTTTGAGTTCTATCTAGAGTTTTAAGTTCAACCTAGCAGCAAAATTTCAAGCTGTTTTCTCAGTTTTAACGTCCATAGTTCTTATTAGAATCGGTTTTCTAAGAGATTGAAAGTCCTAGAGTCTAAGGATAACTATGATTCATATGTTTATATTACTTTGGAGCTAGATAATCATGCTTATTATGATGTATGGTCTTAAATGTAATTTTAGTGGATGCTAATAGCCAGGCAAATTTTGATTTTTTACAAAATCTTTGACATGTATAACAATTTCGAAACTCAACCATACTTTGTATATGTCTTAAATAGGATATTATGGAGTGGCATGAGTTTTAAGGGGACATAATATCCTATAGAACACCAAATTTGAACCTTATCTTGATTGTTCATTATGCTGCAATTAAGTTATTTTCAAGATACAAGGGTTAACTAACTAGCACCTCGTTCGGTATTTCTTTAATCAAGTGAGAGGCCCTGAAATCCAGGCTACATAAAGAATACACTCCTTACAGCTGGGGCATTCCACATCCAGTGAGCCACCCCATACGCTGCATAGTCCTTACTGTTCACCCCTCTCACTACTCCTGGCAGTAGGTCTCCATCCCTAGTCCAAGAAGCTTGCACACAGCCCTAAACTGTCACTAATAACCACACTTGGCCATACAGTTCCCCATAGCTATTACCAGTGCCCAATTAGTCATCCATCTGCTCAAAGCAGAGAAAGAAAGCATACCAAATCTTTCTCCACTATCTAGGACTGCCATGACCGATAGTCTCTCACCCTATGGGTTGCACATATCCTGATACAATAACCTGTTTCCCAAAAGAGATCTAGTATCAAAATACAGCAAACACTATGGCAGTCACACCTGTACCATCCCTCTCGAGGTTCCAAGGATACTTCCCATTCCAAGCATAAATTCCCGACCCCTGCCTACTCAGCAAGGAGGCTGTACCAAAGATATGTCGTCTGCCTAGCAACCAATGCCTACACGTGACCCATCTCCTAGAGAAACCAAAAGCATATTCCCACACGGAACATGTTACTAGCCAAAGCCAACCAATAGGATACACAATGAGTACAAACTCACTCAGTATCACAAACATTAGCCCTACAGGGCTTTGCTCTCATCCATTGACTCACTGGAATACCCACACAATGGGTGAAAGCATAACTGAACTACCCACGGTGCTCAAAAGAACGAACAACCTCCGCAAGCATTCACTGTGAATCACCCTACCAAGCAAGACTCTCCCGAACAGTTCACAACAAGTGCCCATTCACAAGAGCATAACTAACTCACCCAATCAATCTTGAGAGCATCAAACTAAGCTTATACACGAGCTTATGCACACAAGGGAGGAACTACCACTCCTACGCTGCCACATTGGAAAGCTGTTCCGTACAACAATGAAGAGAATCGTCTATACAATGCATCTGTCCGTACAGCCTGTGCACTAGCATCATTCACTACCCGTGCAGCTCCTCGTACGCTGACAGTCCATACTACAGAACAGACCGTACTCCTTGCTGCAGTCCGTACCATCTGCAGGGACTGTTTTGTACAGTCATACGTCTGCACGGACTGTTCCGTCCAACCGTTCGCACAGCCTGCACAGCCCATATGACGACACCCCTTCGGTACAGCTCGCCACTACCAGTCCGTATGACGACCGTACCTCGCGTCCTCTTCCTTGCTTCTCCGCCTCCTTTTCCTTGCGTGCAAATGTCCGTCTGTAGGAGTCAACCCACATCGCGTCATTCCCTTTGCCCAAGGCCTTCCTTTCCAAAAGGGGCTGCATGGGCTTGCCACGTGGCAGCCCATGCCTTCAAAAGCCCACCAATGACCAACTTGAAAACTAAGCGTATTTTGCCCCCTTTTTGGTCCAAACCACAAAAATCACCCCCAAGGGTTTCATTGCTATTGCGGAAACTCTGCTTGATCTGGTTTCTCAGGGTGAGAATCCTGGATGTGTTCTTGGACTCGTAGAGAGCTGCGAGATGACGGATGAATGCAGTGTGGTAGAGAGAATGCTACGTGAGATTTCCAATGAAAGGGTGATACCCTTTCATTAATGTCCCTTGAGATCACTCAAGTTCCATCTTCCCATTTACACCTACCCTTATCCTATGACCCATGCACCTACCATTCAATGCACTCTAATGCACCCTTTCCCTTTCCTATTGCCCCTAGGACCTAGACACATGTGTGCACATCTTTATTACTGATCATTGGCCAATGTTACATAGTTTTGGCGGTTACTATTTACACCGCTTGATCGATCATAAATACAAACATATAACCGCACCATCAAATTGGCGCCTTACAATAATAAGGTTCTAATGACTATTAATTAACTAAATAATCATTTCTCTTGTCATGACAGTCAGCAGTCTGTCAGGTTGGCGCACTAGGGCAGAGCAGAGGGCCAGATTGGCCCTGGTCTGCAGATACCTACAGACGGGGGCATACAGGCCTTACAAAAGGAGGGCCCTTGCGTCTGAGAAGGAGTCCATATCTGGCCCAGCAAGCAGTACAATTCTGCACCAGTTCTGTACCCTCCAGAGAACATACACACAGGCAGATCTACACTGCAGTAGAGCCATACCTGACCACAGAGGTTGTTTCCAGAGGTGAATGCTGTGCGGAGTGCAATGAGAGCTTTGTTCAGAGGGAGCCTCCCCTACTAGCTCCTCAAGTTTTTGTACTCAAGATTCATCTATATATCTTTCTGTTTCTGGCTATACATCTAAGATCCAGATTGTCCTCTACTTTCAAGTAAAGCAAATGTATATGAGTTCTGTTCCACAGTCGTGTTGGCCCTAAGCAAGCAACCTACCTCTATGTTTTCTAACACACCACTACCATAGTTCAAAGAAATGTTTCAATACTTAGAAACGTGAAACGTTTTGAAACGTTTCAAAAAAATAGGGGGCGTTGTATATTTGGGTCTTGATAAATGCAAATTTTATGCCCTGCATACATATAACTATGCAAACTGAGTTTAAAAATCACAAATGCCTTCATACAATGCCTATAGTGCCCAATGATATTGGAAGTACTCTAGTTTGTAAGTTGTTACTAGCGAGTTGTTACAGAAGACTAGAGATAATTTAAATTAGAGTGTGAGCTTTGAACTTTAAAAATTAGTAATATAGAGACTAGAATCTAGATTACAATGTTTTAACTAAAGTTTACTGAAATATTAATATCTTTGATTTAGTTAGTACATGTAAAGGTACTCCACGTTTCATTGGTAATGAAACGTTTCGAAACGTTTTGCAAGTTTCAAAATGTTTCGTTACCAATGAAACGCGTTTCATTGTGACTATGAGCACTACACGTCAAATCTTTCCTGGAGTTCTTGCAATAGCCCTCGGTTCCATTCCAAATGAAGCTTCAAGCTTCCCATTTGCAATTGAATGCCGACAGCTACTTGCTTCAGGATTGCTTTCCTCTCCTATATGGCACGAAAGGAGCGTGACGATGTTGGCATGCACGAGTCATAGGATGATTCACTACATTGAGTTTATAGACGGAGATATTACCCATACATCCTAGATGTCCCAACCATACATCATCTAAACAAAAGAGAAACAGGGTCAGCTAATATGCCTCTCAGTCTTAATTCAGACTTCCTTAAGCATGTCTCACTAAGTGTAGGCTCTATAGGAGCCTTTTTTCTTTGTTCAGATTACGAAGCAGAGCTTCATTTGAAGTCTCCAATATCTTCACATCCACTTGGTACATGCATTAAGGATCCCTTTGGGTCAGCTCACAGTTTCAGTGCACACAATGAGCATTGTGAGAGAGTACGGGATTATCCCTCCTGATCAAAGAATAGCTTGACATGTGATACCCAAGAGGCCAACGTCAACAACCATTGGATCTTCTGGGTGCAGCCCCTCATATGACATAATATCCTTCTCAATGGCACTTGACTCTTTTCGTGAGAAGAAACAATGACCACCTGTCGAGAGCCACAATGTCACACGACTGGACATTAAAAAGACACTCATTTTTCAATAGGACGATGACAAAGATGGGAAGGAGAGTGAGGATGTTGACAGGATCTACAGAATGCTTTACCACTGGCTTCCCATGGATGATAACATAGAATTTATACTTAGAGTTGGATGCCATCTCCGGAACCAACAAGCTTTAAGTGTATTCATTTTTTACCCAACCAGTCATGTGCACATTAGGTAGTGCACAATAAGCCCCTAACCGCTAGTTTCAATTTGGGTAAATTCTCAGGAGCCTAAGTTATGGCCCTAGCAAGCCTAGGGTACATTAAATGCTCTAAGCCTAATTGCACCTGTTGCTTGCTGCCCATCAGCCACAAGCAGATTGTGATTTTCAGCATAGATCTTTTCATCTCATGATAGTCACTCATAAGGTTGAAAACCATAAACTCCATCACGCATAGCAAGGACTAGCTACTATGACATCCCCACTGACGTCATCAACACCCAAACAGTGGGTGTAGACCATAGTATAAACATATGTCACACATACAAATCCACACACCCACACATACTTGAGCATCCATTTATACAAAATCTTCATACTGAGTTTCTGTCAGCACTCTGGAGGTGAAGGGCAGACTCAGCCATGATGAAAGTTAGCACTAAAAGAGAAGCTAATCAAAAGGAAGTCCAAAATCTCTTCATTCAAGCTACAACTGCTTGTGAAGACTAAATGATTTCATTTTAGTCTCTCGCAAGAACATATCGATAATAAGGCATGTCTAGACACAAAAATTGGTGAGAGTAGGCTTGGGGATGCTAGATGGCAATCAACCTAAGGGTGTACAGACTTCGACCGCATCATGCATTGGAGGACAGTAGTACAGGAATGTCAAAGCTCTTCGCTGGTGAAGCTACCCTAGAAAGTCCGTGGCTTAATACATGGGAGACCGCACTTGCAAACACACTCATCCTCATTGATAACTAGCATGAAGGGTAAAACAACGGTCTTGCAAACATTGGAAGGTGAGTTAGCAGGGACTAGCTACTATGGCATCCCCACTGACGCCATCAGTGCCCAACAGTGGGTGTATACAAATCCACACACCCACACATACTTGAGCATCCATTTATACACAAGTCTTCGCACTGAGTTTCTGTCTCCCGAGGTGAAAGGCAGACGCAGCCGTGACAAAGGCTAGCAGGCTAATCAAAAAGTAGTCCACATTTTCTTCAATCAAGCTACATCTCTGGCATCACCTTATGCAAGGCAGGACCAATATATCCTGACTATCAAATTTCCAGTATTCAAGACAAGGGACAGATCCTCCATGATACAACTATAGCAGCAAAGCTCAGAACCCTTGGTATTGAGAGGCTATTGACGACTTTGGGCTATTGATTTACTTTTGTAAACACAAACGCTTCCTTTCAAGTCAAATCTTGCTGCCCATTGATACCTAGTGCTTGCTTAGATGCACAATCATGACATAAAGGAGAGTGAACAAAAGGAGAACCACAGACTTTTGGATAAACTGGAAAAAAATCAATTCATCTTGTCATCAGTCCTTTGTACTTTGTTTTCCAAAATACAACCCCCCCGCCCCCCCCCCCCCCCCCAAAACCAAAAAAAAGCATTTCACACAACAAAACAGGCAACAGCAGGCAAGCCCACACCATCACAGCTATACCCACAAAGCTCAACACATATCCAAAATTGGCCAGAAATCATACCTGATGTTTGCTTCCCCATAAAAGCTTCTTTTTCTGGTCTGCAGACATGAAGCCTCCTGCGCCAAGATTCTTGTTGACTAAAGATGTCAAATATGTTCAACAGGTTAGAATGCTCATATTTAAAAAGTAAAACATTATTGATCATTGAAGCAAATACAATCCTGCTACAGTGGGTGAGCCACACCTGGGAGAGCAGACATACGAAACCTAAGCACCACTCGATTTTTAAAAACGGAAACATAAACCAACAGAATAAGAAGTATCTCAGAGACAACAAATAAAAACTGACCAAGCTCTGCTGCTCTCATAGCTGCCAGCTTCGCATGGTTAAAATCATTTGCTACCTCTGCCTCTGAAGCCACAGGCGCAACTTCTGAAGCGCTCTCTGCTGCAGGACCCCATTTTGTCCCCTTTGTTAAATCTTCATCTCCAGTAGCCAAAACTGATTTCCCAGACTCATCAACATGATTAGGAGCAGCTGCAGTTAAACCATGTGGATTGCCAGGACCTACATCCTCAGATTGGGACAATGTCTCAGAGCTTGCAAATCCCACTTTGTTAAACTCACTTGGGTGTTTTCTCCCCTTCTCTCTTTGTTCATTACTGTCACGTCCAGCTCGTGTCTTCTCTGTTGAATCTCCAGAAATAGCACCACTCAAATTAGTTCCATCCATCCCAGCATCAGGTACATGACTCAACTTTTTATAATCCTTCTCAGATTCAGCTTTTTCCCTATGCAAATCTCTGTTTCTATGATCATCATCCTCTTTCACAATCTCCCTTTCTTCTCTGCCCTTTGGTCGACCAGGTTCCTTGAAACTTTCCTTCATTTTATCCCCGTCTACCTTGGACTCCTGCTTTTCCTTGTACCAATCTCCACCTCGTCTCTCTTCTTTATCTTTGTGTCGATCTCGTTCATGATGATCCTCCCTTCCACGATAATAATCATAATCCTTTCCTCTTCCTTTTTCTCTGTCTCTAACATCTGAATCTCTTGATCTTTCAACATCCACATCCAAATCTATATCCCCTCGTCTTGCTCCAGATTTTGCCCTTCCAGAACCTAGTTCTCGATCTTTGCTCCTATACCTGTCTCTGTCATCACTTCTGTCCTTCTCCTTATCCCTATCTCGATCATGTGGCCTGATATCTTTTCTTCTCTCTCTGCTCTCATCATTGCCCCTCTCTCTAAATGTCCTTTCAGGACTCCTTGGATCAACTCTAGAATGTCTCCTTTCGTCACGACGATAATAATCAGATCGGTTACTCGAGTCGATGGAGTGGCGATGACTCCGATCATGGTAACTACTATGCCTCCTGTTGTAGTCGTAATTGTAATCATCAGATTTACCGTACCGATCCCGGTTTCGATGCTCATATGCCCCTGCATCTGTTCCCCTCCTGGTTCGTCCAGCATCTCCCCTGCCCAATTCTTCTGATTCGACTCTCCTTCCCCTCTTTGGTCCCCCATCATCTTGACTATACAGAGATGGACTCCTATTGCGCTTCCATCGACCTTTTTATCAAACATAAACTTAATATTAGCACTAGACAGAATCTCAGAAACTATAAAACAAGTTACAACAAAAACCCTACCGTTGGGCAGACAATACAAAACAACTGCGCAAATTATAGATGAGAACGTGCCCAAACTTATCCTAAGAGTGAGAAAAAGAGTGCAGTTTTAACCTCATGATATAGTCACCCACAACCTAAATACGCAGAGGTATTAACAACTACAGCATCCCATGAACATAATCAGCATAAAATGCAATATGTACCATTACACAAACATAAGATCTCAAATAATTCCACAAACCCAGAAAACATGAACATCCAGAAACACCACACATCTGATTTTATAGGTGCAAAACAAAGTCCATGTCCCAACTTAGTGGAACAGGCACCGAAAGTTGCATTACCTTGAATGGTGAGAACTGGCCAAACACGTAGCTAAATCAGTTAGAATCCCCCCTACCCACCCCAACAAAAAAAGCAACTAGAGCAAAATTTTCATCCAAAAGAACAGCCGAAACCAGAGCTCAATTATTTTGAGAAAGCACTCTCCCCAACATACATGAGAAGAACCTCAGCAGGAAGTACCCCTAGATTGAGCAATATTTGTTTCCTCCAAGGAAAGTCACACATCGCGGTAGGCATGGAAACCCTAATTTTAAAGAGACCTTACGCAAGTGAAAAGGCGTGTCAAAAAGCATAGCTTCAAACAAGCCGCATTTACAGAGTCCAAAGCCGATAATGTTCTTTGAGGAAAGGATAAAAGGTCACGAGTATCTCTTACAATTGCCAGGGAAAATTGGAGCAACGAAGTAACGACACCTGGGGAAGAAGGCGACTGGGAACGTGACGTCGAAGGGGAATGGCGCCGATAATTCCTGCGAGATGTATCGTTTGCTGGCTTTCGGAAGGATGGTCGCGATTCCGTAACGTCCGGTGACTGTGCGGACGGACTTGAACTCATTGTAGACGGCCACGTCGCCACCTTGTTTCAGAGAAAGAACGCAATCAGAAGCATAACAGTAAGCCGGAAATGCAGACCCATAGTCAAGCAGTCTGCGAGATGGGAGGTGAGATCACTAGGGTTTTGGGCTTTTCGATCAATCTAGACTGAGCAGGCTGAGCAAGCAAATTGAGGGCCAGTGAATTGGCTCAAAAGAACGCTCTTGAAGTTGTGCAAAATGAGAGGGGGGGGGAATGAATGAAGGACAGAGAGAGCTGTGATTTATTGACAGGAGAGTGATTACTTACATGGAAATGGACGGAATTGGGCTGAATCGCGAGCTCAAAATGCGAATTTGAAAGAGGAGATGGAGATGATGTTCGTTGCAGCACAGCTATCCAGAAGCCAAACGAGACATAGCACAATATAGACAGTATGCAATTAACACAAACACTTTTCGTTGAGAGACAATCCGAAAAATATCCCCACCTTGAAAAGTTCCCCTTCTTCCACTTCCTCAATTAGTCCATTCTTCATAACATATCATCCCCTTAAATCAAGAGCTTTCATTGCTTTCCCCCCTCTCTAAACACACTTTTTATCAAGTTGCGTTTTCATATTGCTTCCACGATTGGGCAAAAGGAATGAGTCCGTTCCCCCGCCGCTCTCTCTTAAGATGTTAGATAGTGCTCTTTCAGACTACATTTTTGTTTCCTTCTCTAATAATAGAAGTTTGCCTTTTTCCTGGGAAAAAAAAAGAAAGAAAGTTTTGTATGTAAAAAATCGAGATATAATGTTAGGCAGCTCGAAATTTTTTAGAAATTAAACTTAAACTTTGAAAATAGAACTCTTTAAAGCCTACAAATTTCAAAGATTTTAGTTATATTTTTTTGCTAAGTAGAACCTACAAATGTCCCCAAAAAAACCTTTAAAATTTTCAACTTCAAGGTTTTTGTATCTATTGATAAATATGCTTTCTGTGAACACTAGCACTTGAGCTATGCTTCTGTTTGCTACAAACATCTTCAAACATTTGCCTTGCAATATGTCTATATCGCCACTACCATCAACTGAGGAACATGTACGTTCATGCATTTATCTATAGCCTTGCATATCGTGGAGAGCTGACTACTACAAACTTGTTCTTAGAAGCCAAGCATTCACAAAAGAAGAGCACCTTGAATGTTGGGGTCTTTCCATTCTATATCACAAATCCATTAAGGGTAGAGATCCCAAAGCTTTTGTGTGTGGATTCTTTAAGGATGCCCTACAAGAGGTTAACTTTGACTCTATACATTAAGGTTGTGGGGTCACATGTTAAGGAGAGGGTTCCTTCTTTTCATCCATCATCCATTCTAGCAAATTCTAGACCGACCCTTCTTTTCCTTTTTACAACTCCATTTTGTTCAACAATATAGCTATAAGTGAATTGCCTTTTTATTTCATGACTCTTGTGAAAGTATTGAAGTTATTTAGTTTCTATTCTCCTCCAATTTCTTATTGTAGGATGTGGATGTGATTGCCAATTTGCTTTCTATTGAATGCTTTAAATTCTTTGAATGCATTCGAAACATCAAGTTTTTGCTTCAAGAAATAGATCCAAGCCTTTTTAGAGAACTCATCAATTAAGCTGAAGAAGTACAAGTTGATGCATAACCCCAAACATTTAAGTGAATTGTATGAAGAATGTGAGTACTCCAAAACCATAAAGTAGGGAATGGTTATTAGTTCACATACATCTTTTTAAGAGTAGACCTACAGAGGGGCTTGAACCATCTTTGATCATTTCAAAGAAACAAGCTTGTAACATTGAGGTATATGAAATTCTTATGCCATAATGTGCTTAAATAAACAACTTGCTATTAATGATAGGCAAGTAGTGCTTTCTGAATTGGATTTATTGAAGAAAGCTTGAACATTTCGCCAATTTTAATAGCACCTTTGTAATGATTATGCTAGGATCACTAAGTTCGCTGCTGATAGTGCAACCATATTGGTTGAAGACATATTCCATATCATTTTCTATCATTTGACAAACTGAGATAATGATTTTGGGTCATTGCTAGCATAGAAAGCATCACCGATAGTTTCTACAAAACCTATATTGGTTTGAAATGGAATATTGCTAATAGCTTCAATCTTATGCATTGTATTGTCACCCATGATAACATTTTCTTTTAGCATTTTTGTTCATATGTATTTCTAAGAACCTGTCCTTCTAATGTGGCATATGATTACTAGCATCAAATATCTTCAATGTGATTATCTTATCCAGTTGTAATGGGGAAGCATGGAAGAAGACAAGGATAATGAAAAGATGGAAGTGTTTTTGGATATGTGCATCTTGTTTTCTACCCTTGTCTTCTTCCATGCTTCCCCATTTTGTTTATGATACTTGGTTTCTAACATGACATTAGAGCCATGTAGCTCTCCCTACTCTTAGTAATGTGTTGTGTCTAGCTCATCAAAAGATTCTGAGTGTCAATTCCTAGTGGCTTCAGTATTGTTACTTGGGTTGCTTGTCAACAAAGATCCAGTATGTATTTAGGTTGTTCTTCCATCGTTTGAAGTGCTCGATGATTTGGGCATCTCTATTGCCACCACCTTGTGAATCTGCCTTTCCAATGTTTTTAGAGAAAACCCATTTTCATAAAGTTTCTTGCCTATTTTGTCCACGTTTCCTTCACCTAGAATTTGTTGATGATAGATGAGATACCACTTGATTATTAGTTGATTTTAAGCTTTTGCCAAGGACCATGTTTTAGAGGTGATCCACAATTAACATCCGATGTGCAAAGCTATGAGATGCACCTTCCTTAAGGTTATATAGAATTGGCTTTGGATGGATTTCAAGAGCTAGTATGGTTCAAAGCAAAAGCCCATATTTCTTTAAAGACTATCTGGGGAACCCCAATCTAGTTTCTGTAGAGCAATTTCATCATGTGGGTTTTGCAATTAGTGTCTCTAAGGGCAGTGGTGGATGGGTATTGCATTAATGAGGTTGTAGGAGACGGTGATGATCTCTATCTTGCCTGCTTATACTTCAAAGGTGAACATATAATAGTCCAAAAGCCATAAGCGATGTCTTATAAAAGATCATTATCTTGCATGAAAGACTTTTGGTGAGTATACAGGAGGTTGATTGCATGCTTATATTTGAGGACATCGTATGAACATTGTGTACATCGGGCAATTCTTAAGCAAGTATATATTCTTGTTCTCTTACAGCCCTTGTGTCTTCTTGTAGCAAAGAGGAAGAAATAGTATGCAATTTGTGTTTTTGGAAATCATCTTTGCAAAATTTCCAATAGGTGTTTAGCAATGGCATAGGCCTGAAATGAACATAATATTTCATGTTTGTGACCATGGTGAGTCACATTGTCCAAGATGAGGCATGACAAAAGTATGGTGGACCACAAGAACTATGATAATATGTTGATAGGCCATGTAGAGCTCATATTAAGGTGTTCAATATGAAGCGTATGCATCGGATATTGGGACCATGTAGAACCTATGTGGAGGTGTGCAAGTGTATCACATATTTGACATGGCCATGATAGACATATGGCCATGATAGACATATGATGTGTCCTTTTCTTCTTTTGTGTGAGTGTGAAGGGTTCTTTGCCCAAGATGTCCTTGCCTGAGATGTCCCTCAGAATGATTACTATAATTATGTGTTTTTTATATTGTAATGCCTTGATTTTATAAAAGTCTCCAATGTTGACTTCATGACCCTCCTTAGAGTAAAGGGGTAGGGGGGTGGGCAGGGGGGGTTCTAGGTTAACTGATGTAAGCTATCATGAGAGATCAATCTCTTTTATGAGGGTCGACATGAGAGTTTAAGACTTGGTTCCATTGTCTCCTTGAGAGCAACTTGGGCTTTGAATATTTTGCAAAGTCCATGCTTTATTGAGCCTTTAAGCCATGAGCCTCTAAGTCTCAAAACAGAACATACCATGCTTTTTCTCTAGCAAGTACGTGCAGTAGTCTTAGAGCCCAAATCACCATGGCTATTAATGGTTTCTCAGACAACACCAAGTTCACGATGAAGGGGGGTTTGTTGAGTACTCTAAGAATCCTAAGTGTGTGTGACTATATGTATGTGTATGTGCATGGGTAGAGTGGTGATGTATGTGAGGACGATGTAAGATATGAGGTAAGAGCATGAGTTGGTGTGATTGAGATGACTTAAGAGGTTGATGGAGGGGAGTGATTTATGGATTAAGATATTGTTTGTAAGCCACTATATGTACAACCTCGTGGAAACTGGAAAGATGGAAGCATTTTTGCCATGTGTATCTTATTATTTATCTTTGTAGATGGAAGCATTTTTGGCGTGTGTATCTTGTTTTTTATCTTTGTCATCTTCCATGCCTCCCCATTTTGGTTTTTCTACTTCCCATGAGAGCATTGGTTTGTAACAATTAGACATGATTTGAAAAGTAGGTCAACTACTCTTTGTGAGCCACTCTATGTACAACGTCTTGAAAAATGGAAGATGGAAGCATTTTTGGTGTCTGTATCTTGTTTTTTATCTTTGTTGTCTCCCATGCCTCCCCATTTTGTTTTTTATACTTCCCATGAGAGTGTTGGTCTAATTATTAGACATGACTTCAAAATTAGGTCAAGTAACCATTGCTATCACAAATCGATGAAAACTAAGATTAGTTAGTACAATTTAAGCCAATCTCTAATAGGTCTTGAATTATTGTCCAATAAAGGTAAATTAATATGCAATGTCTTTTATTTTGACAAGTTATTATGTGCATTTTTATCATAAATATACCTAAACCCTACTAAGGGTTAAGGCTACCCTCAAGCTATGCCACTTAGTTGCAATTCATTGGGGATTCTTGACTTTCAATCAAGGTTTGTGCATGAAATTTAGCACCTTGCAAATGTGCAATTTGTTATGAAGTGTTGTGATGGACACTTGATGACGGACATGAGACAATGTGCGATGAACTTCCATGGGGAACTAGATGATAGGTATAACCTATGAGAAGCTATATCCATAGTATGTTAATGGGTATTTTGGATATACCTTGAGAAAGGAACATAAAACTCTTCTCTATGCTCTAAAAAGTTAAAGGCGATGAGAAGAATAATATATGAGAGAACTTGAGGCCATGTCAAAAGCATAATTCATGATGGAACTTGTAATGGACAGAAGAAACCCATACTCTATGAGAGGACATGTGATGGTTGTAGCTCAATTGAGGGCAAGGAATTGGCATGCAAAGACCATACAAGAGAAAGTGTGATGGTTGTAGCCCAAGCTATAAGCGAGCTATAAGCTCATGAAGGCTATGGAGCCAAAACCTAGCCCAAGGGTTAGAGAAGAAGCACTTGTTGGTGCTACTCTAATTATGTTCGAAGGCTTTGGGAGACATGAAAGCCTAGCAAGCCAATGGACACTTATAAGACATGGGAACCATTTGATAACTCACATAATTGATGTAAAATAGTTATCAAGCAAAGTTGCCTCTGAAGGAAAACCCTTGGATCATGAAGGAAAAATGGATCTTTCAATAAGGAAAGATTAGACTTTGTGTACCAAGCTCCAAAAGGACTTCAGATGTAGTTCTCATCCTGGAAAAAGAGCTGCCCATGAAGAAGAGGTGGTGGAGAGCATATGGGTTTGTGACACTTCAAGGAAAAGTGCTAAGGAGGGGTGCCATGAGCAACAAAGAGGGTCAAAATTGTAGGGGTGGTTTTTAAGTGAGTGGTGACCAAGTAAGGGGGTATCCCCCTTTATATAGACATCGAGAACCAACTTAGTTAGATCACCAATTAGGAGCACACAATTTGACACAACTGCAAGCCCCACAATTTGTTGCCCATGATTGTTGAACACACAGTTTTGGTACCCATGGCAAAAATAGGGTGTTGGTGGACCATGATAACCAACCCTGATGTATCTGGTTACTAAATAATCAAACTAGAAGAATCTAATTGCCATGTAAGCAAATTGGATGAACTAAGGTACTATGCAACCCAATTAGCGTCGCTTGGTTAACATATGTTGAGTTAGACAAACTTGGTTACCATGCAACCCAACTAGGTGAACTTAGTTCAAATGTAATTGAAGTAGTGGAACTTAAGTGTTTAAATCTAGACAAAATCCTCTCCTTGGATTTTTCCCTAGCTTTTTCTCCATCCTTTCTATGCCATGCTCTTGCATATACATACCTTTATGAGCTATGGTTATTTCTTGCATTTCCTTTATTGTTGAGTATCAATTCTATTTTGCAATACCCATTGTATGGAAATGTTTTCTTGGGTTTTTCTCTCATCTTGGTGCTTATTTGGAATGCAAGAAGCTTGATTATGATGAAAGAGAATTTGCCAATCAAGATCAAGTTGAGATCTTGATTGTTCTCATGAAGGATAATAGAGACATAGCCCAAGTCCATGTGATTGGACTCTTCGATGGCTTGTATGGATCTTAAACGTGGAGAAACATCTAATCTTGATCTTTCCCCTCTTTCTATGGAGTATTACATTCTTCTTCATCTACTAATGTGGGGGAAGAGTGAGTTTTTAACTTGCGAAAGATCTTTTCCCTAACATCAATGGGTTTTGTTGTGTTTTCCATGCAACATCATATTATGTGCATATTGAATCTCTTTGTTGGATTGAGATTGAGAATTATAATTTTTCCTCGGACTTCCTCTTATTATTGGCTTCTCTTATGGATGCTAGAAGCTTGGATTTGATGGGAGGATATTCATGACACAAGATCATGATGAGAACTTATTAGAATCCACAAAGAAGATTGCTCAATGAGGAGAATACTCACAAAGGGAAGGAGAGAAAGATTAATGGAGGACCACAAATGGAGACAATAAAAATGGATGGGATTAGCTATCACTTTCACCAAAGGGAATGCTAGGATGATCCACACAATACAAGGGGTTCACCACCCACTAAATAAGGAACCAAGCCCTCATCTGTTAATCTAAATCATATCCAATATTGTCATCCACCAATCACCCAGATGTACATTTAAACCACTCTAATAATGCTAATGTATAAATATAATCACTCCACGTTAGTACAAAATGGGTGAAGCATGGCACTAACATTAGGTGATATCAACTAAAGGAGAAGACTTTACCAGTAAGGAGAGTAGTGTATTAATCGATGTGACTCTATAAAGTTGCTTGACCTTCTCAAACCCCCATATGCATTATACCTTTGTCATCCTCACATAATGACTAAGCAATGTGCACATGGATATAATTAGCTTCCTTGAACCTGCATAAATGTTTTCTCTACAAAAGAAGGAAGGAGGGTCTTACTTATGTCATTTATCATGACATGGTAGTGTCTACTCCTTTACAAAATGAAGAGAAATAATGTGCATATTCATGCTACATCAAAATGCCAATATAAAATGAGGGTACAAACATAAGACGTATTAAAAAAAGATGAGAAAATGATAGTCTCTATGAAAGTGGCCTCTCCACATTTGGACACATCACCAAAACAATGGAGTCGGCTATTCTCTGGACGTACCAAAACATATGGTTGAGTACGCTCATCTTCCTTCAAATCAAGTGCACTCTCAGGATTGTAAATTCTCCCAAACAAATATGGTAATAATCTCTTGATTAATAAGAGATTTTTAACGAGTGTTTGCAATATCACAAGCCCAATGAAAAAATCTTGGGCCATTGATGCCCAAATTAAAATATTGCTTCTAGTAAGGCACAAAATCCTCCTCTTTGTTGTTGCTAATAAGGATAGAAAAATAATGACTTTATATGACTTGAGAAACAATGGCAAAAGGAAAAAATACCTTCAATCAACCTTATATACAACCTTATATTTAACCAATCATGAACCTTATTATAAGGAGACCTTAGCCAAAAATGCCACGTGTACTAAGGACAAAGCCTTAGCTACAGAGGGAATTTGTAGGCGAAGAAACACATCATCGTAGAAAATCATAGCATGTCAATTTTGGTAGATTGTCATAGAACTTTGTAGAGGTCAATTAATTTTTGCACTAGAGAAGTTCAAAAAAAGGCTTCAACAAAAACAAAATGGAGACTCTAGATGCAATGACAATAGTGGCAGCACAAATGGCGATGACATATTAAACCTCCTCTCAACAAATAGTAACCCATCATAGCAACAACCCTTGACAAATAGTAACCTGTCATAGCACTAGAACCACTAAAACATATATATTTTTGTAACTAAGATGCCCCTTCAGAAAAGAGTTCCTTGCACTAATGTTGTAGATTTATTTGCTAGAATACAAGGTAAGTGACTTTTGGCAAAAATGATGTGTAGCAAAAGTCAACTAATTCTTGCTCAAAAATTGCTAGCTAAAAAAATGTTTCTCCTAAGGTGCTACAACAGCTTAAGCTCCACAATGTGATAGTCTCCTTGTAAAGCTTGTAATAGCAACATTGGCAACCAAAGATCTCGTGGCTATGACACTAAATCAGAGCCAAAGGAGGATCATTGAAAAACAAAAGAAGGGCCCAACAATTGAGATAAATGGGGATAAACTTGATTGAGTGTTGAATTGCCCTTGAAAAACGATGACTAGCAAAGATGAATGAACGAACCCTGGTAAACCACTACAATTTGGCCAGTAGCATAAACACTCTAGTGGCACAAATCTTCTTAGTAACAACGCCTTCTAGACAGTCACTTAGAACAATAGTCTTTGAATATAAGTCCTTCAAGCTACACAACCTTCGATACATCTTTGGATATAGATCTCTCGTCAGCTCTATTAATAAGCATTAACAACAGTAGAGAAAAAAATCAAACAAGGGAAGCCATTGTAAATATACATAGCTCCTTCCTCTCCATGCAACTACAAAGTATTATTAGCAAAAAGGAAGCTACTGGCATGAATGACCCTTTAGTCAACAAATGGAAGCAGTCCAAGTCTTGAGAGAACCAAATGGAGAGGTAATAGGCTTGAGCATGGCAAGGCTAGAAACAAGGAAGAAGAGTGACCCAGTGCTTTGATACCAAGAGTGCTCGATGAGGAGAATGCTCACAAGAATGGAGTGCCACACATAGAGTCTGTTAAAATAGATTAGACTAGCTATGACCTTCATCAAAGGGAAGGCTAGGAAGATCCATGCACAATACAAGGGGGATGGCCACCTGTTAAATGGGAAACCAAGCCCTCATCTCCTAATGCAAATCCTATGCAATAAACCCTACTGATCCAATCCCATAAGTGGTGCAAATACACCCAACTTAACCAACATGCCCACAGTGGAAAGCCTGGCCACAACGACCATCCGACGCTAGTTCGACGAGGTAGGGTTTGACGAGGTAGGGTCCGACTCCAAGTCCAACTCCAACCCCAATCCGACAAGCGCGCACGAATGGGAGAACAACTCCTACTCTGATCCCGCCCGACACGTGTGACATTAATCATTCCATCCAACTCCACTTCGACTCACATCCGACAAGTATTTCCAAGTTCACTCTGCCAACACAATCTGATTTCGATCTGACTTTGACATCTGCTTTTAATCCACTTCGTGCAAAAGGCAACGTTGTGCCCCTGATCCGACTACTATTTCACCATCTGACACAGCTCCGACGTATAGATGAGTCTTTCATAGTGCCCCGACCTTACTCCAACAACAATGTAATTTGTGCCACACATGATAGATCCTTTGTACTGACAGGATAGCCAAAGAATGTACATGGTATGAATCTAACCCTTGTCTTGACACAAGCCTATTCCCTTGGATGAGGCTCACACCCCCACAATAGCCGTTCTTGCCGACCCCTCCCCAATGAACTCTGTCATCAAGAATACCTCTTGCAGTGCCAAATGAAAGATGATAAGTAGTCCCTCACATACACTGAAAAACACTACCAGTTCGTTGCATGCGGCACTAACGGATTGTCCATTGCAACAATAGATCAACACAAGATTTTCCCACGAGCCTCCTCTACATATGGCACCCAAAAGAGGCCATCGTATCACATTTTCCAACCTAGTAGAAGAGTTAGAGCCAAACCTCCAACTCTTAAGCACTACAGCGCTCCTTAACGTAGCCATGGCTCCTAAGAGATCTCTGACCTCTGCTCGAAAAAGCCCATGCCAAAGCCTGACCATGGAGAAGACTGTACACATCCCAGATTTGAAGGAGACGAAATCGGATGAAAAACCACCACTTCCACCACAGAAGAAGCAGATGCTCACAACAGCAAGCTTCACAAATTTCAAGGTATCATTGGACCTGTCCAAGCATCAGAAATGGCTCAAGAAGATCGGCTTATTACAATATGCTAGCTTGCCCTGGGCATCATGGAAGGCTTCCTTGCATGCTCTGACACAATATGAGTTTCTAGTGCAGCAGAGGTATGCTTACTGAGAATATCATGCTTTCCCCTAATATTGTCGCACAGCTTTTTTAGATTTCTATCAGAAACGAGGAGGTTGTCTACAAAAAACATGTCGATTTCGACATGCAGAAGGAGTTCGACCCCTTGGAGACCCAAATGAACTACTTTTTCATCAATAAATGTATAGGATTTGAGGAGACAATAGCAATTTGTTTGATATCTCAAAAGGATGCAGTTGCTCGTCAAAACTAATACTATGAGTATAGATTCAGATGCTACGCTAAGTGCAGAGGAGAAGGGAACCAAGATTTCATGGGCACATCTATTGCACTCACGCCTGAATAGTGAGATCGCCAGAAAGGACTTGAGTGCCTCCAATGCTCATTCAAAGATAGGGCCATTCATTATTGTGTTATTTTAATTTGCTACTCAGATGGGCACAAAGGCCCCGAAGGTAGTCCATCACTACAGTGAAGAGTGCACAAAAACAAAGCACGACAAACAGCGTGAGGAAGAAAAGGCAAAGAGAGATATGCTACAAGCATTGGAAGATGCCCAATACTCCAAGGAGGAAGCCACTATGGCTGGCCAATCCTTGGTGGAACATCTATGGGATACACCCCTCGCAGGAGAAGAGATGCTAGCCACACCTGCAGAGCCCAAATCTTCCAAGAAGATCAAGTTAAATCCTCAGTCAAAATTTGTGCTTCAAAAGCCAGAGAACTGGAGCAAACCAGAAGATAACATTGCCAGCATACTACTTACAACACCTTCCAAAAGCTCCTTTGAAGCATTCTCCCCTGTCCACAACATGACGGACTTACAGCCATCCCCAAAACAAAATCTGAATAGTCCGACTATAGCAGGATTACATGCCAGCATGGAGCCAAAACATGCACTTCGAGTTTTGCAAGATTATGTTGATCAGCAGAGAAAAATACAACTGCAACAGTTGAAGCAGCAAGTGCAAGAATTAACAGAGGATAAGAAGGTCAAACATGAATACACGCTGAAGTAGGCCGACATGCAAAAAAAGCTCCATGCCACACAACTAGAGCTAGAGAAAATCAAGAGGGAATAAGCCCAGTACAGAGCTATGCAGGAGAAGCAAGTCTCCAAACTCACTGCCCAGATTAGAGTCCAAAAAGAATGCCTACCCACTGTGACAACCTGGTTGGAAGAAATGAAGGCAAAATTTTTTCTGCAATTGGATCAAATGGGTGCAGCCCACACCGACTTGAACATTTAGAATCTTATACTCAAGGAATGGATAAATGCCTTGGAAGGAGTTGACCAACAACTCAAAGAAATGGTAGAGGAAGTTGATGGTGTTTTTTTCAGCTCCTCCGATCTCAAAGATATGAAGATCTAGCTGGCAAAGACATCTCAGGACCTATGTTCCAATCTTTAAAAACGCTTGTTTGTTATTGTGCAAAGACCTTATGAGGCCTTTGCATTTGCTGCTTATGCATATGAAATCATGGCATAGGAATTGGAAACACTCATAGATACAGCACAAGGTGCAAAAGAGAGATAGATAACAAAGGATTTTGACACATAATTATTTGAGTTGAAAAGAGAGCCTGAGGAACTAGCTGCAACACAGCAAAGCCAGCTCACATAGTTGTCTGCAAAGCATGCCACTTTACCCCCAACCACACCTTAGACCCTAGTGCAAATTTTGAAGAGGCAAAGACTACACTTGAGGAGGAGACAGAACTGAATGAAACCTACAAAGAAGATCAGATGAAGCAGACCCAATTGCTGCTAAGGGAGCAATAATAGATATGAACTCAACCACACCATCAAGGTCCATCTGATGGACTATTTCCATAAAAGGGTTCGAGTCTTCCACTTTTTTGCAAAAAGTTTTACCACCGGGTGTGCTAGGTGTTGAGGATGACCTCTCCACCCATGTAGACCTCAACCAAGGAGGGTTAGTAGACCCCTAGCAAAGGGGAGTTACATTAGTAAGTAGTCGATAATTTTGTAACTGTAGGGATAGTTATAACTGTCCCTAACAGCCAATAGTAGTGGCCTTATCCACCACATCATTTTTGGAACTATGTCTATTTTTGACTATTACCTGACTAAAGTCGAAACACTATCTGATGTTGTTATAAGCTGATCTTCATCTCCTTCATTAGGGTGGTTGTTGCCATCTACTGAAATACAAACTATTTGCAACATTTCTACTCTATAAACAGTTGTCTCAATTCTTTGTATGTTTTGTGTTATCTTTTCCTTTTTCAACATTAGTTAGACTTAAATCTGACCCTAGCATTTCCATTGCCAGAAGTGGATATGTGTAGGTGTTTTTCAGTCTTTTGGAGACACCACTAACACCACCACTGACTCAGAGAATCGTCATTATCCCTGCATATACGGGTGGTAAGCTAGAGAGCAAGATAGCTTTAATATCATCATCTTCAACCTTTACTTTGAGATCAAGAAGCTACCTGAGAATCGATCACATCTGACTTAAATGCTCTCCCAAGATCACGTTATTTTCCATCTTCAAACTAAATAATTCTTGCTTCGATATTACCTTAGAATTTTTAAGTCAAGCACTTTTCAATTTTCAAATGCACTTGCTGCCAAATCCAAGAGATGATTGTTCCTGGCTCCAAGAGCCCTACCCAGAATACGAAAGGCACCTAGATTTCAGCTCTCCCACTGCAATGAGTCTCTACTCTCACTACTCTCGAAGTCTCCTTCTCAGCTCCGAAAATGATAGGCCACGGACCCTTCTCCATGAGATATAGTCAGACTGTTAGTTGCCATGGAGGGAAATTCGAACCAGTGAAGGTCAAAAGCTTCACCACATCCCATCTTGGGATATATGTTTGTCAATTTGTGTCCTTGGGTTTGAAATTCAAGATTTGGATGAGGCAAACCTAGGGAGCATGATTCCAAGATCCAAGAAGCGTGGGTTTAGAAATTGATTCTAGATATGAATCTTGGTAGGCAAATTTGGAATTTAGTTTTTTGGGATCCAAATTAGGTTGAAAGCAACATATGAGGATGGATCCTTCTTAGCACCATACTTGAAAGTTAAGATATCGGGCTTTGATTTTTGTGAAAATGGAGGCTAATATTTACCACGCCCAATTGAGGGTATTTGACCCCTATGCTTACAAAAAAGATAAGCCCACCTACCTTATGCATTTAGGATGCCAAATGATTGATGGAGAATTGGTTATAAAATGAGCTCCCATATTTGATCTAAAAACTCTCCATGATTCATGCCCCCCATGTGTGTATGCCACCATCCTCTTCAAATCTTTCCCTCATGGAGTCTCTCCATCCCCACTCCCTCTCTCCACTTCCTCTTTATGATAGGGAAATGACAACTTGAATATCCTTTAGATTAAATTCATCTTGTTATTTTACTTTATTAAAGAGCTTCAAATAGTCCTCTTATGAGATTTTTCGTTAAGTACTTTCCTCATACCTTTTTCTTATATTTCTTGGTTACTATTCTCCCCCTCTTTCTCAAATTTTTCTCTATCCTCACTAGCTCTCAATTCTAGATCTCCTCCACCCTTTTGGACAAACTATCCATGCTTGTCCCTCCTAGCCACCCTTCTCTTCATACCTCTCACTTCAAAACACCTGCCACATTGTGGCACACCTAATCCCCTCAATACTCTCCTCCCTCTATCTCTATTTTCACTATTTCTTCTGCATTCTCTAGGGTTTTCGGCACCTATAATTATTTGTGTTGCTCATTGTAGCAAAGGAATTCACAATCATAGCATAGGTCCTCAGTTCATATTCTTGTGAGTGATATAGGCTTAAAGTATAGAAAATCATCCTTAAATCAGCTCAAATAAAGAAAGTTGTTTAAAATGGTTTGATGGAGGTTCTCACCTCCCTTGGGGTTTTAAAGGTTAAGGAAGAGTTTGAGGCATTTAAAAAGAGGATAGGGTTGAGAAATCTAGCTAGGGGTTTTAAAGGGTGAGAAGGAATTACAAGGTTTAGAAAGAGTGTAGGGTTTAGAAAGAGTGTCAGATCGAGAAAGAAAGAGCATACATTATAGTCTACGAAAGACTGAAAGCTCTATGAGACTTAAAGAGACCAAAATAATTTAAGGCTTAAGAGTCCATTAAGACCAAAAGGTCAATAAAGGATTGAGAGTCCATCTTAGTAGCTAAGAAGACTTATGTATTACATTAATGATATAGACCAAGAGTGTCTCCACATATACGTTTTGTCTTAACCAATTTGAAATCTTCAATGAGAGTGATGCCTTCATGATATACTAACCACTTGCCATTCTTTGATCTTCCCATACTTTGTGAAGCTCATTTGAGGGGTAGTATCTTTTATAAGTGTCTTTCAAGGCTTTGGTTTAGTGAAGGATTGTCGACCTATCCTCTTGTGTCTTGAATGTAATGATGGTATAATTTTGTGTGTGCATTGAAATGCATCAACTAATTCAGTGTCCCAAGTGAGCATGGGCATGGTGTTCACTATTTTATCAAGGCAATACTCAACTAGTAAAAGGACTTGAATATTCTTGCTTTGCCAATGCTCTAGTGGACCCCAATCAACACATTAAGTGCAAGTTTCTTCTAGCTTTCTCCTGCTTAAGCACAAAAATCACACATTTATTGAGCTTTGATTTGCCCTCATGTGAAATCAAACTATCAAGGTTAGACATTACATGTGAAGGGAGATCACTCACACATTGGTGTGTAACTAATTGAATGTGTTCTGGGCTAGATTGCTTTTCTAGACCAAGTCTCCAATGTGGCTAGGTGTCGAGTACCCCATTGATTTGCACCTTTAGCTCATGATTCTCTCATTGGAGGCTCTTGATTTATTCTTGTAGAATCAAAGTCTACTTTGGGTCATTCTGTCTTGTTTGGGTTGCAATCGGAGAGGCCCCTATCGATGAAGCCATAGCTTGTGCAAAGGACTTGACATTTGTTTTAGTCATATTGAGTAAAAAGGCCAACATTATGTAATTATGTCAAAAACATAGCATCAATTTACATCAACAGTCACACAAGCTCTTTTCCTTTGCTACTACAAAGAACGTAGCCACCTATAAAAATGTGACCGCATATGTGACTTTAGTAGTGCATTCAAGTTGGAGAAGGTAGCCCGTGCGAGGGCTATAAGCAACACCAAATACAAGCAGCTTGAATTGAAGCAATAGCCTCCAAATGCATTTCAATCAAGAGCAGGCTACAAGTAAAACTAGAGCTAACGAGAACTGAGGATAGGTAAAACAACAGCCTTAAATTGAAGAGAATCCCCCAAATGACAGATCAAATTGTAGCCCAAAAACATTATAGTAGACGTGTATTTGAGTTTTGAGGTTTTTTTAGAAGACCACTAGTGTTTGTAAGCGACTTAGGCTAGAAGCTCTAGGGTTCAGTGAATACCCTAGGTTGATGAGCCATGGAGCTTTGCTCTGTCGAGCTCCATGGATCAAATGAGAGAGAGAGAGAGAGAGAGAGAGAGAGAGAGAGAGAGAGAGAGAGCTACTATAGTTGAATCAACCAATGCAAGCGTGGTGTCCATGCTACAACATGGGGATTGTAGGTAGGAAAAAAGTGAGCATGAGTTGGGAACTCTACCTTGAGAGATTGAGGGACATTTCTGGGGCACTACTAATAAGCTTCTTGAAGTTTTGGCTAGGATCCATAGAGTATAATACATTGATAGGGACCCACCATTGAAGGGAGGTTGGAAATTAAAGAGATTGGCTACTCATAAGCCTACTGAAAAAGTAGAGGGATTATTTTTAGGAAGTAATTCCTCTACTTTTATAGACTTGTAGAAGATTGGGTAGATTTGGTAAGTAAAAGCTATAGATTCAATTCACCATAACCAATCTTTGAGTGCTACTTTAAATGAATCCATCACTATGAGGCCAAATGGTGCAACTGGAAGGCAATAGATTCTCATATATCAAGTAGGTATGGATAGTTGTAGGAAGGCAAGAACTGAATGTGAAATGACCTAAAGTGAGATGCTTGTAAAGGGGTAAGACCTAAACCCTAACGATGTTCCTTTAAATTTTTTAACTTAAAAGTAAACATTGAAGTTCCAGAATGATTTGAACTGAATCCCCTCCATCTCACAACTTATAAGTGTCCTCCAATTCTTTTTTGCATACCTTGATTTCAACTTGACAAGCGATTGAGATGGCAAGGCATTAATCAATGACTTCAAATTTAAACCAACAGCCTGCCAATCTATTATTGATGATCTCCACTGGCTATCTCTTGTTTTGTTTTGGTTTCTTAGATGTACTGGTGGGCGAGTTGTAATTTGAACTCCATGTGATTATCTCATGTCTTTTAAGACATAATATAAAAATGTTTTTTGCCCAAAACTTAACAATCAATTGAAGCCACCATAGCAGATGTTATAGATCTTAGCAAGTCAAACTTGTTAATTTTTCCCCTTACATAAAATTATTAATTTGATACAAAGTGGGTGATCATTCCTTTAATTTATTTCATAGTTATCTTGTGATCTATCGTCATCTAACCTTTTGATAAGGATGGAAAGCAACTATGAATGGTTATCTATTTTAGGACTAAGAGTGCACAAGTGGCTAACATTATCTTGGAGGGAAATATGTATTCTCATATCAAATTTTTTAAAAAGACAGCGTCTTTCTCCACTTTCCAATATCTAGTCTCTTATAACAAGACTTTTTAGTTGACACTATTGCTTCATAAATCTCAATACCCTTACATAGCCTTCTTTTTATTTTAGAAGTATTATCCATGAGATAACAATAAGAAGTCTGGCTTTAGCTCTTTTTTGAATACCACAACTCTCTCTCTCTCTCTCTCTCTCTGTCTCTCTCTGTCTCTCTCTGTCTCTCCCTCCCTCCCTCCCTCCCTCCCTCCCTCCCTCTCTCTCTCTCTCTCTCTCTCTCTCTCTCTCTCTCTCTCTCTCTCTCTCTCTCTCTCTCCCCCCCCCATTGGGACACAACCCCATCATACTTATACGTCCATGTAATTTGAATGAAATTAATCAAGAAGGAAAATTTTGTGATCATAATGATGGATCCCTTTTATTCACAAAAATTAGATACAAAATTTGTGTCTCAATGCCTTTACAATGAATTCAATAGAATCGGTAAAAATAGGTTGCAAATGCATATTTTATTTTTTTCTCATAAGCAATGTGTTTCTCTAATCAAGCCTCCATTATTTGTAGACTATGGGGTGGATAGTGGTGGTGACACTGGATCATTAACTCCTCCCTATATTTTACTTGCACAACAAACACTGTTTTATTTTCATTTTGAAAACATCATACTAAAGAGCATACGTGTTCTCAAACTCACCTTATGATTTTTAAGTTTGAGATAGAAGTTGCATAGAGGAGTTATTGTTGCTAGCTCATGGCCTTCACTCTACTTAAGCCTCCACTATTCCGTTTCATTCACCATTTCTAACTCCTTTCACTGTTTCATCTTCACTATTTTTAGACTGTAATTCTCCTTTGCCATTTATGATTGCCTTTACCATTACCTCTCAACCTTTCTCTATTGCACTCTTCTGGTAACTTCTATCCCCTATCATAATGGATCCTCTTGGACACACCGAGCTCCAAACATGTCATCCAGCTCCTTCATCTTTGCATAGTCCAAGAGCGTCTCGCACAATTTTTCCTCCCCCTTTGCATAGCGTGAGAGCCTCTCACACAAATTTTCCTCTCTCAATCTTGAAATCATGGCATGCAAGGTCTCCTCACACAATCATTCCTTGCCTAATCTTGAAATCATGACATATAAGAGATCCTCACACAGTCTTTAAAAGTTCGATTTGGATTCTTTCTCCAACTTCACCAACTTCATAGATGAAGTGAATGTGAAGGATGGATCCATTGTCTGTCAAAGTCAAAAGATTAACATCAATGAAAGCATGATTGAATAGCTGCTAGGCATTCCTAGAGGTGATTTGCAAGCACAATTCTTAAAGAAGTCATGACAGAGAAATGATATTTTAGGTTTATACCCTAACCCTCAGAGTAGTGCAGATGGTGGAGTCAAGGTTTTGAGCTTGCCAATAGATGTTTAGCATGTGTTCAAATAGACAAGGTAGTTTTTACTTGATACAAGAGAAACCATGAAGTTTTGGCATGTTCAAGCAGCAGCAGAGCAATTGAGCAGACATATAGTGTCTTTCTCAAAGCCTTCTCAGAGGTGATATCTAGAAGTGTGATGACTAACTTGAAGAATTGCAAGGATGGCAAATCTAAATTGTCATCTTAGTCAATCGGAGTTGCTATGCACCTGATGGGGACTTCCCTCAAATTTGTTTTTAAGCAATACGATAGGAAGATGAATTTTCTACATATGAAAGCCACCGATGCGGCATAGACACCGCTACATGAGAGAATGCTTAGGGAGGGTGCAGAAGTTAAGGTGGAGGAGGTAGAAGCAAAAGCCTTGCAAGCACAAGAGCAAGCTGAGGCCACAGAAAAATGGCTAGGATAGAAAGGCATAGAAGTGAAGAAGCAGAGAAGCACATCAAGCTATTGTGTCAACAGCTTGATCACCTTAGAATGGATGGGGACAAAGCAAAGAAAGAGCTAACAGGAATGAAAAAAGTTATTGAAGATCAGAGCCAAAAAGGAGGCTCTTTACCAATGGTTCTATAAAATGTAGAATGCATTGAACATCGATAAAGATGAAATGATAGAGCAACTGAAAAGGGAGGATGCAAAAACCAAAGCATTGATGCTGGGGGTGTGAGAGAGCTTCAAGTCAAGGAAGGATGCATATCAGGTAGAGAGTAGCACGATGGAGAAGACAAAGAGAATGTGCAATTTTGGCAGGATTTGTACAATTATCTGAAATTGGATTACACTAGGGCTCTGTGTAAGCTTGCCATGGCTTTTGAAAGTTCTAAAAAGCAATCCTCCGTCCTGACTAAAACCCAACATAGATGTGGATCCCTTGGAAGAGATCTACACAGATGTTTCTAGATAATTTTGCGAGAGGCTAGAGACAGGAAGGAATCAAGAAACAACTTACTGATGTGCAAGGTCATATTGTTGTATTGACAGTGGCAATAGTTAAATCGGATGACTATCCTCTTAAAATGCGACAAGGTAAGATGTGCATGGCATGTAGTCTGCACATCATAGATGAGCACATGATTTGATAGCCTGAGTGGTGCGACTGTTGGAGTAGCATGGAGACAAGATGGAGAGACCAAGATGATGGAAAGGGAGAGTTTATTCATGAGAGATATGCCCAAATATATAGGCACAAGTTACATCTAAGAGTGACATCAAATCTGAGCTCAAGAGAGCATCTCTAGATCCACAATTATCTCTCAATCACACGCCACACTCCTAGATTCACTTATTCACACCTACTAACTAACACCTCATTAGTCACACCTAACTTAGGCACACCTACACACACCATGTGTTCACACACTCACAACCATAGACCTTATGACCCTAGGTATGATCCCATTACATCAATTTGTCCTTCATTTCCCCCCACAAATTGTTGAGCTCATCCCTCAGCAATAGTACATGGGATGCTCCATGACTTGCCCACCATCATGTGGCAACACACATGGCCCCAACTTGTGACTCTAGGACTCTTGGTTTACAACTGGAAGATAGACAATGACTATGCATGGGAATACCCTTAGATCCAGCAAGGTAAAACATAAGACTAACAATCATTTGAGGGGAACATCCCAAGGCAAAGAACCCTTATTGACTACACACACACAAAAAAATCTACTTTGAAGATGTGGGGAAATTCCCCCCTTTGATGGCATATCTTGTCCTTTTCCTCCTCCTCTTCCAAGCTACCATAGTGTGAGGTACATTGTCATTGGAGAGGTTCTTGGTGTAGCCCTTCTTATAACTCCTTTGCCCTTTGATCTTTCTTGCATCCCATATGCCTTCACATAAATTAAATATGAAGAGGGTCTTACCACTTGTTAGTAAAACGAGGGCAGTGTCTACTCTTGTCATAGAAGCTCATGAATGTATGGCATAATGCAATCATCCAAATGTAAGTACACTTCAACTATCATGATAGTATAGAAACTACATTTATCACCGAGTCACCTTCAAGCATCAAATAGGCTACATCATTGTTGTCAATGAAGCTCATCATCCAAACATATACATAGTCAAGCTGGATAGCAACCCAAAGATCAATCTTGAATCAATGCTAGAAGACATTATATGGGTAGATGACCAAAAGCAAAAGTGAAAAATGATAAACAAGGAAACTTTTACTTGCAATGCTTCAGCCATGACGGAGATTTGAGAGAAACCCCCAAATCAAGCAAACAGAGACCGGAGGATCAAATTTGACCTATCCTTAGCAGCAACCAAGGGGCTTTTGAGTGGAAATGAAAGCCCTTACTAAGACCTAGTACCAGCATAAAGGATGGGTGAAATAGTGCACATAGTAATCCGACATTACATCAGGAAATTCAGCCAAAGAAACAGTGATATCTCTCTCGTCTGTGGTCGGATTGAGCTCAAATTTCGACAGTAGCTAGCCCTAAGTGTTGTCCAAGTGCAGCTCATAGGGCAGGTCGAACTTGTGATCGTAGAGGTAGAATTTTGAGGAAGTTTGACGACCAAAGAACAAGGCAGCACTGTAGCTCAGAGTAAAATTCCGTTGATTCCAATGGTGGAAAGCTGGAGCCGGAAGGATTTTGAAGGTTAACGATCGAATGTGGAGAAATCGATGTTCCAAGATTTGGGCAGAATTGGAATGGAAGAGGTGGAAGAAGGTTGAAGAAGATGATGAGGAGGTGGCACTAGGACGTGGGTGGAGGCTCAAGGAGGGGTGGAAAGGTTCTAATACCACATGTTGGAGTAGCATGGAGACAAGATGGAGAGACCAAGATGATGGAAAGAGAGAGTTTATTCATGAGAGATATGCCCAATATATAGGCACAAGTTACATCCAAGAAAGACATCATATGTGAGCTCAAGAGAGCATCTCTAGAACCACAATTATCACTCAATCACACACCACACTCCTAGATTCACTCATTCACAGCTACTAAATGACACATCATCAGTCACACCTAACTCACGCACACCTACACACACCATGCATTCACACACTCACAACCATAGACCTTATGACCCTAGGCATGATCCCATTACATCAATTTGTCCTTTAGTGGCCAGCCTTTGCATGTGTTATGCTCTAGGATGTTTGTGGACACAACCTCGCTTTGCAGAGGACCCAATTATAATATGCCATTGCCCACGTCATGGAAACATCAATTGTGCCTGCCTATTGTAGCTATCTAGTGGGAAAGTAGTGTTACAAATCACTCAATAGAGGGTACGCATAGCAAAATACTAATAGAATTGCCCAGGGTAAGATGTGCATGACATGTCTATATGTCATAGATGAGCACATGATTTGATAGCCCAAGTGTGGCCACCCTTTGCATGTGTTATGCTCTAGGGTGTTTGTGGATGCAACCTCACTTTGTAGAAGACCTGATTGTAATTTGCCATTGCCCATGTCGTGGAAACATCAATTGTGCCTACCTATTGTAGCTATCTAGTAGGAAAGTAGTGCTACGAATCACTCAACAGGAAAAGGCACACTGAGGAAGACTGATAGAAGAAACACTTTATATTTCCATTCATCCACAAAGTAGGACAGGATACAATACCAAAATGTTCTCATACTAGATGTCAAGCACTTCTAGATCTCTGAGCCCACGTGCTCCACCTCAAGAAAATGTAGATTCTTTGTCCAAAGTGTGTCTCTCTACCTTACTGCCTGTAGATCAGCCTAAGTAGGTAGCAATTACTAGCTCACAGTCTGCAGCTCTCTGTAGGTCTCCTTCACCTCTTGGGAGTAGGCCCAAGAATGCCCTAACTAGTGCTCGTGTCTGTTGTGGGTTTATTGCTCCAAAGTATGATTAATGAGGCCCAAAGCCTCTCCTTTTATAGGCCCAAGGCCTTGCTACAAAGACCAACCAATCTGGTCGACTTTTAGGGTCTGTTTGGGCCGACCCTAGTCTGTAAAAATAGATGCTCTAGGCAACCCCTTTTAGGGCCCTCTTTTATAGGGCCTTTGGCCCACACTCCAAGGGCTTTAGCCCTCCTTCCAAGGCAGGGTCCCAGACCCTTCTGTCTTCCTATATAAGGCTTGGTTGGCTGGATCCAACCAGCCCAACTAAGATGGCCGACCCTCCTGCTAGTACACCTACCTCTGCTGCACCCCTTTCTAGTACCCTGTCCTACCCACACATGTGCGCCTTTGTTGCACTGCATGCTGCCTCAGTCTACCCTCTTGTGTGCCTCTATTAGGGGCTTGTTCCAGCTTGTATAGACACTCCTTGAAGCATCTCTGCTAGGCTACTGTGCTGCCCACATGGCAGCTCATGTGCTGCCCATGTGGCAACCCCTTTTGGTTGTCCTTTCCCTGTGAGGTGTTGCCCATGTGGTAGCCCCCTACCTTACCTTTTCTTTTGGACACATGCCCTAGGTCTCCCTCCCCCATGCTCTCCTCATATGGGGCTTATATATGGGGTGATGACCTTTCCAACAAGTAGATGCTGCAAAAAAAAAGGCCAAGTAGGCCTGCAAAAAGAAAGGGCCTTGAAGGGAAGAACCAAACCCCTGAAAGAAAGGAGCCTCAAGAGACGAAGCCCAAGCTCAAGCCTCAAGAAGAATGGCCGATCCTCCCATCAGGGAGAGGACATAACCCAAAGAGCTCAAAGTGACATGATGAAGGAAGCTCAAAGTACAAAGTAAAATGTGGAACCAACCAAGAAGGGCCCATCCTCCAAGCGATCGGATGTACCTAAAAGACCTCCAAGCGACCGGATGTAGCTAAAAGACCTCAATTTATGAGATGTATCTATTCAATTATTAATGAAATCACTCTTTAATTACTACCAAAGTTGTAGAATGTTTGAATATAAGTTTCCTTTATACAAACAAGCTATTTTAGGATTGCAACTAGCACGGTGGTAGTATAGGATAAGTGGTCTCACAACTTCCCTTTGTTTTAGGATCACAACCAATATGGTGGTAGTACACGATAAGTAGTCTCACAAGTTTCCTTGGTTTTAGGATCGCAACCAACATGGTGGTAGTACAAGATGAGTGGTCATCAATGCGGTGGTTGGTTGCATACAATATATGGGGCCTTGAGGGGTCCCCTTTAGGGGCAAAGGCCATATCAACATGCCACTAGACATATAGGGCATGTTGATATGGACCTTGATCCTAAAGGGGACCCCTCAAGGGCCATATCACCAATTGCATTTATACAAGCTATTTTAGGATCGTAACCAGCGCAGTGATTGGTTGCACATGATACATTGTCTCGGATTAACTTCCACCAATGTGGTGGTTTCCTTTAATTATCACAAGATGAATGGCATACAATTCATTCGTTTAGTATTTGTAGTCACCAACTTGGTGGTTCTATAAAATAATTGACATATGTTTTTCCTCATTTGGGATTACTAAAACAAGCGTGGGGTTTTTTGTGATTTACTAAAACAAGCGCAGTAGTTTGGAAGTCCAATAGTTGTAAAAGGAGCGCAGTGGGGATTTACTATAAACAAGCGCGGTGGGTTTGGGATTTACTGAAAAATGTGCAATGGTTGTAAAACAAGCATGGTGGGTTTAGGATTTACTAAATACAATCTGACTATAAATATATTTTTCATTTTTCCAAGATAAGTGGGATACATTTTCCTTAAAATGCATTTTCTTATACTGTCTTAGTTGTCCACTACTCCAAGGCACCCCATGATGTAATCATGTGTGCCTAAATCCATTTTGAAGAAACTCTTGCCTTTCTTTCATCTAGGCACAACTTGCAACTGGAACTTAATAGTTCTTACTAGTTGAGAGTACATAGATGTTTGCAAAATCTTATGTAACAGTTCGTAATTGTGGCCTCTCTTAGATGTTTTTTTGTACCAGATAGTTTCAACTACTACATCCTGTGGGGGTTAAAGGCCACTATACCTTAACCCTGGTTATGTACAATACTCAAACACATATATATATATGGATGACATAAAAGATTAGGGTGTTCTGCACCGAACAAAACTTGTGTGGCTCTCCCTCTCTCTCACCCTCTTCCATTCCTCTTCTGTTGAGAGCACTCTCAACTAGTATCAGAGCCTTGCCCTTTGCTTTCCTGTTGTTGTAGAAGCTTGTGGGAGAGCTTCTACTTGCTTGTGGCTTTGAAACGGAGGAAGGAATCTCGTTTTTCTTGCTGTAGCAGTGATTCTCAGCCCATTGCCTTCTTTCGAATGCTTGTTTCCAGCCCAGGAAGGTTATCTTCATCCGTAGTTACTACGTGGAGTCTCCTACTGCCCGTGGGTTGCCCATGAGAGCTGTATTTTGACATATACTAAGTTGTTTTTGCTGTTTAGTGTGTATACAACATGTTGCCCCTCCTTTTTGGACAGCAGTCTATGGCTTAATTCAAGAGCATGAGGTCATCTATTATCCCTTGGGAAGCAAAAACGGCTTGTTACAGCATGATTCCAGCTTGTGGTTTGCTATTTTTTTGCCTTCAAAAGAACAAAACGAGTTGCTTTCTGGAGAGATTCTTTTGGTACGAGCAACAAGCTATACTTGGAGTGGCAAGAAGCCCTCTTACTCTCATTTGCATATATTTGGGTGTGAGGCATATGCACATATGCCAAAAGAGCTTCAGAAGAAGCTAGATCCTAAGTCTAGGAAATGTATCTTTCTGGGTTATGGTGAAAATGGAGAGATGGGTTATCGTCTCTAGGATCCAAAAGCAAAGAAGATCATACGAAGCCATGATGTGGTCTTTAATGAGAAGAAGATGCATAAGACACCCATGAGGGATGTGAAAATGAGGAGAATCACTTTCCAGGATGTGAATCCACTAGCATATGTTGATAGACAATAAGTTGTTTATGCACGAATGTGCAGGAAATGGTGCGATCACATACTCCCACAGATACACAATCACGAGAAGATGATGAATCATCTATTGGTGGAAATGATGAGCCAAATGTGGCTGATATGCAAGCAAGGCAGCAAGCTGAAATGCCCTTGAGAAGATCATCTAGAGTGTCTAGACCGCTTGAGAGATTTGTTCCAGGGGCAGACTAGGTCATGCTTACTGATTGCGGGGAGCCTTCTTGCTACAGAGAGGCTATGATGCGTGAGGATTGGCACAAGTGGGAGCATGCTATGCAATCAGAGATGAATTCACTCAAGAAAAATTAGACTTGGGACTTGGCACAAGTGGGAGTGTGCTTTGCCACATCAAAAGAAAGTATTGCCATGTAAATGGGTCTACAAGATGAACATCACAGGTGATGATGTGCCTAAGTACAAGTCCCATTTGGTTGCTAAAGGGTTCTAGCAAGAGAAGGGTGTGGACTTTGATGAGATCTTCTCCCCGGTTGTGAAGACGACCATACTTAGATGTGTACTTCAACTTGTGGCAGCACAGGATATGGAGCTTATGCAGATGGATGTCAAGACAACTTTCTTGCATGGGAAAATTTACATGGTACAATTGGAAGGCTTTGAAGAAAAGGGTAAAGAGTATTTGGTTTGCAAGCTGAAAACGAGTCTCTATGGCCTTAAGCAAGCGCCTAGAGAATGGTATCAGAAGTTTGATGCTTTCATTCGGTCCCTGGGTTTCAGAAGAAGTGAGATTGATCATTGCCTCTACACTAATAATGATAATAGCATGATACTCCTTGCACTTTATGTAGATGATATGCTATTGGCTCTAGCAAGAATGCTTATGAGCAAGATGCATTGAAGGACAAGTTGCATGAGGCCTTTGACATGGAGGATTTGGGATCTGTAGGTCATATTCTTGGTTTGCGCATCATGCGTGATCGGAGTAGGAAACTCCTTTGGCTTTCACAGAAGGAGTATGTTATAAAAGTGTTGCAACGTTTCAATATGGAGGGGGGGAAGGTAGTAAGTATTCCATTGCCTCCATATGTGAAACTGAGTCAGGCAAACAGTCCCAAATCAGATGAAGAGATGGCCAAGGTTCCTTATTTTATCAGGGGTTGGGAGTCTTATGTATGCTATGATAGCTACTAGATTGGACATTGCATTTGCAGTGGGAGTTGTTAGCCGGTATATGGCTAATCCAGGAAAGAGGCATTGGGAGGCAGTTAAGTGCATCATGAGGTACATGAAGGGTACCAAGGAGATGTGTATCTGCTTTGGCAGAGGAGAGATGCATGTACTTGGATACACAGATTCAAACTATGCAGGGCATGTGGATAGCAGGAGATCCACCACTCCTGGTTATGTGTTCACCTTTGTAGATGGTGCAGTGTCGTGGATGTCTCGTGCACAGAAGTGCATTGCTTTATCTACCATAGAGGCCGAGTATGTTGCAGTACAGAGGGTTGCAAGGAGGCTATATGGCTTGATCGGCTGGTGGGAGATTTGAGGATTCATACATGTGTATCGACATTGCATAGTGATTCCACGAGTGCTATTCAGCTAGCACGGAATCTAGTCTTTCATGCAAAGACCAAACACATTGAGATCAAGTGCCATTTTATCAGGGAGGTACTTGAGGACAAGCGCATAGAGCTTGTCAAGGTTCATACAGATGATAACCTTGCAGATATGCTGGCGAAGAGTCTACCTAGTCAACGGTTTGAATATTGTCGTGTATTGATGGGCATTGGATAGTATGTCCATTGGTTGTTCTCCCTCAAAGGCACATTGGTCTTGAAGTAGGTGTAGTCCTTGTTTTAGCCATGAATATAGAACCCTCATGCATTGATGGTTTCGATCTTCACATCGAACAAGCTAATTCTCGTACTTGAGTGAGGACTTGGAGGCTTACAAGCATGTTAGGTAGAATTAGTTAGCCACTAAACGGAAGGGATAATTTTCTCGACTGATCAAAACCTCCACGTTATCTAGCTTTTGCACATCAAGACATAGAAGTTTGCCGATGTTTACACTAAATTACCCAAATCATAGTTGGTATTCGTAGAGACAATTTGGATCTCAGAGGCTAGTCATGCGAGCATGGTAGTTCAGCTATAGATTTCTGGAAGTAACCCTTCAATGGAAAGTAGCATGTTCACATAAAAAATACCGAAGGGTAGCATGTGTAATGATTGAAGGCCTTAGAAGGTTATGCAATTCATCAACACTAGAATTCTATTTGGATGGGCTCTCTTGAGAAGCTAGTTGTAAAGAGCGCCCCTCCTTGAAATGAGACGCTCAAGTTCTTTATAAATCACAAAGTGCTTTCCTCTTGGGATGATCTCTCTCTCTCCCTCTCTCTCTCTCTCTCTCATGCATCCTTAGTTTGTTTTTTGGCTTTTCCTTGGGGAAGGCTTTACGTGTTTTCTGAAATGGAAAGTCTGTTTTTTTAAGATAAAGAAATTCATGACTTATGATTGGTCGAAGTTTGGTTTGGTGTTAATGCAAAGAATTCCGCTTGTCTTCAATGAAATGTTTTGGGGAAAATTGTGCCATGGACTCTCGGTGTGTCTTCAGAGAGAATTGTACAACCTTGACATGGTTCACTGATTTGTTAATGGCTTGCGAAATCTACTGAGCACTCTCTCCGAGTCTTCTCCATTGTCATACATTCATTCTCACACAAATCGCCCTCCCCTATGAACCTGACATTAAATCCCTTTGACCATTCATTATCTAGTCACGCAAATCGCCCTCACTCGATGACCTTGGCATTAAATCCCTTTGACTATATACATAAAGCGCAATGTAGATTATTTACAATTGTCGGTCCTCTAAAGGAAAAATGCCGAGTGACCCTTCCAAGGTCATATTACCCCAGCTTCCTTGATGATGAAATCTGGGAATACGCTCTGCATCTGATACACGGATTCCCAGGTTGTCTCAAGCAGAGGTAAACCATGCCATGCAACCAACACCGTGGGTACCAGCCTGAAGCGAAACAATCGAGTGAGTGACCCGGGTGCAAAAACCGTTGTAAATGAAAAACAGAAAACACTGGGTGCACCGTACAACCACTGGCGGAGAACTTGGTGCAAAAACCGTTGTAAATGAGAAACAAGAAACACGAGAAACAGGAAACAGTGGGTGCACCGTACAACCACTGGCGGAGAACCGAAGGGAGGCGTGAAATGAGAAAAATGAAAACACTGGCCGTGAAACCAGGGGAGGCCACCAATTGGTGCTCTTGCAAACCAAGGCTAAAACCCTAAACCCTACCGCAAGCCTTCTTTGCCGAGCATCACAAATTTTAGTTCACCTTCTCCTTCTTCCTCAGCAGCTCTCTGCTTCGTTTGAATCCTGTTGCCACACCATGAATTTCAACACCATGCGCAATGCCAGACTCCCCGACGCTGGCCCCCTCTGGACCATGGCCAAAATCGCCCTCCTCGGCGGTGCCGGATTGTACGCAGCTGCCAATAGCCTCTACAATGTTGAAGGTGGTCACCGTGCTATTGTCTTTAATCGCCTCGTCGGTATCAAGGAAAAGGTATGGGGTTTTGCTGATTTTTTTGTCACCCACGTGTCTGTATGTTGCATGCGCAATTTGGAGCATCTATGACCGCTTCACGGGGCAATTCTGCAGTTCAAAGTGGCAGAAGAAATTGTTATTAATTATGCTTTTAAATCGCATGCCGGATGTCTTCGGTTGTTTAATGCACATGGCTGTGGTTTATTAACTCCATGGCAATTGCGATCCCGGATTCTGTTTTGAATTGCGACTAGAGAAGTTCCTAGCGAAGGGCGATCGGTGTGTGTTCATTTTGTTCTCCGTATATTTTCCATATGTACAGAGCAGGCGATGCATTCGGAGGTTTCAAGAGAGATGATCGATAGTTGCTTATTGGTTTTAGGCTTTTCAAGTCGGCGTGCTCTTTTAAATTTATGTCGATTTTTTGGAAGTCTCAAGTGGGTTTGTGCAGCTTCTTTGCTAGCCTTGCATTTATATGTATGTTCTCAGGAACATAACCATGAGCAGAAAGCGTCTACTGGTTGGAAGATTTGTTAAGTGTACATAAACCCCCACTATACACTGCTGAAAGGTCAAGCATGCAGATTTAGTCGAATCTCCCAAATTTTTGCACTTTGTTACACTGCACGAATACAAGTTCTTATAGTGTCAGCAGGCAAATAAATCAATTGCATTTTTGTTAAGAGGTTGCAAATATTTGAAAGATATATATTCGAGTTTGCGGTAGGAAAGTTTGGGAGTAGGTTTAGGTGAGTTGAATATGCAAGTTAACGTTGCACTTAAACACCAAGACTGTTCAAGTGCACCGTGACCTTCAAATGATTCACCAGTGCCTATGTATAGGTAATGGATACTGCATTTATCAACGTCTTGTGCCGTAATAGCTCAGGAAATAATTTTAGAAAATTATTTTTTGCAACGTTAAACAGGGAAAGTCATATTTGCAAAGCTTTTAGATAGTTGATACAAAATTCTGCATTTTGTTAAGTACTTAGTAAGCCAAATTCTAATGCAGGTTTATCATGAAGGAACACACTTCATGATTCCATGGTTTGATAGGCCAGTGATCTATGATGTTAGAGCAAGGCCCCATGTCGTTGAAAGTACTTCAGGGAGTCGAGATTTGCAGATGGTATGTTCTCGAACCTACCTTTTAAATGCTTTGTTTCCTTTTTCTGACATCTTTTACGTTTGCGCCAATTAACTTATTGTCATGCAAAGGTTGTATAGGAAGATAACTTCTTCTGCGAGATTTTAATCAACCAAGTTGACCATGCAAGCATTCTGTTACTCCTGGGATTGTTATTCTAATTAATCTTGTGCTTGATATCTACTTCAACCTATATCTTTTGAAAGATTGGAATTCAGTAAGGAAAGTTTGATTCACAAGATTTTGTCTTTAGATTTGAAAATTGGATTTGCTAATTCAAATTTGTAAATCAGGACATTGATTCAAAGGAGAAAAAGTGCTCAAATGTTTTGGTTATCGAGTAGAACATTAGCATAGTTTTGCTTTATAAGTAGACTTGTATCGTAGATAAAACTACCTGTTGCTGTGATAAAAAGAAGGGTTATAATAAAATTTTACCTTTTGTGCGGAATTCATGCATTTTTAAATGCCTTTGACTGATATTACCTGTAGCCATGCTTATCAACAAATTTTCCGTTAATGGGATATGATGTACCATATAATTGTGTCTACCATTACGACCATAGCCAAACGTTACCCTCCAGCTAGACCTCCACAACCCTAGTACAGCAAACCTGCTCCTGCAATCATGTACTCTCAGCCCACTAGGCTGCGTAAGAGCCATGCCCAATCAACACGAACCAGAACTCTATTAAAAGTTATCATTTTTTTCATGCAACCACTAATTGATTGGCCTTTGCTATGATAGGCTGCTGGTGGGGATGTCATACTAGCTTAGCTAGTCCCTCATGGAGTTTTGGGTTTTTAACCTTGGGTGTGATTGTCGTGAGGTTAAGACTGCATTAATTGTTATGTTTTTAGAGGACTAGTTTGGGCTCGCCTTGGAGCTCTCTTATGCCGTATTAGTGGACACACAGTTACCTTGTGAAGTTTTGTGTTTGGCATCACTTCATCCACCTCTTGGAATTTATTTAGGATGTGTGACTTCTAGCTTTGAATACATCTCATCTAGTGTTTTTTTCTGGGAGAACCCCTTGAAAAAGGATAGCCTAAGTGGGCTATCGACCATCCCAACCCTTGAGAAATTATGGCTGAAATCGGGGGGACCTTGCCCTAAATTTGATGGAGAAAATTAGTGATAAGATGAATGGTGCAACAAACACAATATTCATGTAAATCATGCCTTTCCATTAAATTTCATATACAACATGACCCCCTTTGGATTTGGCAATCAAAAGATATGGGCTGCCAAAGTTTGGCAATTTTTTTGTGATTAATACACATTTCCCCTTTTTTTTTTTGGAATCCCATGGTGGCCCATTTTTTTGCCCCAAATCCAAACGAGTGCCAAATTTTCTATAGTTGCTTCAAAAAAAACATTGCTTCCTTTCGCTATGTTTCATCTTGCTCTCGCTCATGTGCCACCACTTCCTTTAACTTAGGTTGAGGGTGAACATATGAGGGCAGATCCAAACTTACGGAAATTGTATTTTTACCATTGTCCATATTGGAAGCGCATCTTCACGATATCAAAGGCCATCTCTAAATAGAGTTGATTGACATACAATTGATAAAGAGTGAGTACAATCAAAAGGCTAAACCCAAGAGAGGTTTCTAGTACAGCTTGTAAATCTGCTAAAGTTCAAAAAACAGATGTCTAGCCAGTGACCAAAGAAAGTGAAGTGGTTGTGGTGATTAGTCTTTTATTTGAGATAGATCTACATAGAAAAGAGCCCCCATAGAGTTAGAATAGGTCAGAACACATCAAAAATCATATATACATTCAAACATATATTTTCTTGGCATCCATTTGCTCCAATAACTGCAAAACATGACGATTGATTAGGAAATAGTTAGACAACACAACTTAGGAGCAAATGAAGAATGGGAAGCTCAACTGCATCTAGGATTACAAGTTGAACCGAAAACAATTTCACCTCCAAGGTTTAGATGATCAAAGATTTTCGTAGGTAGCGGTAGAATTTATTTTATTTTTGAGGCAAAACCCACTATGCTAAAAAAGAATCTTGTGCATTTAGGTTAGAGTGATTCGTTGCTAAAAAAGGGTTGTAGATCCACTGCACCACCATGGGTCTAGGTAGCCTCAAGTCTGATGTCATTTATCTTGTATCCCTCCCAGCATACCAAGCCTCATCCACAAAGCATGAATAGGACATAGAAAGTGACACGGTCTTGAGATAGGTAGAATATCCGATTTGCATGCTAGGTGATTAGGCACATGGTCAGGAGGAGGGTGATCTGGTATTGATTTGGGGGTGTCCTAGTAATTTAAACTATGGAACTTGCACCATATGTCGCAAGCGGGATCTTGGACCTATCTAACCTTTGTAGAGGATTGATGTGTTTGGGATACGAGGGACATCCCCCAAATGAGGAGCTGTTCTAACTACGGGACCTTCACCATATCTCACAACTTGGACCTATGTAACCTTGAGGTGTTGGGATATAAGGTTCACCTCCTCACTTGTGAGCCTCCATACGAGGAGGACATGGGGGACGATGACTAACTGTACTAGGTGGGACAGACATGAAGAGATTAGGGCTGCCATCGGGGCAGCAGACTGGCCCCCACATGGGCAACACATAGATCTACTGCTAGGTCAAAATTTTGGATTACTTTTTAATTAGCCTTCTCCTTTAGTGTTAGCCTTCGTCACGGCTGAGTCTGCCCTTCACCTCGGGAGTGCCGACAGAAACTCAGTCCGAAAAATAAGCGCCAGGTCTAGGGCCTTTTATAGGCTGAACACAGGAGAATGACTGGTTGTCTAGTTTACAAGTCGTTCATAATCTGCTGGAAAGTGGAAAATACTGGATGGGTTGGACATGTCCGCAGGGATGCACATGTGACAGGTCTTCTAGGAAGGCGACCGGAGGTGAGATCTGGTGCTAGGGATGTCTGCAGGTGGACAGGAGCTTACTGCCCAGTTGGCCGTACAGCTTGTAAGACTGTTTGCATTGGTTGATTCACAACAGACAGCTGCTGCAGGTCTGAGGGAAGTAGAAGTTGGCAGGCAAATAATTGCCAGGCCTAGAGCCTTTTATTGTCTGAACAACAGGTTGGCTGCCAGACTTGGTCGGCCCAGTCAGGGACAGCAGACGGACTGGTCATGCAGTTTACAATTCGTCCATCATCTGCTGGAAAGTTGCCATCTGCACGGATGTTGTCGGGATATGTCACCAAGCTGTAAATATTCCAAATTCAAAGCATAAGTTGACCATTTATTGATCATAATAACGAGCGCTTCATTTATATAATTATGTTCAAAGAGCTACTTATTTGGCCAAAGTCTTGACTCCGGTCAAAGATACTTAACCTTGGTTAAGTAAGCCTAACCCCGGTTAGGAAGACCTGGCTTCGGCCAAGATGGTTAACCACGGTTAACCAAGCAATTAAAGTGTGAGAGTGTTGACTTTGGTTAACGAGAATTGGCTCATGCCAAGAGGGTTAACCTCGTTAACCAAGATGTGCCAACTTCGGTTGGAGAGACTTGGCCGTAATTAAGGCGCTTTGACTGTTGGTCAACGCTCTTAATTATGACCAAGAGGGTTGGCCTTGGTTGACTAGAGAAATTGTTCTATGTTTTCTTGGTGGGGATGCCCACAGTGACTAAGATTATCATTTCGCATGCGAAGCGCTAACAACTAATGGGTACCATGGTTATGCGCTTTATTTAATTGTTACATGTATAAGAAAGGTTCTAGACTTGGGCATTGCGGAGCCTCGCGAGCAATTAGGAGTTATTCGTGTGACCAAGTGCTAAGAAGACCCCAGAAGACCTTACCTATGGACATGGGATTAGAATTAGGCTAGAAATTAAACAACTGGCAATTTGCCAAAAGAATGAGCCTTGAGCTCCTTTGTATTTTTGGATACACGTTTGAAGTTTTGGAAAAAGGACAGCTCTACACTGAACTCTGTAACAGATTTACTCTCCAGTAATAAAATACCTTTGGGGGGGGGGGTCCAGCCCGACATGTTGTCTTGGGCCCTAGCATGTTTGCAGAGAGAGGGAGAGAGGGAGAGAGTTAGAGTGTCTGCAGTTTATTGAGGCTGTTACATTAGCTGTTCGTAGTGAATGAAAGACAGGGCAGATTGCATTGGTATCAGAGCTTTGGCTTGCTGTCTATTATAGCAGTGACGATCGAAGACGGCAAGGAGATGGATAATTTGCCTTGCACGGCCAGTTGCGTGAGCAGGAGTGGTTGGAGAGTATGCAAGTTTGCAGCTAACGACTCACGTGAGATGTTGACAGAGATTTCCAACAACACTGGTGGATGACCGACAATACGTCTGTAGTAAAGCATAAATCGCAAAGGCAGCAGGCCAAACGGGGGTGCATGAGTGAATCCTTGGAGAAGACTTCCCACAAGCACAGGTTTTGAGGCAGCACAAGGGCTTCGAGAGTATTTCTGAATGGGCATGTGTTGGTGTGATGGTAAAACGTGAACGTTTGATGGAAGGTTTTTCTCGAACCATTACCAGTGCACCTTCCATCAAAAGACTGACTACGTGCAATGGCCTATGCTGAGTCCTTGAGAGAATCGTGTGACTGAGTGCAGCTTGGCATAGGCCTACCAAAACGAACGGACGGAAAATTCCCAACAAGTCATCGCCCTCTTTCTTCCGTGCGTCACTGTTGTGCAGGAGGCTGATTACATTGTACGCCATCGTCTCGGAAGCCCATGATGTAAACGTTGAGGCGATTCGCTCACATAGACGTTGACGTGGCATGGATAGTTCGTCTGTTGACGTGGCACGTTTACACAGCTAGATCTGACGTGGCGATGACACATGGTGCTTCATGCAGAGCTGATGTGGTGCTGACAGGGTGCACACGTGTGAGATCTGGAACACAAGTGTGGGATGATGTGGCTTGACACGTGGCAGTGCACAGTGCAATGGTGATGTGGCAGACTAGTGGTTAGCCTAATCTAACCTTGTTTAGTTGACACTGGTTAGTTGAACCAGTACCCAGTTAGCCTAACCTTGGTCCAGTTACTTTGGTTAGAGTCCAGTTACAGACTAACCAGACCAGAACGAGTTAGTTTGGTTAGTGTAACCAGCTGGTTACTGTCTCAAAAAAAGAAAAAAAGACAGTTGCAGAGACAGTTTATGCCATCAATTTCCACCTACCTGTCACTTTTTTTTCCTATTAGAAAATCAGCAGAAAACAGACACAATCAGAGTTTTGCAAAACTAAAAGAGATGAATGCCTTTGTGCACAGAGAAGGGAAAACGGAAGCATTCTGAGTGCTTTTTGCAGCAGCCAGGGAAGGGGCAACACAATTGTTGATGCTTTGGCAACCTTGTGGGTTTATGCTTTGACTTGACAGCCTGTTATTGGCCAAGTTGTGAATGCAATACACCTCTTGCTGAGGTATTTTCTCTGTGAAAGGCAACGGCGGAGTGCATTAGCTGCATACATAGTGTGTGTGAGTTTTGCAGATCTCAGACAAGTTGCAGTGATGGCTTTAGAGCAGCATGCTCAATCATCCCATGAGGGAATGGCAGAGTCCGATCAAGTACAACAGGAAGAGGCTATGCAGATAAATAAAGAGAATACCTATAGAGAGCAGATTACTCAGTTGGGAGAGGCAATAAGCGATCCCTTGTTTCGCAGGATGGTACAACCTTTTTTTAGGAAAAGCCAGAGAAGCCTCCCTCTAGAGCAAATCAGGAAGAGATGGGCAAAACGAGATCTTTGAGTTCTACTCCTTTTTCTGCAGATGAGGTATCGGGAAAGAGTAAGAAGTCTCGCCATAAGGATAGCGAAAAGAGGAAAAGAGCAAGTCCTCTTTCCAAGAAGAAAAAGGCGAAGCATCATCATAGTTCATTCAGTTCGTCTTCTTCTTCTAGCTCTACCTCTTCATCCTCAACATCATCTTCTTCTTCTTCTTCTGGATCTTCAGAGCCAAAGCATAAGAAGAAGAAGAAGAAGAAGAAGAAGTCCAGTAGGAAGGTAGAGACTAAAGAATTCAAAGATGATGGGAAGTCAAGCCAAGCTAAGAAGGCAATGCAGTTCATAAGGCAGTTTGATGCTGCCTTCAGCCTTGAAAATTTTAGTGAGTCCTCGAAGCTTCGTATGGTTGGTTTTATGGTCGTTAAGACACTCGTGTCTTATGATAAGACACTTAAGACACGTGTCTTACCTTAAGAATCTTTAGGCACTCTTGTGTTTTTTTTTTTGGGTGGGTGGGGAGTAACAACACACATTGAGTTTGACTTAGCCATGCTATCATTGATGGTGACTTTGGATCTAGGAGTGGCAGTGACCTCATAGATTCAGATTAGGATGAATCTTCAGAGATTTGAGTCTTGAGAGTCGAAAGCTTTCTTTTAATTATATGTATCGAGATGCAATTTTCATTCATGTCACATGTGACAAGATTCAATTGTCAGTTTAAACCTTTAAGTACTCAAAACTTGCGAGCTCTTCAGCCGTGAGTCTTAACTTTAACTTTTAAGATTTGAGTGACAAGTCTTGACTCTTAACTATGCTAGCTATGCTAGGAAGTTGTACATTTGTATACTTATACATATATTAATTAAATATTTATTATTATAACCGCAATGGTGTGTCTTACGTGTCTTATCTTTAAGACACTTTTAGACACTGGTGTCTGAAGCGTGTCTAACGTGTCGTGTCTTAACGTGTCTTACAACCATGGTTGGTTTGCACTTGACTGGTACAGCCAGTGCATGGTGGATAGCTAAAACAGCCAATTATGTAGCCAAGGAAATGGAAGGACTTCAAGAAAGCTTTCTATAAACAGTTTATTCCCAAACAGTTTTGGGATCATGTCCTCCTTGGTTGGGATAGTATACATATGGAAGCACAAGATACATTTGAGTCTTACAACCAGAAATTTTGGGACTCCTACTTGCAGGTTTCGCCTTTCAAGAAAATCTCAAACAAGACTCAACTCAGGAAGTACCGGGAAGGACTCACTCCAAAGATATAGGCCCAAGTGAACACTAAGGATATCAAAGAAATTTCAGATCTTATGCATTCAGCCAATGTGGCTAGTCTCGTGTACATGCAGGATCCTACTAGTGTGCCTTTACTATAGGCAGTGATATCGGGAGATAAAAAGCCACCGACCCCCAAGTTTGGAACAAGAGAGTTTCCCAAGGCTCAGAAGAGGGGATTTCAGCCTCAGAAGCCCAGGGGAAACTAGGTACAAAGGCCCTATAAGGGAAAACCACAGTTTACCCCTGAACAAATTGAAACTTTCAAGAAAGAGGGTAAATGCTTCAGATGCAGCAAAGAGGGGCATGTGGCTGCCTGGTGCCCAAAAAAGTCTTCAACTCCGAAGGGAAAAGAGGTAGAGAAGCCACGGGGACCGCACAAGCCAATGGCATGAGGAATTCTTGATATACTGGGTCGTGTTTCAAACCCAGAGGAACGAGAATTGCTGCTATCATGGGGTAAAGTCAGAGACCAGCAAGCGCTGATTTTATTTGATCTAGGGGCTACCGATAACTTTATATCAGAGGATTTAGCCATGAGGTTGGGAATAAAGACGGAGGAGTTGGGCATGCCTCTGGATGCTGACTAGATGTTCTGTGGGAACCCTGTGCGAGTCATTGCCTTGATAGGGAAGCTCCGTCTTCATGTACAAAGTTATGTGGATTACGAAGACTTCTTCATTTCTCCACTGAAACACCATGATGTAGTCTTGGGTATGCCTTGGTTCCATTGCAAGGCAGTGAAGTTGACTCTTCTTGACAGAGTGTTGGAGTTTTTTACATAGGGGCAAAGTACACCGTGTGGTTGCTAGGAATAGAGGGGAAACTATTCCCATTGTATCAAATAGTTTTGTTGGAAAAGAAATGAAGTTTGTAGTTTCAGCTTATATGGTTTTTGTAAAAGAGAGAGATGTTGAAATGCATGCTGAAATAAGTGAGGCAGATCAAAATAAATTTTAGTTTCTTAAAAATTTTAAAGATTGTTTTTCTGACACTTTGCCAGGGGAGTTACCCCCTGAGAGATCGGAAGATCATGGCATAGAACTCATTCCTGGCAGCGAGCCACCCAAGAGGCCCCCATACAGAGTTAGTGCAACTCAGTGAGAGGAGATTAGGTGTAGGACTTGTTGTCCAAGGGGTCGGTTCAGTCCAGTTCTTCTCCTTTTTGCTCCCCTGTACTATTGGTACAGAAGAAAGATGGCTCATTCCGTATGTGCGTCGATTATCGCGCTCTAAATAAAATGACCATTAAGAACAGATTCCCTATTCCGCGCATTGATGATGTGCTGGATCAGTTAAATGGGGCTTCAGTTTTCAGTAGGATAGAATTAAAGAGTGGCTATTACAAGTGAGGATACAGCATTAGGATGTGCATAAGAGAGCGTTCCGCACTACTTTTGGGTTGTATGAGTATCTGGTGATGCCTTTTGGATTGATCAATGCCCCAGCTACTTTCAAAAGGATGATGGATCGCATCTTCCGACCCCAGTTCACTGGTACATTCTTCGATCATATAATTGTCTTTTATATGTCCGATGAAGAGCACAAGGAACATTTTGCTACAGTATTTCAAGAGTTGAGAAATTACTAGCTCTATGCAAACGGTAAGAAAAGTGAATTCTTCCTGGAAGAGATCCATTACTTGGGGCATATAATATCGAAATATGGGATATGCATGGATTTGGCAAAGATCCAAGCTATTCACGAATGGCTAGAGCTGAAAACTGTGCATGAAGTCCTTAGTTTCCTAGGCCTGTGTTCTTATAACATAAGATTTATCAGGCATTTCGCGGACATAGCTACTCCATTGCACAACCTTACTAAGAAAAATACAGCTTTCAGATGGGGAATTCCACAAAAGAAAGCCTTCACCACTCAAATAGAGGTTGACCACAGAGCCAATCTTAATAGTTTCAGATTTATATCAGTCATTCGAGGTGGATTGTGATGCTTGTGGGGATTGCATCAGAATGGTCATTTAGTGGCCTATGAGAGCAGGAGACTCCGGGATGCAGAGAATCTATGAGAAAGAGTTGTTGGCTGTAATTCATGCCATCCATAAATTGAAGCATTATCTTTTGGGTGCAGATTTTATTGTTAAAACAGATCACCAAAGTTTGAGATACTTTCTGACTCAGACAAAGCTATTTGAAAAGCATATGAAATGGGTAAATATGTTGTCAATGTACGAGTTTGAAACAAAGTGGCATATTTCTTGTCCCGTAGACTGAGGTCAACAATGTGACTATTACTTATCATGAGGACTTGGAAGATATGAGGGAGCAATATGCTAATGATGCAGATTTTGGTGAGATTTTACAGCAAATGCAAGAGGGGTAGTTCACCAGTCAAAGATACTTAAACTCGGTTAAGTAAGCCTAACCTTGGTTAGGAAGATTTGGCTTCGATTAAGATGGTTAACCATGGTTAACCAAGCAATTAAAGTGCTGACTTCGGTGAGAGTGTTGACTCCGGTCAATGAGACTCGGCTCATGTTAACCTCGTTAACCAAGATGTGCCAACTTCGGTTGGAGAGACTTGGCCGTAATTAAGGCGCTTTGACTGTCGATCAATGCTCTTAATTATGACCAAGAGGGTTGGACTTGGTCGACTGGAGAAATTGTTCTATGTTTATGTGTTATGTTTTCCTAATGGGGATGCCCATAGTGACTAGGATTAGTCCAGAGATTATTATTTTGCATGCGAAGCACTAACAATTAATGGGTGCCATGGTTATGCGCTTTATTTAATTGCTACAGGTATAAGAAAGGTTCCAGACTTGGGCATTGCGGAGCCTCGCGAGCGATTAGGAGTTATTCGCGTGACCAAGTGCTAAGAAGACCCCAGAAGACCTTACCCATGGACATGGGATTAGAATTAGGCTAGAAATTAGACAAGTGGCAACTTTGCAAACATGCTAGGGCCCAGGACAACATGTCGGGCTGGACCCCCCTGAAGATATTTTATTACTGGAGAGTAAAACTGTTACAGAGTTCAGCGTAGAGCTGTCCTTTTTCCAGAACTTCAAACGTGAATGCAACAATACAAAGGGTCATCATCAGCAAAATCAGCATCAGCATCAACATCATCCTCAGCAACATCTGAATCAGCAAAGAGGAAATCATTCCAACCAAGGAAGATTCCAAGGACGAGGGAATGCATCCACCAATGTGTGAGAGTGTCTGCAGTTTATTGAGGCTGTTACATTAGCTGTTCATAGTGAATGAAAGACAGGGCAGATTGCAGGATAATTGGTGGTAGCTCTCCCACGTACTCGACCAGGAGCGATCATACTCAGGTGCATGGTTGCCTTTTTCTCCTGAATATTATCTAGGTGAAAGTTTTGGCATTCCATTGTGAAGACGCTGGCTCTGCTTACTATAGGGCTATAGCATCTTTGCATTGATCCAAGCAACCTGCACGTTTGGTGGTGTAGATGGTCCAAGAGTACCAAATGGCTGATCTAGTAGAAAAAATATCCTCTCATAACTGATAGCTACCAATAACAAAAACCAATTCTGAAAGCAGAGGCCGATCTAGTAGCAAAATTTACTCTCATAACTGATACCAATGACAAAAACCAATTCCGTAAGCTTGGTGCTTCAGCAAAGCAACGAAACAATACATAGATCTTGAGAAGCACATGCGAGCTCCACTCCTGATTTGAATTCACAACACAAACTCACTTGAAAACCAAAAACAGAATTGCAATCGATAAGCACGTATTGGAAGTAAGCAGACAATTTGATACCAAATGAAACACCCCTTAGAGGCTAGCCACAGCTAACCTAGGGGTACAATGCAATCCTCCATCAACAAGCTACATGCAAGCACTAACAAGAGTTAGAACACAAACATGGACAAAGTGATTAAAATCTCTCAATCTATCCATTCGATTCAGGATGATCAGCTGAACTCATCCTCGAATTTTTTGAACATGGCTCTCCTTTTTTTCCATTTTGGCTCTCTTGCATATAAAAGTGACCATGTGGTCAATTTTAAATGAAAAAGAGACATGAAATCAACCAAAAAAACTGCCTTCCCAATCAGACTGCCTCCATGAGACATTAGCTTTCATCATATCTTCCAGAGTCTGCTTAACCAGTTTTGTCCTCTATTGAAGTTCATTTACAATAGTGCCAAACATCAAGCCACTTGAATCAGTCCATTTACGTTGCTGTATGGATACCAGCCTGCTGCATGTTGATGTTTGAGGGGGATGTGTGTGTGTGTGAGAGAGAGAGAGAGAGAGAGAGAGAGAGAGAGAGAGAGAAAGAGAGAGAGCTGATACTGTCACTTTCGGCATGGCTTGTGTTAATCTTGGTGTGTCTTGTGTTAATCTTGGTGTGTCTTGTGCAGGTTAAGATCGGTCTTCGAGTTTTGACAAGGCCCCATGCTGAGACGCTACCGACTATTTACAGGACCTTAGGTTTAAACTACAATGAGCGAGTTTTACCTTCAATAATCCATGAAACTTTGAAGGCTGTGGTAGCCCAATATAATGCAAGCCAGTTGATCACTCAACGTGAGGTATGAAAAAGGACAACCCTCCTGATGGCTGCAACTATGTAGGGGACGAAGGGACCTTATAAGATTTTATTGGCTTCTGTGAATGCTGACAAAAATTTATTGACAAAAAGGGCCTTTTATAGTCATGACAAGCTTGAATTTGCACTTTTAATGATTTGTAGGCTGTCAGTAGGGAGATCCGAAGAATCTTGACTGAGAGGGCAGCAAACTTCAACATTGCCCTTGATGATGTTTCAATCATAAATCTTACATTCGGGAAAGAGTTTACAGCTGCTATTGAGGCGAAACAGGTGGCCGCACAGGAAGCAGAGAGAGCTAAGTTCATAGTTGAAAAAGCTGAGCAGGACAAGAGAAGTGCAATTGTCCGTGCACAGGTGGGTATTTGTAAAAAATTCACAGACAAGTCAGCTCAGAAGGGTGCTGTTTCTTTCCATTGTTTTGTCTTTTGTTGTGCTGAAGGCTCAATTCTGTTACCTTTTTTTGGGGTGAACAACATTCAATTGATCCATTTTTGGGTGCTCAGGGAGAGGCGAAAAGTGCTCAACTGATTGGAGAGGCTATATCCAACAATCCTGCTTTCATTACCCTCAGAAAAATTGAAGCTGGCCGAGAGATTGCCAACACTATCTCTAATTCTGCAAATAAAGTGCTTCTGAGCTCAGATAATCTGATGCTTAACCTTCAAGAGTTGGCGGTTGAGGATATGACGGTGACTGCTATACCGACAAAACCTCACAAATGAGTTATGATGATACAAATTTTGGCTTTGCAAAGGAGAGTTAGCGTTTTTTTAGATGGTATAAAACACAGATATCCCCAACCCGTGGAGATCTTTTTGAAGGTTGAAGCTTGGCTTAGCTTTGTGGTCATCAAGCCAGTTGCATCCTATTGTGTGAGAAAAGAGGCAGAATGTAAAATTATTAATGAAGGTAATGCCATTTAAGATGAACGGTATGGTGGCTTCTATATCTGAAGTGTATTTCTGCAAATGATCTCTGAAAAGAACTTCTGGAAACTTATATTTTTTGGCTAAATGGAAAACTTGTATCTTTTGGCTAAATTGAAAGTTAACATAAGAAGATGAGCTATTTTTGGATCTATCAGTGCAATGCTCGGTGTACTCACTACTTTTGGGCATGAAGATAGTTACAAATTTATTTTTGGTTGAAGAAGAGGCTGGATGGACAGCCCTTCAAAGACATGCAAATTGTTTTCTTTAGGTGCTGCAGAGGAATTTGTTACTGTCACTTGCATATCTGTGGATGAGAATTTAGCCTTCACCTTGGAGACGTTAAGCCAACATGACCATAATGATTGAAGTGTTTGGCCACATTCTACAGTAAGCTTGTTCAACAAGCTTTATGGTCATATACCTTCATAGTCCATATACCTTCCACAGTTTTTGAACTGCGTCCTCAACTGGTCGAAGTATTTCATGATTTTTGCCTCAGAAGTGCTTTGGAAGGAGTTCCTTCCTTTAGCTAGTCTCTGTGTTTTGGCATCAAAGATGCTTGTGGCCTTCCCAAAGGAAGTGAAGTAGTGAAAGCCAATGATGAGTGTCATACAGCGATGCAAGTGATAAGCTGTGTGGCAATTGTTGAGGATGTACATTCTTGTGCATGTGCATGAAGAGAAGGATCAATCAAATACTGAGGCTTATGCAAGACAGCCCACATACTAAGTTCCTTGGTTCCAAGAGATGTTGGACTCGGCAAGGGAATAGCTTGGTAGAAGGGGCACGTGGTATGGTTGCACATTTTGACTATCAAACAAACTTTGGCCTCCTTGATGCGCTAGACCTTAGGCTCGGGTGTTGAATCTATGGATGGTAGGTGAGTTTGCTAGCTCAACCTTTAAAAGTTCCAATTGTTTTGTGGTTGTTTGCTCATTTGTGAGGACCACGGATTTATCAACGGATTTATAAGTTGTTACGAGAAGAGGCCACAAGACCTTTGTGCATGCAATAGCCACAAGACCTTTGTGCATGCAATAATTTCCCACTTTTTAAAGGATCTTCTATTATACGTATAGGTGACATATGATTAAAGTGTTACTCCATTGAGAGCTTCCACGTCTTGTGAGTGAAGTCATTGCAAGTTCTTTGAAGCTATTGCATGCTCGTGCCATGCACTCTCTTGCAACTATAAGATTTCAAGTCTTCATGCATGTTTCATGTGTACATAGAGTATCTTCTAGCATATGCAAATAAACCTTGCTCTCGTAAGTGAATTTATGAGATCCACATGCTTGAAATCAATTGAGTCCAAAATGAATGGACCCTTATAGTCCATATACTTTACGTTAATAATTGAAAGTTATAAAATGATTTGATATGATTGGATGCATGCTAATTTCAAAAAAATTGAGATCATGACCATGCATGAGTGTCTTATGTTAAAATCAAACCTCATCCATAATTTTAGCATATGTACACATGACCACATATTAGAGCGTTACGGTGGATATAACTTATGAATCCACGTACAATAGATTCCAACATACACATGCATCTGTGTATGATTGAAATTACGTGACCAATAATTCAAATTACCATATGTTCTAGAACGTGTACAGATAATTCAATTTCATAATTTAGTTTACTCTAATTCATATGATTACCTCATGCCCAAATTTGCTCGATTAAAAAATGCATGTGCCTTTATTTCTAATAAATGCAATCCACTTAAAAAACAAATGCTTTGAAATACTTTATTAGATTTAAAAACAAATGCACTTCACTTCCACAAGTTCTCATTTGATTCGATGTGTCCAAATTGGTTGTATTTGCAAGAAGTTGGAACAAACACACAACATATACCATTAGAATCTTGATATAGCAACTTTGCACACACCAACAAGAATGAAAAGATAACTTCAGACTATCCTTTGAAAGTTGCCAATTTAATTTTATCATATCATTTGGGGGGAGTTGCAAATTAGTTCTAGTGAAAATTCAAAGCCTCCATTTGTCTAGCTCTCAAAGGAGAGACCTTTCGATATATGCTAGCACCAATAGACAATGCCACATAAACGTAAAAAGTTATAACACATGTATGTTTTCTTTGCCATTCAAAACTAGTACACACATTGTCTTCTTTGCTAAGAATGTAATACTTGTAGCCTCATATAAAACCTATTGCAATGGCTCCTCAACTAGGGCAAGAAGAGCCTCAACGCTTATAAAACCTACCATAATAGCTCCTCAACTAATGCAAGAAGAGCCTCATAGAAAATTTCCCTTCTCAGTATGAATCAAGCTATCAACCTCTTCTATATGGAACCCATTGTGAGTATTTAACCCATAATTTGTTTTGTCAAAGCGGTGTGTGAATGCGAACAAACGATCACTCCAATGGGCCATGTGATCTATTTAGAAGGTCAATGTTGAGGATTAGGTTCTCCGAACAAACTATCACTCCAATGGGCCATGTGATCTATTTAGAAGGTCAAAGTTGAGGATTAGGTTCTCCCAATGGACTTGGGAATGTTACAATGAATTTGATGACAATTGAGATGGTAGGGAGGCACAAGAAAAGGGAATGGTTTAGGCATTTTACAACATAATAACAAGTTGAATACATTCAAGAGGCCTGCCGGGGCAAATTCAAAGGTGAGAAGAGGAAGAAGAAGCAGAAGAAGAGAGAGAGAGAAAGGGGGAGAAAATGATGGGGGCACAAATAGAAATTTAGCTTTAAGTTGGGTGGCACCTGGACTACAAAGAAGGGACAACACGTGCAATTCTAATTTTCATGAAATAAATAAAACAACCATTTGCGCTTTCATGAGATGAAGTTACCTAGGCTTCCACTTTAAAAGTGGCAGGCCAATAAGTGCAAGAGATCTTAAAGCAGTTGCACTTTGGAATGCCGTTTTATTTCTTCTTTGTGCTTTGGTTGATTCTTATTCCATTTGTGGATAGCTAGGCTTAATGTTTCCAAGCTTGGGTAGGTGATTTCGACATGCTGGTTTGGTTGGAAAGTCTTGCTGTGAATATGTTGTTTTATTTAGATGTTTCAAGGTTGGACACGTTGTGTACTTTCTAGTTGTGGTAGGAGAAAATTGGGCTGTGTGGTGCAACAGGTAAGATGACTTTGTGTGTTCGAGAGATTGACTAGTTAGGTGAAAGGAAGAGGAAAGATAAATTTTGCCGTAGGTTGGGGTTTGGAAGAACTGCTGAATTTGTGTGTTCCCGAGGGTTGAGGGAGGAGGAAATCTGGCAAGGCAAGGAGGGCCCCTCGGCATTGCCCACCTCTCCTAGCACAGTCGACTCTTCCATTTTCCAGGAATTGCATGAGCATGGTACTCCATGGAGTCCAATCCGTAGGGCTCCACCACTGGGCTCCATTACAACATGAAGGCGCGCTAATAAACTCCATAATTTTAGAGATTAGATCATCGGCGTTCAACCAGGGTTGTAGCTGAGGAGATGACGGAATCTGTGCTATAGAGCAAACAATTACGGATTTTGGCTGAGGCGATTACCGCTGTGATTCTGGCTTTGTCGATTCTGGCTACTGTGATTGCCGTTTGCTACAGAACAATTCAACAGTACTTGCCGCTGTTTCTGGTCAATCTCGAGGAATTTCTGCGTTGTTGCTCCCATTTTCTGCCCAGAATCATAGCTTTTTCCTTTTAGAATAGCCATTTGATGGTCGATCAGCGCTGCATTAGTGTGCTGCTTTTTTTTTTTGACCTTTGGAATTGTACGCTTTCGATGCTGAGATCTTTCCCAAATGACTAAATTCTCTCTCTCTCACTCTCTCACACACACACACACACACGCCTAACTTCACGAGGGGCAAGCACACCCACAAGCATTGGCCCTCTCTGTTTAGAATGACATCAGGACACATACACACACCATTAAGATGTGTCAAATTAGGTTTGCGGCAGGCAGCCTTTCGTCATGGAGCTCGTAACGACTAACTCGAAATTGACATGAATCCTAGAATTTTATAAAAATTTTAAAGGAAAAAGAAAATGAGTAAAAATGTGAACATGAGACACGACACAAGGTTTGTTAAGACCCGATCCTCTCTACAAATGTCAGGGGTGGTGATTTATTATTGACTTGGCGATGCCCATATTGTTTGTGCATTTTGGGAGTTGAAGCCCAACAAATTATGAATAAGGCGATAAGAGCTTATAATAGATCCTCATTGCAGTCTTTATAATATTGTGACATGTACTACAATCATATGAATAAAGGTGTTGACAACTTTCGATCTTGCATCCACCTTGGCTTCCCTTGCTTGCTCGCATCGACAACATGCATCAAAAGAGAGGAATGTTGTAAGAATTCAGATTGAAAACAAGCAATTTTGAAAGGACAAGAAATTGAAAGTATTGGTATGATGATATACAATATATAATTATTATAACCACACAGTGTGGACGGGGAGGTAGCGCGCTTCCTTTCCCAAAGAGTTATATCCAAGGGAACAGGCCCTTTCCTGGGTGCCAAGAATATAAGCGCCGAGAATAAGTCTCGCGAATGGATAAGATATTTGCATATTACCTAAATGTCAATAGTCGTAATTGTAGTCGAATGCTGATAAAATAACCACGAGCAACTGCTAATACCTTTTTGCTCTAGCTTTTGCTACAAACAAACTGGAACTATCCGGTTGTACAAGGAGAAAGGTGGAGACCCTCCATCAACATGCATGTCTATCACCAAATGAAATACAATTCAACTCATGCATGTCATCGCCATGTTAAATACAGTTCAGCTAGACTTTACACCATTGCCACTTGATGGCGTTATAGATTGAGGGTGCTTTCATGAGTTGAAGAAATGTAGTTTGCCAATCCTACGAAAAGGTATTCTTCAACCTTTTTTTGACCTCTCCATGCATAGAAACTTGGATATATGCTCTTTTTTAAACTTTAGTTTCAAATTGTGGTGAATATACCAAGCTTTTATTTTTATAAAACTTTCACAAGCCACATAAAGTTTCAACCTACTTGATTAGCTTCGAATGCCTGAAGTGTGTCCTCGGCTGTGGCTTTCATGTCTTGACCTCCGCTAGATACCGATGATAGTTGCCTTTCATCTTCAGATAAAACACCTTCCACTATGCCAAGTCAGCAACAGTCAGAATGAGAATTTCTTCTAAAATCTGAAGAATCCGAAAGATATATGTGCCTCCTGCCTTCAGATCTCCATTGAAAAGCTACACAAGTTAAAGCTACGAAAGACAATAGGAGGAACATCAAAAGCTAGGACCAAAAAGAGCTTTAAAAAATCCATAAGATTCACACCCTTAGATCTTCATGAAGATGAACGTCTACAATGGCAACATGTGGTTTCATGAGGGCACAGAAAGCCCAAACATCCCTCTAGGCTGCTTGCTGTAATGAGCTTTCCTAGATATACATACCAAAATGCATCATTATATCTAGGAAATTTCCTCCTTTTTTCTTATTTTTAAAGGTTTTTCCTATATGATGAAAGGCTAGAAGTTCCTTGTGTACGCGCGATCCGCAACTGTGCAACAATCCACAAAGACTGAAGCAAGCACACATGCGAGCCAGCTCCACGTGCAAACGCTAGGATGCTTTCAAGTTTCCCAAACCCATGATCACAAGGCGCCACACCGTCGATGTCTTCTCCCTTGGCGATATCGACGACAGTTACATCATTATGTTGTCTTTGGGAGCATCCCCACAAGTCTTCACTGCACCGGGGGCGACATTTGTTAGAGGCAGTCCGACCCTTGCCACAGTTGTTGCGTTCAAGTCGGTCCCATGCAATGACACGTGCTACCCTCACGAGTGTTATAACAATGCTACTCTGCAGATACACGGTCCGTAATGCGGATGGTTCGACGGGCAGTGATGGTACTTCGGCCTTCGACACGCTCAATAGGAGGATACATGTACAGTGAAGGAGTTCGTGTTTGGTGTCAGAATTTTGAACCTTGGGGATTTTCTTGGAGCAGGAGGCCTTCTAGGCATTGAAGGGGGCGCTCTCTCGTTGCCTTCGCGGATGGCAGCCACCATAGAAAACAAATTCTTGTATTTCCTAGTCACAAACAAGCCCGTTGCTCTTCGGATCCAGCACCAACATACGTTAACCATGATGGAGACGGAGTCTAGTCCACACCCATCATCATAGCAGTGACACTTTGTACTATATAACCATCAAGGGAATCAGTGTCGATGGCGAGCTTCTTGACATCCCACCTGGCACCTTCAATCTTAAGCTAAATGGAACCGGAAGCACATCCATTGACTCAGGCATCAATATCATTGTGCTACTAGAGACTGCTTACATTCCCCTGCGCAAAGTTTACAATTCCTCCAGCAAACTCCCACCCAAAGATGGATCACTCGTCGACCTTGATCTGTGCTACGAACCCTCCACTAACAATGTGACAATCTGGTGCCTCACTTTCCATTTTGACGGAGTTGACGTAGAGCTTCCTCCTGAGAACATCTTCGTAGACTATCGGGGCTACTTTTGCCTAGCTATCCTTAACAATGCCAATGGTGACTTTAGCGCCCTCGGAAGCATCCAATAGAAAAACTTTCAGATCCTCTACGAGAAGGGCCCCAATAACAAGCTCTCGTTCAGGCCAAAAGCTAGGACCAAAAATAGATGTAAAAAATCTATAAGATTCACACCCTTAGATCTTCATGAAGATGAACGTCTACAATGGCAACACGTGGCTTCATGAGGGCACAGAAAGCCCAAACATCCCTCTAAGCTGCCTGCTGTAACGAGATGACATACTCAGTGCCTGCACATTTGGCCAGACCGTGGCTTGGATCGCTTCGTTGGAAGAGGGGGCATGCTATGGGTGTGTTGTTGATGGTTATTAAGCCTCCATTTTGTGGTGTACGAATGTCAAGTGCCAGGGTATCGGCAACATGCATTTATGATACATGTGTATCGACTATTATCTTGTGTGTACTCTGTGATTTATTACTACCAACAAGTAGGATCTATATGAGTGAAAAACTCAGCTGTAAGATTGCAATATAGCTAGTAGCATGTGGATAGGTTTGTGCAATTCGCATGGGCCTCAAAGCCTTGTAAACATGTCATAATGCTATGATTTGTAGGTGACATAAAATAACTATAGTAGGGAGGTGACACACTCTTCTAACTAACAAAAGCAAGTAAATAATGCAATAAGTACGCAAATACATTTCATAAGTTCAAGCAAAGAAAGAGCTTAAAACAAAAATAATAGTTACATGCGAAGACGTACATACCTCATTAGTATGTTCCAATAACATTAGGGGAAATATGGACTTAAAAAGGGCCTCATAAGGAGAGGATTAGGAAATAGCTTAGTTTCCTAGTTGCTAGGGAAAAACATCATGGTAAAGGGAAGGTTTCACGTTGCTCAGACTCATTAATACATGGAAATCTAATATTAGAATTTTTTACAGCATTGTTTTAAGTGCATATCTATACCACTATAAAACTCTTTTTGATGAGGGGCTTAGTAGAAATTTTCATGACATTGTAGCCATTTGCATATGAGACAGTAGGTCTAGAGCTCCATCATCATATTGCACTAGTATCTCAATGGACGTGTCTGGATAGTTGCTTCATCTCTATCACCAATTCTATCACTATGTGAGAGCTTTCTTCTTCTTGAAAATTCTTAATGAATTGATGAACTATCTCACTCTAATAATCTTGTATTGATTGTGAAACAATCAGAACAATACAAGCACATTGGAAGCCTCTCTCCACCCTTTCCTTGTGGGACATGATGCATCTTTAAAAGGCTCAAATATGTTCTTTTGTCTCTTGTTAGATAGATAGATAGATAGAAAGAAAGAAAGATAGATACATAGATAGAGAGTGAGAGAGAGAGAGAGAGAGAGAGAGAGAGAGAGAGAGGGGGGGGGGGGGAGATATCATACTTGATGACTATTTCAAGATAAATTTTTATGTCTTTGTGTTTTTTTAGATAGATAGATAGATAGACACACAGACAGATAGACGTACGTACGTATGTACATACGTGTGTGTCTATATATATATATATAGATAGATAGATAGAGAGAGAGAGAGAGAGAGAGAGAGAGAGAGAGAGAGAGAGAGAGAGAGAGAGAGAGAGAGAGAGATTATAATTTGATTTTCTATTTGTTTAAGTGGAAGAGGTGCACACACGCACGCGAATGCATACCCGCGCGCGTGCGCATGCGCATGCGCACACACACACACACACACACATCTTGTTGAGGTGATCTATGTATTTTGAAATAATTTGAGAGAAAGAGAGAGAGAGAGAGAGAGAGAGAGAGAGAGAGAGAGAGGGGGGGGGGGGGGAGGAGGGGAGGAAGGGAGGGGGAGAGAGAGAGAGAGAGAGAGAGAGAGAGAGAGAGTGAGAGAGAGAGAGAGAGAGAGAGAGAGAGAGAGAGAGAGAGAGAGAGAGAGAGAGAGAGAGAGAGAAGGAAATGGCCCTTGATACAAGCAAAAAACAGTAGCTTGAAGTTGAACACCTGGTATCCCTGGCAGCTCCCCAATATGAGTAGTAGAATCCACCTAACTCGATCCCTACGATGTATGCAATCCTTTGTGCAATTACCCTATTTCGTAGACCTACCTTCTAATGATTCTTCCTGGGGAATGACAAAGAAGATGTCCAGCTTGGTGTTGGTTAGATAAAGCAGACTACCCACCAACTGTCGATACCTGTTGGCATCTACCATATTTGAAGAGTCATGTATGCTCAACTTCTACCTGACCTCCATCGGTGTTAATCATCCTTGCAGTCCACCATCTCGAACTGCTTTAGTATCTCCCGGCACTATTTCTCCTGTGAGATGAAGATGTTGTCCTTGGTCTGCCTGACCTTAATCCCAAGGAAGTAGTGGAGAGATCCCAAATCTATCATCTTGAACTCCTCCATGAGTAGCTTCTTGATTGGAGAGATGTTCCAAGTATGGTCACCGGTAACGATCATATCATCAACATATAGGATCAAAACCAACCTTTTACCCCCCTCTACAAAGATAAGAAGGTTTGTATCTGATGGGCTTCAACCCGATCTTTGAGAAGAATTCATTGATGCATTGGTACCATGCTTTTGGGGCTATTTCAACCCGTACAATGCCTTCTTTAGTCTGCATACCTTTGACGTGGACCCTAGAACCTGAAAACCGGGTGGTTAATCAATATATACCTCCTCCTCCAAGGTTCAGTTCAAGAATGCTGACTTCATGCCATCTAGAACATGGATCATCTGGGATGGGCAGCCAAAGTGATCACTATCCGAATAGTGACCATTCGGGCTGTGGGGACAAAAGTCTCATTGAAGTCAAGGCCTTTTGATTGAGCATAGCCTTTACCACCAATCTTGGTTTATATTTGTCCAAGCTCCCATCAGACTTGAACTTTAGCTTGTACACCCACTTAGTACCTATCACCTTCCACTTGTAGGGTTTGGGCACCAAGTCCCATGTGTCATTTTTCAGAATGGTGTCCATCTTTGCCTTCATGGCAGCTTGCCATTCCGGTATATCCTTCTCCTCCTCAAAGGTCCGGGGCTCGTGGAGTTGAGCCACTAAGGCAAAGTTGGTGGAGGGTGCAGACACATTACGTCATGACCGTCGAACTCCTGAACTCGACTTGGGAATGTTTTGACCCGAGAATCCTACAAGGTCTTCAGATACCACGTTGGTAACTTCCTATCACTGGAGGTTGATGTCGAGGGTGGCTCTGGTGCATCTTGCTCTTCCTCTGGTTCCTCTAGATCTTCTGTCATCGGTACCTCTGTATTAGTCAACTTGGGAATTGGAACTTTGGGAACTTTGGTGACCTCTTCTTCTCCTTGGGACATTGTTTCTTCAAAGATCACATCCCTATTGATCAATATCTGTCTCTTCACCGGGTCAAAGAGGCGGTATCCCTTAGATTCTTCACAATACCTGACAAAGACACGCTTCCTGCTCTTGGAATCTAGCTTTGTCCTGTCATGTTTGTGCACATGTAGGAATGCATCAGAACCAAAAATCCTCAAATGAGAGATGGTGGTCTTCTTACCATAATATGCTTCATAGGGCGTCATATATGGAACGGCCTGGGTCCTAGTCTTGTTGAGGATGTGAACAACACTATTTACTTCTTCACCCTAGTAAACTTTCGAGAGATCTCTCCTTCTGATCATTGTCAACTCCATCTGTGTAACCGTTTAGTACTTTTGCTCAGCAACTCCATTCTGCTGAGATGTGCGAGCATAGATAATTTGACGTTTGATACCATGCTTCCTACAGAAAGTGTTGAATTGTGTGGAGGTGAACTCCCCCCCTCGATCAGTGCATAATGCTTCCTATAGAAAGTGTTGAATTTTGTGGAGGTGGACTCCCCCCCTTGATCAGTGCGGAATGATGTGACATCCTTCCTTGTTTCCTTCTCCATCTTGGCCTTCAAGTCTTTGAATTTCTCAAATGCTTGAGAGTTCCTTGCCAAGCAATATATCCAAGTCATCCGACTAACGTCATCCACGAATAGAAGAGTATATATGGACCCTACAAATGAGTTGGTAGATCTCGAACTGGACCAACCCTCGATGTAGCTTCTTGTGGAAATCACTCGCGACATTGCTTGCTCTCCAAGCAAGCCTACCAGACTTTCTTTGCACTTCTGAGAGGTGGAAGTCCCTCCTGCATTTCTGTAAGAGTACCGTAATGTCATGACTAAATCTTTCATGCCACATTTTGGAGTGCCCATGGTCCCATGAACAACTAAAGCATGTAATCGGTATAAGTCGTCCCCCTCAACACCTTGGACCACCACCTATCTGTCTTCCTTGTGAGTGAGATTCTCGAAGAGTAGTGACATCTTATGCTTATCCATCTGACTCACAAAGAGCAGATTCTTGCCCAGATTTGGAACAAACAACACGCTAGATCTTACCTTCTCTTCTCCCGTTGTGGTGATGGATGGAATACTGCCAACCCCCTTCACGGAGCATGTCGAGCTATCCCCCACGATCACCCTTGAGTCAGGGTGGGTTTCCTTTGATGGTCTTTAACCACTCCTTGTTGGACATGTGTTTTGAGGCACCGTTGTCCACGTACCAAGCCTCCTTATGTTCACTTGCTATATGAGTGGAGCAATGCTCTATGGCCAAGAAAAGCTCTCCAAAAGTGACGTTGGCTATGTCTGTCTTAGGCTCCTCCTTGCTATGGGACTCCTTTTTCTTTTGTCCCGCCTTCTTCTTCCAGCAATCTTTGCATAATGACCAAGCTTTTCATAGTAGAAGCATTTTACCTTCTTTTTCTACTCTAAGTGATCGGCCTTGCGTTTGGAGTCCTTGGACTTGCCCTTACTGGGCTTGTCCTTCGCCAAAAGTGCTTCATCATCGTCCTTATTGTACAATTTCTCCCGAGCTTCCTCTCGCAATAGCAAGGGCCCAAGCTCTTCAAATGTCAGAGGCTTGGTCCTTTGTCCTATCACAGTGGTGGCGAATCCCTTGAGGCTGTGCGGTAAACTCCCGTGTGTTAGTAGTGCCAGCTAATAGGTGTCCAGCTTCTGACCAACCGATGCCAATTGATCTCTTACCACTTTGACTTTCATCAAGTCGTCATGTACAGAATCTCCCTCATCCATGTGCATATTGAAAAGCTGGTGCTGGAGAGTCAAGATATGAGAATTGTAATTTGTCTCGTACAAGTCCTACAGAGTGGCCCACTCCACTGATGTTTCAGCCATTTGGAAATGAGGAATCACAAAGTCCGCCGTCGTCCCTATGACTAAAGCCAGTGCTTGGCATCTCTATCCTACCATGCTTCGAGTTCATCTTTGTCCACCGGCATCAGAATCCTGCCCTTGTGATCAATGACATCCTCTGGCCTGGCGTCCACTCCTGTCGTGAGCTTCCATAGCTTTCGGGCCACAAGGTGACTCTGGACCTTTACCTTCAAGATGGGGTAATTTGTCCCATCCAGCTTCCTAGATCCAAAGTTAGGGATGGTATAAGAAGGAACATGAGTTGTGGAAGGAGTATGAAGAGCGTTTGCAGCAGTGTTTTCCTAAGAAATTATCTGCAACAGCAGTGTTTTCCATTTGTGATAGGGCAGCTGCTGTTTTCCAGTTGTTTAGTTTCTTCCCCATTTGCCCTCTGAGGGGGATTGTTGGAAGATGCCTACATGGGGTATGGCTCATGAGTAAGCAAGAGAATTGTGCTCTCATTGGTTAGTGTGCTTGGGAAGTTTGGCTCATTGCGATTGGTCGGCTCAACGAGGGCATCCTCCATGATTGGCCAACTCTGGTGACTGGTACATGGAGAGCCATGTGGCTGGGCACACATGCATTGGCTGCTCTACATGGTGGGGGTGCCTCTACAAGGTGGTGCAAAGGCATTCCATGGGCGTGGCTACTTCGAGACGGAGACCAGTTGCTATATGAAGAGCAGCGATGACTGTTGAGCTTGATCTAGACCCAGCTAAGATGCTAAAAAGGGTTGTATGAGAACGTATCAGGCTATTTATCAGGTACATAATGTTCGTCGGCGGTTATCTCCTAACAGTGCCCAGTGGTAGAGAAGCTTACCTTCCAGCAATTGTGCCATTTCCCCCCCTTTGCAATCCACTTCTTGAACATGTTGCTCTGCGTCCATCCATCTGGATGCATTCCTAACATACAGCAGTGCTTAGATCTCCTTATCCATACAGCATATATTCAAATAGAGATGCAGATGACTGGACACATACCCAATTTGCGGTGGGTGATTGAGGACAAATGGGCATTGATGTCCCTCATCTCCTAGGTGTGATCATCATAGAGTAGGGAGGAGAGGGCCCCCTACGTTACAGGTAGAAGTATGTGCTAAGTCAACAGCTGATGCCAAGTCTCAACACTGTATAAAAATAAATATTAGGGTCCTGTTTCAAATCCCTTTGTGTGGATTGGGCAAGAACACTACATGTCACTATTGGGGGAGACTAGGTCTATGGTGAAGGGTAATATATACTCTAAGCGATAACTCTAAGAGGCACAGATCTCCATGATCTTATAGCAAGCTCTCTTGGCCAAGTTTGTGATGTGGGAGAACACCATGGATAGAGGTTGAAGGACAGAATTGGGCCAAGTCAGCGGCCAGTCGATGCCTTGGGGTTGGTTACTTCAGCAACTGGCCCCTATATAGATAGGTTGGCATCTTCTTGTCGGGTCTGTTCAGGAGGAATCGGAACTATGACAGCAATCTCTCACCTTGTTCTAGAGCATCAACAACAGCATTAGCCTCTTCAGTCCTCAATCAACCTGACTACCTCATTCTTTTAGACCATAATCAACCTCAATAATTTCCTCGCCACAAACGGCCTCTTCTTCAGCCTTCAAAACCTCTACAGTAGTCAACCATGAGATTTCCCACCCTCTCTCCTCTTTCAGCCAGCCATAGCCAGCTCTTCATTGAGGTGTATCAGTATGTTTTATGCAGCCTTTTCGATGAGGAATAGATGCATTTGTTACTAAGTGGTTGCCAATGCCACAAGTAATAAAGTAGATACCTAGCATAGCTCAAGGCTTCCACTATGGTGGGAATGAAGATCATGGATCTTAAACATTTCGATGGAATCTAGCTCTCTTACTCTAGCTAACACTCATGCTTCTGCACCCAATAAATAGCATGGGCAAAGCTTGTGAGAAAAAGATGTAGTCTTCATGTCCATTACTCCTGATGTCATGGGCATCCAGTCCATGACATGGCTACGTGTCTAGCAGCTTGCAGCCACAACCAACGTTGAATGCACAATCAACACTTGATGTTAACCATCTGCCAAGGTTTGCTCTTGCCTGGAGTTGCCGTAAATGGTAGTTTGAGTGTAAACATCAAGGAAAGAGTTGGGCTAGATCGGTGGAGGCACGCTTGAATTAGCAACCGTAGATGGGGTGAAATTAAAACCCATCAATGGATTCTGTCTTAAGCCTTATTATGGATTTTTGCACATGTTGAGTAGCTAGCCAATTTCAGCACAAGTATCGAGGTTTGGGTTGAGTTTGCAGATGACTCCCAGTCAGGATTATGACGAGTAATCTGGTGCCATTAATGAACTGGTTATCATAACTGAAATTGGGGCTGGATCCTCATATGTATTTTGGCAGATCCTCATCTGTATTTCATTGACGTACACACGTTGTTCATCCAGTTTAGTAACTCTTGTTTCTGTGCATTCTCTGTAGTGTGATTGTTTTCGAGTGACCAAGTTTGCTGTCCATGATTCTTTTCTGTTGACCGAGTCTGTTGTCTTCCATATCCCATTGTGGCATCGAACGTTGGTTTTGTCCCCTCATGGAGCAGTTGAAAACAACTGGTGAACAGATGCTGTGAGTTCCCTATTTTGCTGTGTCATACACAAATATTATCTTGGCAAAAATCAGTACCAAACCTCCTTGGATGCGTGATTGGCAAATACTAGAGACTGAGAAAGAAGCAAACAAAAAACTAACATCAAATACAGCAATTGCTTCTCGTTGCTGTAGCCTTGTGATAGATACATCCGCACCTCAAACCAACAATGCTTCGACAAACCAATAGAGATTACAAGGGAGATCAAGTAGATTATCCACATACACTTAGCTTGCTATACAATGTTCCACACCACAGCTTTAAGTATATACCGAGTACTTTGTAGTAAGAGCATGCTTTGCATACCATTGGCCCATCATTGACAAGACTCCCTAAAAATTCAAAATTTAGAAGAACAGTTCATCGAACATCCACCCTGGATAGGCCAACCAAATTGTAAATTGATAAGGGTAATTCCCTTCAAATAAACTACTGCAAACCGATTAACATAGGCATAGTGACAAAATCAGCATTTACTGCCATCATTCTGAAAGCATGTTGGGCAATTGATGAGTGAATTAGCCTCAATTTCCTTCAAATATATTATACGCTTAGTGACAACACATGCTGACAAAAGGGCGCTTAGGCAACCTTGTGAGATTGTACACAAAATGGATCGATTCCGATAATTAGTTTAGCAACTGAGGGGTCATCTCCCACTAATAAATCAGTGCTCCCATATTATGTACTAAGAGCATAACAGACGATCGGTGGGAACATATGGCCAAGCACAGGCAAGTAATTAAGCCCACCTTGTCAAGAGACACTGGTACAGGAAAATTTTTGCTCTCCATCAAGCAGCTAGGACATAAATGGAGCGCTAGTGAAAACCTGTTGTACAAATTGACAAGGGAGATTACCTCCCTCCAATAATAAATAGTACTCTGCTTCTGTCTTTGTTAGTGCTCTGCTTCTGTTTTGCATCATCTTCTTAGAGGATGAGTGACACAAATTTTGACAAACAAAGAGGTGATTGAGACACCTTGAGCAAAAGAAAGAGGTTATTACGTTCACCTTTCAAAGAGGAGGTGGTGGTTAAGCAACCTTGTGAGGAGATCCGGATGGGAGGAAACTGTGAAGGAAATGGAGAGATTCTGATAATCTGTTGAGGAGATTGATGAGGGCAATTACCTCATTTCGTTCGAGTACCGGATGATTGGAAGATTGATCAGAAAATAGGATCTCCAGTGCTGTTCCCATTCCCAAAATCTGCAACTTCCCCCAGAGCCTGCACTTCTCGCATCCCACACAATCCATCAGAGCACTTATGTTTCGGAATTGCTTCTGCACTTGCACTAGCAATTGCCCCCCATCTTCTCCCCTCCATAGCTTTGCTTCATCGAATGGCTTCGGACATGCCGCTTGTAGCCTCTCATTCTTCACAAGCTGCGCCATTAACGCTCCTGTGGTTGCATCCTCCGCCGGATTGCCTGTGCTGTACTCCGCTTGAAGTAGATAGTCCGCGGCCTTGGTCACTGCCCTCAGCACGAACAGGAAGGAGAAATAGAGATTTCGCACCCGATCCGGATGTTGCAACACTCTCTCGTACAGCAGCTTTGCATTCGGCCCCCACTCGTTGTTGAGCTCATCCAGCAAGAATTCTGCAGCTATGTGGACGGAGATGGAAGAATGCAAACCTGATATCAGCCTGTAGAGAACTCTCCCCTCTGTGGATGAGGCGTCCTTTGCCTGTTGCACTAATGCATTGTGATCGTAAATGGAGTCCCAAATTCTTCTCGCAGATGGGCCTGTGTAGCCGGAATACCTCTCAGGATTGAGCACAAGATTGACGTAAGTGATCTCTTCGTTGTCCGTCTCATCGTCGGCCGTCCATGGATTATCCCTGCTCATCCATCCCCTGAAAACCTTTTGATCGAGAGTCCGATCCACCGCAGCCTGAGGTTTGCCCTCCTGACACACCAAATCATCGGGCGAAAGACGCGCTGTTTGCTGCTTCGCCTTGAACATCTCCGGAAACTCATCCTCAGGGCACTCGCAGACGCTGCAATCTCGCAGCCTGCACATTCCGTCGTCTGGCCAGAAGGGGCAGTCGCACCATAGCTTCAGCTTGAAGTACCGAAAGAAGGGCGTCCTGACGAGGTTCTGCAGAAGAGGGTGCAAAACGTCCCGGTTGAGAGCATCGACGGTGCCATAATCGCAGCAGCAATCCTCAACGACGCCACCGAATCCGCCCAAATCGTGCTCCACGACTCCGCTGGGGCCGAGTCCATCGAGGCTGTCGCATTTGCAGGGAGGGCGAGGTAAGGAAATGGCGAAGTAACGGCTGGAAGCAGCAATCACGACAGCGAGGAGCGCGGCCGAAATCGCAAGGGAGCAAGTCATGTAGCTTCGATTCTTACTCTGCAAAGGGGCACGGAACCGAAACATGGATGCGTAAACAAATGCAGAAGGAGATGAAATCAGTGGATTTTTGCCACACGAAATCGATCGACGGAAGAAATGCAGGAGAGAAGATGGATTTAGGGACGGAAATCGATCAAATCGAAGGCGGAAACACCAGGGAAATAGAGGATGGAAGAGGATTAGCGAGCGGAGGGTGCAAGAAAAAGGGTGGATTGAAGATGAAATCGAGAAGTCGGGTGAAACCGACGGTAGAAGAAGCGAAACGGGTCGGCAAAATCGATGCTTGCAGCCCCAAACCGTGTAAAAAACGACGGCATTCCGCCGGATTGCCGTCCGGCCGCCGGTATTCTGTGCCGGGTTTTTCTCTACGTCCACCTACTTCGTCACGGCTCTCTGCCTTTGTATTAAATTCTCCTCCCTAGTTAAACCCTAGTTTGAAAATGAACCCAAATCGTTTGGATTTGAGCAATTCAGCACTAGCTTTGAATTCCTCTGTCACAAGTTTTGTGTGGTGTGATTCGATGAATTTTTGGCCCATCTTTTCTCGCCAAGAACCCCCCAGGATTCACTCCTGCTCCTCCTCCTCCTCCTCCACTCCTTCGAGGCATGCCTCACGCCTCGAAGAGGCAAGGGAACCTGGCCCCCCCACGTCAATATAGCAGATTTCGACAACCCGCCCACAAGTAGCTTTAACTAACACACACAAGCAAAATCATCACCCACAAGTATCTTTAACTGACACACACAAACAAAATCATTGTCTGCAATTAATTTTTTACCCACGGTAAATCATTGAATTCCTCCCTATGGCCCTTGACATGGGAGAATGGGTCGGACTTTGCAAGTTGAAAAGTGTCTAGAATAAGGCTTACGGCCCCCGACCGTTTGTCGAATTACGGGCACTTTCCTCCCCCCGACCCATTCCCCTATACTTCAATGTCCTATATCAAAAGATAAGTCTCCTACTTGCAACTAGTTGCTTCACAAGGATGAGCACTTCTAGTGCTGAGACTTTTAGAAACAAACAAGGTATCATGAACCCCCAATCAAAATTTGCTTTGACAACTTAGCTTCTCAATGCCACAAGTTTGATGGGACAATGTTGTGTAATGGAGGACTTAGTTCGCATGCCCTTGCATCACATCTTAGGGAAAGGTCAACTTTTAGTTTTTGCGAAGGACAACCGCTAGGAATTTGGTGTGAGTTGCTAGAAGCTACAAGTAAGACTTTGAGCACTTTTCGATTAGAAAAATATAATACCCATCTCTCCTAGATGTGAAAGTTTGGAGGTAGGAAGATAGGAAGGCTACTACGAAGCACAACCTATATAGGCTCAATGACTAGCAACCACCGTGGGCAAATATGAAATTGGGATTGCAAATATTAATTATCCACCGCCCTCTAACGTAAGGATAGCACTATTGTGTCAAAGTCATGTGCTTTGTCCCTAAAACATCACAATTTGCTTACCCTAACCTCTCATTGCGATTCCATGCTCTTGTTACCACGTAGTGCATGAGATCATGTTTTTTAATCCACCATCCCAAGGACCAAGTCCTCATGCAATGCACCACACACTTGCATGAAGTCATGAATCCTTCCCTTTGTCTAGTAGTACATCCTTCGGGTTGCTCGCAGCGAAGGTCTAGGGCTTTAGGCCCATTTTTAACCAATTTTTGTAGTTCATACGTTTGGGATGACCACCCCCACTTCTAATATATAGAATATACTTTTTTAGGGAAAAAATAAAAATAAAAATCCTTGTCTTTGTCACCCCCTTTCATGTAATCACAACATCCTCCCATCACACAATTCTCATGGAATGAATTAATAGTGATGGGATCTATCATCACGGTGAGGCTCCACCCTTGGGACCAATGACCTTATGAAACTTAAATGTCCCTTAAAGCTCGTGACAATACGAAACTTAAATGCCAAAGGCCTTCCAAAATGCTAGTTCTTGCATTACATCTCCCAACCTAACCACACCATGATAAAACCTTAAGGTCACCTCATGGAGCCGATAGTGGAAGGGTGATTGAATTCAAGTTGATGGAAGAGAAAGAGAAATAACCTCATAATTATTGTTGATTCCATGAAGGCCATGTGCATGAGGCTAGGCTAATGGATGCATCATCCATCCCTCAATCGAGGGATATTGATGAGACTTGAGTTGGCAACACATGTACCATAATCTATCTGCTAACCTCTACAATAAAGATGTTCAATTTTCTCGCAGGGTGAAAGGGGATGGAGGTGGGGCGGGGATAGTAAAGAACATTTACATAGACTAGAAGCAACATATGAGAATGGCACATTATAAGAATGGTTCTCTGAATGGTCCTTTTATTGCCTTAAGAAACATAACCCATGTACTCACACTCTCACATAAGGGTGTAAGAGTGTTCCTTTGGCTTTGTTTGTTTGTGTACATGTCTTTGGCCATGTGGAAAAGGAAGGGAGGTGTGGTGGGGGGCACTCGACCCTTGGGGGACTTGCACTCAAAGCAGAGTGTGTGTGCATGGGAAAGCTCATTTCTTTTTTATTTTTCTTGAAGATAGGAACTAAGACTTTTCATTGCTACACACACGTTTCCTCACCTCACATGGATTCTACACCAACACTTCTTCTCCTTACTAGATTTCCTTTTGAATACCTTATTGTCTTCCTTTGCATGTTGAATGATAATGATATTACTTCAAATAGGACTCAACCTACCTTCCATAAATAAAGCCCACTGAGTGAGAAATTATTGCCAAAATCTTCCTTGTCTTAGGGGATGGTCTACCAAGTGAATCTTATTGGCATTAGAAACTATTATTTTCATGCTTATTTGATGGGGTGCCTATTGTCGAAGAAATGAATTTAAAAAAAAAGCATTTATCTACATTTTTTATATATTTAAGCAAACGTCTCCCTCCGATATTGAACTCTTCTTAAAGAGTTCCTTTCTAGCCTCTTAAAATTCATGCTTGTTCATGAAATTTGTGCCTAACTCCTTTAAAGTAAAGCAACCATTTAGCATCCTCTCTATATTCATGGACTCTCTTTGTCACTTTGTCTGGTCTTGATATTCCATTAGATTTGATATGGTTACTTATTATCCCAATAAGTGCACATGTAGGAAGGCACCAAGGAATTAAGTAGACCCAATACTACAAATAGAAACACCTTTCCCTTCACCCTCCTCTACATAAGCATAGTCATAGACTTGGCATTATGCTTGTATATGGAACTTTCATGCTTCCAAGTGGTAGTATTATACTTGCATATACTAAAGTAAGTTGAATAGAAACTATCAAGCATGAAATATGAAAAAGAAATAATACATCATACCTTACGATGTGCCAATTGCTTGACCATCTATCCTCCACAATCCACAAATACATTGAAAGTTATTTTTCTAACGTGGGGGGGCAAGGAGGGATTAGGGGATCATTTTAATTCATTCATCCTCCTTGAAGAGTCCCAAAAAGACACACAACTCTCCCTAATAGTCGCCAGCCTCTACCTAATAAACTACATTACACTCCACTATAGTTACTCAATACTCTTTGCAATTTTTGGCCTTGATTTCCTGGATATTAGAAACTTGGTATAGTCTCTATATTGGGCTGTTCCCCCCCTATTATTTACTTCTACCCTTCTAAACACATGCATATTTTGTCATTTTCATACAAATTCCATTCTGTAGGACAAGTGGACATATTGTTTCCCTGCAATGAGATTACATACATTTTGCTAGATATCAATGCTCCACTCTCATGTAACTACGTGGGAACCAGCTAACTCTACTTGTAAGCCCTCCATATGAGAAGGCATTTGAGTAGCTCGGTTATCCGATAGGTCCTGGTTTGGACACCAGATGGGGGCCATGTGTGGCCTGATGGCTAGACGGAGTTGGCACACCTAGGCTACATGCAAGTGGGGGAAGGCATCCCATGACTGACCGCATTGAGGGTAGACGGAGCATTTCCCGAGGCAGCAGCCCACTCTCGGGTTGCGGAGCCCATTTGGAGTCCCAGATGATCTCGGATGGCTGTGGGCCGAATGGTAACCGTAGGTCAGTTGCTCTATTTTGTGCACCGGTTCTATCGTGTGGTCGGTGGCCTACCGACCCCTAGTCGACCGTTTTGGGCAGACTGGGTCAGTCACCCAATTGAGCCCAACCGACTATGGCTGGCGGCTATATAAGAGCAAGCCCGTGAAGCCCATTTTATCACTGGCTACAGTAGCCCTGATTCCTTAGCATCCAGCCTCCATCCTCTACTGCTTCCAGCTCACCATCGAAGCTTCTTTCACAGGAGCGCACGGCTGGGAGGCAGCGCCATCTATTGTATCAGTTCTACAGTAATCAAATTTTTGATTCTCCATACTATCTATTTTCTCTCTTGCGTACGAGATCCTGTTATCTGTTGAGCACAGACGTTGTATTATTTTCTTACACATTTTTCTTAGTACTATCTTAGTCGTCCTCGTCCATTACTCCAAGACACCCCAAGATGTGCTCATGTGTGTCTAAATCCAATTTTAAAGTCACTCTTGCCCTTCTTTCATTGCGGCACATGTTGCATCACTTAATAGCTCTTACTAGATGAGAGTACACACATGTTTGTGGACTCTTATATAGTAGTTCGTAATTGCGATCTCTCTTGGATGTTTTTTTGTACCAAAAAGCTCCAGCTACTACTACATCCCACTTCTCATAGGTTGTTCCCCAATTATCCTTAAATGTTTCCTCAACCTTGTACTTAGGTTTTGTGTATTGGAACAGAAAGTATGGGTCATCTTCCTCGTTCTCCCTAGAATCTGCGACAACTGCAAAGTTATCCCCCTCTTCCCGACAGTCAGTGAGGTCATCAAAACTCTCCCCAAATTGTGGCGAGTCGTTTGTCTCTCCATTGTTTGTCACTCCATCTGAACGTATAGGGGAAACTTGAACTTGCTCCCATGTGCAGTTGCAATGTTCTCACAATTGTCATGATCCCCTATGATGCATGCACTGTAGATCAAATGACTGTATGTGATATGCACATGAATTGTTATCTGCTTGTTGTACCAATGATCACTTTGTATCTCATCTTGTTCTTGAAAAGAATAATTTTTTGCAAAATCTATGACAGATACAATAGTGTCACTGGGAAATTCAGCAAGGCACGTCCTCAACTGCTTATCCTTCTAGCTGGCTGTGAAATTGTGAAGCACATATTTTGGGATGATTGAACCACATGACCTACAAGCTCCCTTGGATGGGTCCTCTTATATGATAGTAGTAATCCAAGTCTTTTTATTGGATCCTTCAACATTGACATTTTTAAATCTCCTCCATTTTGGAGCAACATCGTTGTCTTTCCTCATTTCATTTGGACAGACATTAAATGTCTTCTTCTTCAACTTCAAATTGCAATGCTTGCATGTTCTGTGAATGCATTCAATCCTGTGCCACTCAGGGGCAACAACCCGTGGTCAATGATTTTATGGGAAAAATCACCCTAAGGTCCATAGCCTCTATATAGCTTTTACAGCAAAAGATCACCCTAAGGTCCATAGCTTGTAGATTGTCAGCAAAATAGAACTTGCCTAACCATCTTTAGAAGAGATGATCACACTCAAATTCTGTAACTTGGGCCGGACCATGTCCTATCTAAAGACAACCACATTTTAGCTAGGCAAATAGCCATCAGTATAGCCATGCGAATCAACAACCATGCCTGGGCACATGCTACTTGCCCCTCCAACACCACTCCCAACCAAGACATTTTCCAAGAGATCCTAGGGGTCTGGTTCAACATCTAAATCTGCATCATAGCCCGTGCTAGACTTCTCCAAAGTTTGGACACAAATGGACACAGTCCAAAACAAATGTCTGACCATTTCTACTGCACGTTTACAAAAAATACAGACTGGACTAATAGTCATCCACCTCGCCAGCCTCCCACGCATTAGTAAACATCAATGCATCACCTTCCAAGCAAGGAACTTCATTTTATCCGGGGCCAATCCCTTCCATAATTCCCTACTTCTATCCATCCACCACTTCGAGCATCTATGTAAACCCCAGTACACATTGTATTTGAACAATGCCATGCATTCACTTGTGGCTGCCCTATATGCCCCCCCTACCTTGCATTTATTCAGCAGAGGTCCTTGTCCCACTCTCCACATCCTTGTCCTCCAGACAGTGGAAAAGACTGTATTTGTAAGCCAATTCGGTTGAAGGTCTTGTAACACATGATCTAAATTTTTTATCTCCAAGGCAATTAAGCCAAACTATTGGTTGATCTCCTGCAAGGATTTCCAGTTTGCTCTCCTCTTGTCCCAAATATCTATCCACCAATGAGCTCCATTTTAATGTAAGGATCTAGCACGAACAAGATCTCGTCTAACCAAAGGTTGACCATCCCACAAAATTTGTATGTGACCACCAAATGCATTCCAGGACCATCCCTCTTAGCCCGCTCCTGCCACACTAGGATAGCAATGCCACCATTAACTTCCATGCTTCTATCAACCCTTTCACAACATCTAAACCCTTGATCTTCCTGGGAAAAGCAGAAAAGAATTTATCATAGCAAGACAAGTCGTTCTAAGTACTGATCTTCCCCCCTCTGGCCTTCTCCATGAACCATCTTATACACTGACACCAAGGTGCATTATCACCCAAAATTTTGGGTAGCCATTTACTTAAAAGGGCATTGTTTTGCAGCCAAAACATCAGGCATCCTCAGACCTCCCTTGGCTTTTGGAGCCTTCATCAACTCCCAAGAGATGCAATATAACTTTCTTTTCCCCACTTCTTTTTCCCATATAAACCTCCTCAGCATTTTCTCCAATTCCCCCCAATGTGATTTACAAAACTGCTGAATTGAAGCCACATAAACTATAGCTTCTACTAGCACATGTTAAACAATAATGCATCTGGCATTCCACCCCAACTCAAGCTCATCCCATCCTCCTAGTTTTGCGTTTTGTAGTTTTCTTTTATTCTACAAAAGAACCACTCATATCTTTGTTTCACGGTAATGCCCAAACCAATTGGTGCTCCCAGATACCTAATTATAGACCCTCTCTCAATCCATTTAATAGGAAAATCCAACTCCCACTCTGGCTTTGGGCTAGTATCAATCGTCAAACCACAATTCTTTGGCCAATTACCAAAGGAGCCCAACACCTTGCAGAAGGACTTTCATATTTCAAATAAATTTCCCACCTGCGCTGATTTTTGTGACAAAAGGCAAGCATGTCATCTGCAAATAATTGCATACACAACTAATCCCCATTAGGATGATGAAGTCTAGCAATTGCACCGTGCTCTACACCATTTCTCATTAGCGCCATCAAGGGAACCATAGAAAGCACAAATAACAAGGGTGCCAGGGGGCATCCTTGTCTTACTGACCTCTTCAGATCAAAACATCCCATGGCACCTCCATTCAAGCCTTAAATTGCAGAGGCATTCCCAAAAAGCATCCTGACCAAGTTCACAAACCATGTGCAAACCCCAATCTATTTAACAACCTCATAATGAAATCTCACCTAATCATATCATAGGCTATAGGCTAAGTCAAGCTCAAACATCAAGCATTGCTGACCAGACTCATAGGCATATCTAACCCTACTAACACCTTAAAAATATTCTCAAAAATCAGTAGACTGCTACTTATTCACCACAATCATGTAGATATCTCGAACTCTCAATGATAATACTTTTGCCAACAACAGTTTGTAGGACGTATTCGACATTGGGAAAGGTCTCCAATCATTCACCCTCACCTTAATCTATCTTTTGGGAGATAATTTGACTAAACCTGCATTTACATCACTGACAAAGAGCCTTTCTTGCAGGCAACAATAGCCATTAGCACCGAATCCTCCTTTAAAAGATCCCAAAACTCCATGTAGAAATCTTTTGTTAAACCATCTGGCCTCGGGGATTTGTCCATACTTTCCAAAGCCATCCTTAACTCCTTAATAGAAAAAGGCCGATCTAAATCTTGTTTCTGTACATCAGAGACTCTATTAGTCACTGTGTCTAACACCCTGTACACTTTTGACAACTAATCCTCATCTACAATGCTAGGCATACCCACAATAGCAGACAATGCTTTCTTAAATGTTTTGGCACTTTTCTAGAATCTAGAGTGATCTCATTCCCTTGACCATATATCACCTTATCTATTTGCTCAAAAAATAATCTTCTCCGAATAGTCACTCCTCTCTTTGGAGCCTTTGGGACCATATAAACACAAAACTCTAAACACAAACCTCCTATACTCATCTTCTAAACACAAAGCTCCTATACTCATCTTCTACCACCAAGAACTGACAATCTTCCTCCCAAAAGATCTCTTTACACTTCAAGTGACTCCCTATTGCAATTGTAGTGCCTCCCTTTCCTAGTGTAGGAGCATTGGCAAACACTTGAAATCCCAAAGCCCTTAAGGAGAACCAAATGTACTTAGATTCAACACATTTGTACTCTTGGAGAAAAATCATAAACGGCCTCAGACTCTTCATAACTTTCAAACATCCACTCTGCTTCAGCTTACCACAACATCCCCTCCCATTCCATGAAACTAATGACACAGAGTCATCAGACACATGCACAACACCCGATTCCCCTAAGGTATCACTCTGCAAGAGACTTGTAATAATAACTAAAAAAATGGAAGTGGTTTTCCTTATTGGTGCTAAGCTGAGGAGCCATATCATTTTGATACATTTTGGTACAACTTTGGTTGTCGATTTTTAGAGTTTGTAGAGATTGTTTGCAGTGATTTTCTGGAACCTCCTTCATTTGATCTCTTCTTCTTTTGATTTTCCTCTAGAAAAACCTCATTAGAATCTCCTGGCATTGCAATTGTTAGACAAACTGCTTTAGCACCTCCAGAATCAGAGGGACCAACTTCCCCATCATCAGATTGCATTGAATGTAATAGAAGGCATTCAATACGTTCCAAGTCTTCTCTAGTTTCCTCCATCGTGGGAGGAACCACCACGTGCTCCTCAGTTTCCATCTGCATGTTTTCTTCTGCACTTCAATCCCCCCAAGCCTTTGGAGTATCTCGTGCTCCAGACCCTATCTCTTCTCTAGTAGCATCGATGGGTGTTAAGTAGTAGATGCATCCCTCCTTCCCTTTCTCTTGACAATTTTCCATCCCGCATCTTCCTCCTTACTGAAATCGAACTTATTTGAGCTTTGCATCTCCTGTGTGACCTTTTGTGAGTCATTCTACTCTTGCATGTCAGATTTCTCCTGCTGCTCGAACTCCTGTCCATCAGAGGGCAGCTACTCTCGGTGAGAAAAGCTTGCCTTGATCTCCTTTCTTGTTCTTTTAGAACAAACTCTTGCAAAGTGGCCAGCTTGTTTGCAAAGATAACAAACATCTGGAAAAGGTCCAAACCAAACTGGTTGAAACTGAATAATATCTCCCACAAGGTTGTTTTCTATGAAATCTAGCACCTCCATTTCTTTTTCCCATAAGATCCAAGCACCTTTCGGACCAAACACAGACCTAGCCTCCATGGGAATGAGCAAGACTCGACCCAAAGCACATGCAATCCATTCCACTACATCACTAAGCCATTGGGGGAGATTAGAGAACTCCACCCAAATAGGATACTCATGAAATAGGAAGGTATCAACATTGAATGACGGTGATCATGGGATAACTACAATCGAAGCTCTACTAAACCAGAAGGATCAACCCACCATCTCATTTCTAATTGTTTTAAAAATTCATCTAACCAAGAAGAAGCCTTGACCTTGCAAGAACTTTGTAGAATGACCACATGCAGGCAAATCTCACTCATACTCAATGAAGGTCTACAACTCCCTGGTTGTCGCAATGCGAGCTGGGGAAAAAATATAAAGCGCACCACGATAAAGCTTCTCAAGCTCAGACTTACATGATTGATCGGGACTTCACATAGACCAAAAAACTTCCTATCAGATTCTCTCCACCCCTTCCTCTCCAAAATGACACCAACATTTGAGCTTCTTCCTTAGTGATCGGGGTGAACCCCCTCTTGAAACCACTTTGTTGCAATTTACACATACGACTCCTATTTTTCTAGGTCCTTTGGTTGACAATCTTCTTTGGTTAGATTCAGTAGATCACCCTCTCATTTGCCAACCCTATATGAGGCAGCCTAGAAAAAGGTCTACTATAGGTGAAGAAGGGGATTCAGGAGAGGTGCACAACCAATTTCAATAGGGCTATTGAAAAGAACAAGGAATTATTGGGCTATTAAAATCAGGACACATGGATGATTCTCACCTTAAAATTTTTGAACTTGGGCTAGGCTAGTCATGTAAAGAGGATTATGAAAAAGCTAAGCAAGAAAACCTTACTTTATTATCTACACAAAGACCATTATGGTTGGGAATACCCAAAATAAAGCTATAGCAGCAAGGTCATTGTTTGCTTGGGTGTAGCCATTTTTGGTGAGGTTCAAGGACTTTTTTGTATATGGGTATCTTGCATGACCCATAACTTAGGCATTGCTCAACGGAATTTAGCAAACTTTGTCTTCAAGTTGTAGTACACATTCCAAACTTGAATGTGAGAACAAAAAATTATGGAATAGGGATTTGGAACGAGACTGCTAAAGCATTATAAGTGCTATATTGCATGTGAAGCATGCATCCTGAAGACCATAGGATATAGCAATTTATTCAAAAACATCAAAATTTTGTTTTATGCATACATGCAACCAAGTAATCATTCAAAAGTACACTATGTGAGCTTCTTCTCAACCCAAGGACACACCTAAATGAGATTATTATACATTGGTTAATGGGACTCCAATGTTGTGCTAAAGTGATGCATACCCATTGAGGGCATGCTCCATAACTTTCTTTTGATTTGTTGAAAGCCAAAACGGATTGAAAATTTGGAATCCAAACTATTGGGACTAGTGCAAGGTGGTCTTAAAACATTGATAGTTGTTGGTATTCGTATCTAGATTTACCCTAAAATAGAAGAAGTTGGAAAAGTGCAATTTGTGCATGTGCAAAGATATTTTAATAAATCCAACACTATTTACAATTTTGAATTGTTTCTTTTTCCATGCACTTGCTTGTTATATGGCTCATAAGCATGCCAAAGGTCATTGCATTTAATAATACGCAGCATCAAATCCGATAGCGTGCCCTTTGGCCTATTTGTGTTTTGAAGCATTTTAGGTCACATTGCACTTGTTTGGGATATCCAATTCTGTTGATGTGTATCGTTGGAGGGGAAAAAACCGACGACTGAAATTTTGCTATTCCCATGAATTTTGAATTTTCACACCTCTCGCCCATCAAATCTTGGAAGATCTAAGTACGTGCAACTTGCTCATGCCCTACAAACGCCCTGCAACCTACACGCACCTCAACATGACCTTGCATAGAATTTGGTTTGCGATTGTCTTCTTTCAGGTAAGTTATCTTCTATTCTTTGCTTGCCTTACCAGCTAGCTTCTTTGGGTCTATTCTAGACTGATCATGGCCATGGCATCAATGGCAACATGCAGCTCGCCATGGCTTGCGAGAGAAGCAGACAGAGGTTGTGAGACAAGAAAGCCAAAAAGCCAGGTCAAGGCAAAAGGAATAGAGTGTGGGTCAAGGAAAGCGCTGGCATGGTATCGAATCGGCAACGGAAGACACTTTTGCAACATCTGCGAAGGGAGAAACAATGAGAACAAAGAAGACTCCTTGCAGACCAGCAGCAAGAAGTGGTTGTAGATGCATGCATTTGATCATTGCCATCAGAGCGAAGAACACGAGTTGTGGTGTCATGATTGGTGGGAGCATTCGAGGCAGCAACATCAGGCCATTTAGGTGATTACCAGTCTTGAGTCTTCACAAGCTTTAGCCTGCACCCTAAAGTCTGTAGAGTAACAACCCTACCAACACCTTGGGAGATGCACGCCCAAGAGGCAATGCTCTCTAACCTGAGAAATGGCCTACAGAAAGTGAAAAGGGTGCACAACTTAGATCAACTACCTGTAAAGAGGGCAACATTAGCTATGTTGGTGTCCCCTGAAATAAAGGAGAAACGGCTTGGGTGCATAATGTTGAAGATGTTGTCAATCATAAGGACCAACGTGGCTCTAGCAGTTGAACGTAGAGCAGAAGCAATGCACGATCATCCCAATTCGAGAAGTCTGTGGGTTCAACAACAGAACACAAGAAAAGGAGAGAGCCTAAGTGTAGAAGTCATTGCTACAGTGATGACATTTTGGCATGAAAATATGAGAGTTTCTCCAAATAGAAAGGACATCTGTAAGAAGCGGATGGGACTAAAGGTGTTTGAGTAGCACATCATACACATGCTAGATACAATGCAGGTGAGTGGTGCTTAAACTAGCCCGGTGGTCATTTGTGATTGAGCTTTGGGATCGTTTACTTGTTTCTTTTCTTAAACTAGGCTTGGACTAAATGTGATTGTCTTAAACCAGCTTGGTGGTTGGAACATCATGCAACCGTAGGCTGGTTAACCTCAATCTCCAGTGATGTGATTGTCCTGAACCAATGTGGTTGAACATACATTAGTTGTTGTCCAGCCCGGTGGCATGGTTGAGCAAAAATTAATAGCAGCAATATATTTCGCACTATATTGCTATTTTACTAAACCAGCCCGGTGGTTGGAACATCATGAAACCGTGGCTACTTCAGCTTAATCACCAGTTATGTGATTGTCCTGAACCAGCATGGTTGAACAGACATTAGTTATTGACTAGCTCGGTGGTTGAAATTATTCTCTTTCTTACTACTTAAATTTGTTAAATTTAATTTCTTGCTATTCGGGTCATATACCACTGTTAAATTGTGGAATTCAGAAATGAAAAGAAATATATTGTTATTCTAATGGTGAGATTCAAAAATGAAAAGAAATATACTTGTTATTGTCTAATATGTGAAGTTGAGATAGGCTAAACCATCCCAGTGGTTGAAACTGTGACAGTGTCCTAAACCATCCCGGTGGTTGAAATTGTGACTATCCTAAACATGTCCTAAACCAGTCCGGTGATTGAAATTGTGATTGTCCTAAATCAGCGCGGTGGTTGAAAATTATTTTGCTTCATTATATACTTTAATTAGATTGTGTTTTGTATTCTTTTAGTAGTAGCAAAAAGGGGGCTCATTGTTCTATTGTTCCTGCATGTTGGGTCAGTAAACGGAGTTGTATCTCAAGTTAGTGGATAAGAATTTGGATATTTCAATTGGATAGAGGAGCTTTGAGCATTGTAAGCCCTGGTACATCAGGAAACTCAAAGACAAGAATGTTTGTTGTTGCAAAACACACATAGACTTCGACCTGTGGCCTGGCAAGCTATGAATGACTTGAGATTTGGTCGTGTTGGAGCATTGGTCCATGGGGATCGATGCCCATGCCTCCCCAATAAATGCACAGTCTATAGGCCACCTGAATCCTCATCATGGGAGGGCAGGTTTTGTAGCCTCAGGTCTCTATGGGAGCCAGTGGTTTGTTCAAAGGGAGACCATGAGTGGCACAGGATTGAATGCATTCATGGCATATGCAAGCATTACAGTTTGAAGCTGAAGAAGAAGACATTCAATGTCTATCCAAATGAAATGAGGGAAGACAACCATGTTGCTCTAAAATGGAGATTTGAAAATGTCAATGTTGAAGGATCCAATAAAAAGAGATGGCTGTTATCATATAAGAGCACCCAACCAAGGGAGCTTGTAGGTCACGTGGTTCAATCCATCCCAAAATATGTGCTTCACAATTTCACAGCCAGCTGGCAGGATAAGCAGTTTAGGACATGCCTTGCCAATTTATTTGTCATAGATTTTGCCAAAAATTATTCTTTTCAAGAACAAGATGAGATACAAAGTGCTCACTGGTACAACAAGCAGATAACAATTCTTGTGCATATCACGTATATTCATTTGCTTGATTCTTCCACGCCTGATGCTAGTCTGCTTGATGACTCATAGGAGTCCAGGTCAGTGCAACGCACTTACCATTTCTATATTTTAGATGATAGGGAACATGACACCCTATTTGTACAGCATGATTTTCTACTGCAATGGGAATGGCTGAAAAAGAAAAATCCCCATGCAAAAAATATTAAACAATATTGGGTGTGGTCAGATGGTGCTCCCTCTCAATTTAAATCAGCACGTGGATTCTACTTCGTCTCAAGGTTCAAATCCCTGACCGGGTCTAGACATGATGTGGAATTTCTTTGGGTCTAGCCATGGTAAGGGTGAACGTGATGGATGCGGTGCTATTATTAAGCAAGCTCTATTTAAACACCAATTAGCATGCCCTCAAGAAAAACTCAATGATGCCCATGATGCTATTGTTAGCTATGCTCAATGCTCCACCCTCCTGGTAACCACCAGTGGTCCAAGGTGCTCAAGTTATAAGGCCCCCATATGAGGAGAAGCCATGTGTGAGTCTGGGACATTGGATGGATTCTGACTTGCATGTCAGATGAGGTCTATCAATGAGACCGTTGATGGTAGAAAGTGATTGTGTGGGAGCCCCTTATTCTTGCTGGGGCCTGGGGGCCAACTGGCTCCTATAGCTAGGGGGGCCTAGGGGGGCCAACGGCCCCCTTGGTGGGGGTTTGTGGGTGGGAGCCCCGGGGCGATGGTATAGGGAATATTCCCTGAATATTCCATGGATGACTAGTCGATTCCACCGACTGGGTTGACTAGTTGACTCCACCGACTAGGTTGACTGGTCGGTTCCACTGACTACGTTGAACTGACTACCGCCCTCATATCTATAAAGAGGCAACCTCCCCAATCCATTGTATCAGATCAGTTTAGATCACATCAAATCTTCCAGCTAGTAGCTCTTCACCTAGTATCTGTCTAGATCACCATTTAAGCTCCACTGTGGGAGTGCACGGGTGGACGGAGCCATCATCTGTACTACATCAGTATTGAAGGAAAATTTTATTCTCAGTTTGCTGTGTACTCTCTATTCTTTGTTCAATTTCTCTTTTGCTACGCCATGTAATTTAACAGCAGTAGCTGTAACATGGCTTATAACCAACCTCTCCACATGAGCGCATTCAACATACAGTAAACAAAGCCTTAAGAATACTATAGTACACAAAGTGTTCCATGAGGTGAAAGTGGATGAAGTGCAAAGGAGAAGCCGGCACGATTGTGAGAAAATTAAAGGAGTTTGTGGTTTGCACATCATATGGGGCTTTTCAAACAACCAACTGATCAAAACAAGAAAACTTTCTTGTTTCTACAGTATGTGCATCATAGGGGATCATGATGATTGTGAACATTGCAACTGCAAAGACATGGGATCGAGTTCAAGGTTTTTCTCTACATTTAGATGGAGTCACAAACAATGGAGAGACAAATGACTTGCCACAGTTTGGGGAGAGTTTCGTGTGAAGATAGTGGGAGAGAGGGAAGGAGTCTCACTTGCGGCTTTCTCACATACACAACGGGGGAATACACACACAGGTGGAGGCTGAAAACAGTCTTTCTCTTCTTAGTTGTGAAAGCCAAAAGAACTCTAGTACAAAGAAATAGAAGAACCCTATATGTGGGTCTCAAACCAAACTCAACTAACTAAGGTGGCATACTAACTGAGCCACGAACTAGAGTAGATAAGGATAGTTGTCATCCAGCTATTATTCGTGGGCGGTGTACCAACCGCATCTGCAGCTAACAAGTCGGTGACATAAATGCACAACGGTCACCCTGGCATATCGCAAGTGGAGCTCGATATCTCAACACTCCCCCTCGAGCTCAATCCCAATTCTTGCACACCAAGCAAGTCTCTGAACTTACGCAGCTTCTCTGTGCCCAATGCCTTCGTGAATATGTCAGCTACCTGATCCTCTGTGCTGACATAAACTAGATCAATAAGACCTAGTAAAACCTTCTCCCACACATAGTGATAATGCACCTTGATGTGCTTTGTTCTAGCATGATAGACTAGGTTATTTGCCAAGTGTATACTGCTCATGTTGTCATAATAAATGACAACTGGCCCATCTATAGACTAATGCATATCATAAAGTAGCTTATGCAACCAAGCTACCTCACATGTAGCCATTGCTGCACCCTTGTACTCAGCCTCTGTGCTCGACAAGGAAACTGTAGGCTGTTTCTTGCTGCTCCAAGTGACTGTAGCATTCCCAAAAGAGAACACATTTCCACTAGTAGATCATATATCAGAAGTACTACTAGCCCAATCAGCATCAGTGTATCCATGCAACTGTATCTGAACCCCAGCCTCATTAAATAGTCCATACTGTAATGTGGACTTCACATACCTGAGTATGCGTCTAGCCGCATACAAATGCGGTTTCCTTGGAGCCTGCATAAACTAACTTACCAATCCAACAGCATAGCTTAAATCTGGCCTGGTAATAGTCATATAAATCAGACTTCCTACTATGCATCTATAGATAGTAGGGTCTTCCAGAAGCTCACTTGCATCTGTGCTCAGCTTCACATTCTGCTCCAAAGGAACTGAAATAGGCTTATAGCCTGTCATCCCATATTTGGATAGCATGTCCAATCCATAATGCCTCTGCAAGAGCTATATCCCGCTTGGTGATCTAATCACCTCAATGCCCAAAATAACGTAGCTCTCCCAAATCCTTCATCGCAAACTTCTCCTTCAATAGCATTTTCACATGAAGGATATCTTCGTCACTATCACCTGTGATGATCAATCCATCAACATAAATGACAAGTAGCATAATACCTTTCTCTGTTTTTCTCACATAGAGTGAGAAATCTGCCTTGGAAATCTAAAAGCCAATAGTGACAAGATACTATCCTATCTTGTCAGACCATGCTCTAGGTGCTTGCTTCAAGCCATACAAGGCTTTCTTCAACCTGCAAACAAACTCAGGATGAATAGCATGAACATAACCTGGTGGCTGCTCCATAAAGACCTCTTCTTGTAGATCACCATGCAAGAAGGCATTCTTTACATCCATCTGATGTAAAGACCATCCCTTTGATGCAGCCATAGCAATGACTACTCTTACAGTTGCCATCCTTGCAACCGGATTGAATGTTTCTTCATAATCAATGCCATATGTCTGTGCATACTCCTTGACAACTAATCTTGCCTTGTATCTGCTCACAGAACCATCTTCATTGTGCTTGATCTTATAAACCCACTTACAGTCAATTGCATTCTTGTCTTAGGCAAAGGCACCAATTCCCATGTAGCATTTGCTTCCAAGGCATCCATTTCTTCATCCATGGCTTTCTCCCATTTTTCATTTCCCATGGCTTGCTCAAAAGAAGTGGGTTCTGGTTCTCGTATCACTTTGACCATATAGGCATAGTGAATGGCTGTAAATCCATCATATTTCAGCCTATCCACATGATACCTAGCTCTGGTAGACCTACACAAAATAGGCTCACTTCCAGGTGCTCTTAAAACATCCCTGGTCTTCCTTACTCTAGGTGTAACAATAGAAGGAATACCCAACTCATCATCAATGCTCCATTCTGAGCCACTGGATTCACCATCCACATAAGAGTGATCTGCATTCACATCAAACATGGGCTGATCTACCTTCTCTTTTCCTTTTTGTGATACCTACATACCATTATCTGCATTGCTTTGAGGAGATTCTCTTGATCTCAATCTGCCTGTCCATGGCAAAGTATGTGAACCACTGCTAGAGGACACTGTAGGTCCACTGATATTTTGTGATTGCTGCTGTGAATTCTGTGTAGCATTACCATTTTGTGCATCTACATTAATCATCACATTTACTGGTTTATACCAGTTGCTCATCTCATCAAAAAACATCTCTGCTCACAGTAAACTTACGAGTAGAAGGGTTACAGCATCTATACCCTTTCTACTACAGAGAATAACCAATAAAGATGCACTTCTCAGCTTTTGGATCCAACTTGGACCTCAACTCATCTGGCACATGAACATAGGTAGTGCAACCAAAGATTTTCAAATGAGAAATGTCTAGTTTCCTACCAGTATACATCTCCTCTGGCGTCATGCCATGTATTGCTACAGTGGGAGTCCTGTTCATTATGTAAACTGCTGTAGCAACTGCTTCAGCCCAATAATAATCTGGTAGATCTTTTTCATTTAGCATGGCCCGCGATACCTCTCCAATATGCCTATTTCTCCTTTCTGCAAGTCCATTTTGCTGTGGGGTATGACTGCATGAATATTGCTACTTTATGCTCCTGCAAGAACCTTGCAAACTCATTTGAGAGGTACTCTCCCCCTCCATCTGACCTTAGGCGTTTTATTTGCACGCCTGTTGCTTTTTCAACCATAGCTTTAAAAGCTTTGAAGTGCCCAAACACTTCACTTTTCTTTTTCATAAATTACACCCAAACTTTTCTGCTAAAGTCATCAATAAAAGTGACAAAATAGTGACAGCCTCCAATAGATGTAGCTTTAGTAGTCCACACATCAGAGTGGATTAATTCCAATGGCTTTTTACTCTGTTGAACATGCCTAGGAAATGGTTTCCTTGCATGTTTTCCAAATTGATAGGCTTCACAAACCTTATGCATTTCTGCAACCTTGAATTTAGGCAATCCTGCAACAATATTTTGGGCTTGCATTGATTTAAGTCGCTGTATATTAACATGACCAATGTATTTATGCTAGATATCAATATCTGCAACTACACCGGTCCCATGTGCAAACATTGCTACACTCAATTCAGGCATGTCTGCATCCAACGTAAACATCCTACCCTTCTTCTTTCCTTTTGCTATCAAGCGACCGTTATTTTTCATATCCTCAACAAAGCATCCATGAGGATTGAATCTGACCTGCAAGCCCTGCTCAACCATTTGACCAATAGAAACCAGGTTCTTGGTGATGTTCGGGACATGAAATACATCAGACAAAGGAATTTTACTAATCTGCACAATAGGATGTGCAGTATCATCACCAGTCTCCACAAATCCTGGTTTTTCCATTTTCCTTACATCCTGCATCCATTCTGCATGACTTGTCATGTGGTTTGATGACCTGAGTCAACATATCACACATCATTTTGTTCTTCTGCACTTGTCACAGCATTGGTCATGTGCTACACCATAAATAGATGCTCATTTCTGTCATCACCCTGTCTACTAGAAGATGCATAATTGCCTTGCTGCAATTTTCCATTCATAATGTCATTCTGCTTTTTGTAGCAATCCTTAGCCATATGACCCATTTTACCACAGTAGTAGCATTCAACATTGTTGTTTGCATTTTGGCCTCTCTGCCATCCACCACGGCCTCTTTGGCTCCCCCTGCCTCCAGAGTTACCACGTCCTCCTCCATAGGACTGGTTTTCTTGAGTTTGCTACATATTCTAATTTCTACCACGGCCTACAGATCGGCCTCCTCTACCTCTACCTCCAGCATTTGAGTAGAAGACAGTTTCTTTTGAAGTTCCTCTTGAAGAAGATGCACCCCCATTTTCGATGCTCTTCAGAAATTAGAAGAGCAAACAACTCTTTAAAATCAGGAAATTTTTCACGGATGGCAATGGATGTCTAGAGCTGTGCATAATCCTTTCCTAGACCATTCAAGGTCACAGAAAATAGATCATCATCTTCCACTGGCGACCCAATGGAAGCAAGTGCATCTGCAATTTTCTTCACCTTCATGTGGTAGTCATTGATGCTCATCTGCACATTGTGCAACTCCTATTTGAGCTGCATTTTACTGGCTTGCGTATTTGTGCTATACATTTTTGCCAAAGTATCCCATGCCTCCTTTGGTGTACTTGCATCCTGAATATGCACAATCATAGAATCCGAAATACTGATAGATAGCCAGTACATAACTTTTCTAGCTATCTCATGCCATCCTTTAAATGCTTGCATTTCTTGTTGATTGGGAACATTAGGAAGAACTGGTACTTCTTCATTTCCTGTAATGAACTCCCAATAGCCTTTTCCCATAAGGAAATTCGTCATTCTAAACTTCCATGCCTGGAAGTTATTCTTGTCAAGCTTTTCAGTGACAATTTGTGAAAGAGAATTAGACGCCATTACAGAACACTACAAAATATTCTGTCATTGCAAAAAAACACAGCTTTTGCCTCACATGGGCAGATCTGCAAAACTGACGAAAGTGGTATTTGACCACACAGTCACTTCCTAGTGATGATTTTGCATCAACAGGCAACAAGTATGATTCTGCAACTCCCAATATCTCTGCACATAGGCATACGATGCAATTTCTGCGGTAACTTTTCACCGACCAGCAGAGCAGTGGTCGCACAACAAAAACAGAGCCTTTTTCTGAGTGCCTGCGAAGAACTTCCACCTTCAAAACGGGCCAAAGTCACTCTCGCCACACCACGAAGGGCGTCTCAATCTGAGACAGTGCACTGTTGCACTTCTGGCTGTGCTACCTACAAAGATTTGCTCCCAAACTCGAAAAAGGAAAGCAACACTGGTCCTCTTACTAGGACACCGCGAACTTAGTTTGCTTTCTTGAGCTCCTTACCATGAAAAAGGCTTTGATACCATGTGAAGATAGTGGGAGAGAGGGAAGGAGTCTCACTTGCAGCTTTCTCACATACACAATGGGGGAATACACACACAGGTGGAGGCTGAAAACAGATTTTCTCTTCTTAGTTGTGAAAAGCCAAAAGAACTCTAGTACAAAGAAATAGAAAAACCCTATATGTGGGTCTCAAACCAAACTCAACTAACTAAGGTGGCATACTAACTGAGCCACGAACTAGAATAGATAAGGATAGCTATCATCCAGCTATTATTCGTGGGTGGTGTACCAACCGCATTTGCAGCTAACAAGTCGGTGACATAAATGCACAACGGTCACCCTGGCATATCGCGAGTGGAGCTCGATATCTCAACATTTTGATGACCTCACTGACTATTTGGAGGAGGGGGATAACTTTGCAATTGTCGTAGATTTTGGGGAGAACGAGGAAGATGACCCATACTTTCTGTTGCAGTGCACGAAACCTAAATACAAGGTTGAGGAAACATTTAAGGATAATTGGGGAGCAACTTATGAGAACTGGGATGTAGTAGATGGAGCTTTTTGGTACAAAAAGACATCCAAGAGAGGCCACAATTATGAACTGCTACATAAGAGTCCACAAACATGTGTGTACTCTCATCTAGTAAGAGCTATTAAGTTCTAGATGCAACCTATGCCACAATAAAAGAAGGGCAAAGTGTCTTCAAATTGGATTAAGACACACATGAGCACATCTTGGGGTGTCTTGGAGCACTGGACAAGGATGACTGAGATAGTACTAAGAAAATGTATGTAGTCTCATTGCAGGGAAACAATATGTCCAATTGTCCTACAAAATGGAATTTGTATCGAGACTGCTTCTTATATCCCAAACAACCACCGTGCTAGTTTTATTAAATTATTTTTGTAAATCCCAAATGGTAAAACCCATGCTTGTTTTTAGTATATCCCAACATCCACTGTGCTGGTTTCCCATAATGGATCCACACATCCTACAAATGTCCACTTGTCCTACAAAATGGAATTTGTATTGAGATTGCTTCTTATATCCCAAACAATCACTGTGCTAGTTTTATTAAATTGTTTTTGTAAATCCCAAATGGTAAAACCCATGCTTGTTTTTAGTATATCCCAATAACCACCGTGCTGGTTTCCCATAACGAATCCACACATCTGACAAATCCATTCATCTTGTAATAATAGAAGCAAATGACCGTGCTGGTGGGGTTGCTCATATCCTAGTGTAAACCAACCACCACGCTAGCGATAACTTATCGTGCACTACTATCATGCTATCCCTACACTACTACCGTGCTATCCTAAAATTTGTTGCACAGTGCGATACTAAAACAGTGCCCTTTAGACTGTTTATCGTTTTGTTAACCACCATCAGATTTCATCCCATGCTTGCTTTTAGTATATCCCAACAACCACTGCAATGGTTTCCCATAATGAATCCATTCATCTTGTAATAATAGAAGCAAACCACCACGCTCATGGCTGTTCATATTCTAGTGCAACCAACCACCACACTGGCGATAACATACCCTGCACTAATCTTGCACTACTACCATGCTATCCCTACACTACTGCCATGCTATCCTAAAATTTGTTGCATAGTGCTAGTGCCCTTTAGCCTGGTTATTGTCGTTAACCGTTAGATTTCAACCACTGGGCTACTTAAAACATTTAAGTACTAACATGAAAGTAGGTCGATACAAAATCAGGTATTACGAGCACCATGAGAATATCCACAAGTTCAAGAAATGTCTGCAAGTTTTTTATTATTTCAAGGAAATTCCAGATTTCCAACTATCTTATCAACCTCTCTATAGCAAGCATCTCCCAGCTTTGGAGGCCAGTCTGCTGCACTATGGTAGACCTCTTCACACACTCGGATCACACACTACTTGCTTGACTCTACTAACTTATATGCCCATAGTAACTCCTCCTTTCATTGGGGGTCCTCTTCATCCTGCTCTTTGCACTCTATACATCTTCAAGCCTCTTTCATGTCCTGCCAAAAGAAACCTACATCATAAGCTTGATAAATACCTTAAAGGAGCAGAGAAAACAATAACCAAGGAAATTAATAATCACCGTCTATGCCAACTCCAAGTAATACAACCACCACCAAAGCTTGTCCTCCTTGTAGCTATTTTCCTCCTTCTTCTCTGGGTCTATTTCTGCGAGGATGCCATCCAACATCGTTTTCAGATAGAACAAAAGTGTCTTTTGGGTATGCCATAGATTCATAGTAGGTGGATAGGTGTACAGAGTTTTGGGGCTAGATTTCATAATGGGCTCTTAGTTGTGTCTGCACTGCACTTAAATAGGGAGAGAGTTCATTTAGCCCGACCTTCTCATTCTTCAATCTCATGTCAGTTGTCTAATTTAAATCTTTTGTCTCACATTAGTTGTCTAATTGAAATCTTTTATGGTACAATAGCTCACTAATCAAAATCTTTCAGTCTCACATTAGTAATCTAATCAAAATCTTTAATCTCACATTACATGTCAAATCAAAATCTTTCATCTCATGATTATCACCGCACTGGCGTGGATCAAAGGACACTATCTAGTCACTTAGCTAAGAAAACATTGCCCAAGTAAACTCTGGAGAAGATTAACAATTCAATAGATTACACACAGATTACATAGATTATAATCTCAAACTTCTTGGTTGTAGGTTCGTCGGCCCTTTTTGCTCCTTTTCGAAAGGGGCTGGTTCCTCCCTTTATTTTCCTTTTCCTCACAGTCAATTTGGGTCTTGGCCTTCTTCAATTTGAGCTCCTTGTCTTTAAGATCTTTTGCCCAAATGGCAAATTGACCACAACATCTACTTTGTCATCGTAGATAGCTATAGCAGGCATACACATTTGATCTATCCATGACTTGGGCAATGGCAAATGGCATTCTCTACATTGTGATTTTGTATGCACCCACACTCAAAAGAAAAAAACATGCACAGGGTGGTAGCATACAGGCCATCAAATACAACAATTCTCTATGATAGGGGTATGGTAGACCATGCATTTTGGACCCTGTTGCATAGCAGGTTGGCATTCGATTTAACTATCGTAGCCGTCAATACCACGGTCTTGCTCTGTACATGATGAAGTTGCTTCTTGACTCCTTCCTCCCTCATCCTAAGGTTGCGGATGTTCTCTTTCATCTCCTCCACTTTTTGCTCACTCTATGCAACAGCTACATCATAATCCCTCAGCATCCGTTGAACTTTCATAAATTCTTGAAAAACTTCTTCGTGGGTAGTTTCCAAGACTCCCACTCTAGTTTGGAAATCTCATAGGGCAATGAACTGCTTTTCATAACTGTCGAAAGCCACAACAAGCTTGTGCAAACATCTATCGTGATCTTCTTGTAGTATATTGTAGGTTGCTCTTTGGACTTTCAACAGTGTTTCATAAAAACAACCCTCACAGTGGCTGCTACAAATTTCTCCATTGCAGTGGCTAGAACTTGCTCCAGCATGGTGGCTATTCTCTACATGCTTCCTAGGTTCGGGAGCTACCTTGTTGTCTTCTCCACCTTGGTTCCATCCTGGCCTTGAAGCTCTCTCATAGTTCTTGCATCACCTTCCTGGTTTCTGCATTCTCCCTTTTTAGCTCCTCCATCATCTGATCTTTTTCAATGTTCAATGAGTTCTGCATGTTGCATAGTCGTTTGTAAAGACCCTCCTTTTTGGCTCTCTGATCTTCAAGGTCCTTTCACATCTTTTTTAGCTCCTTGTCCGCCATGTCCCTATCATTTCTCACTTGTTCGAGCCTATCTCGGAGCTCCTTCATGCGCTTCTCTGCTTCTTCTCTTCTATGCCTTTCCATGTTGACCAATTTTGTGGTGGCCTCAACTTGCTCTTGTGCCTACAAGGCCCTTGCCTATGCCTCCTCTACCTTGGCTTTTGCACCTTCCCTGAGTCTTTTCTCAAGTTGCACTACCTTTGTTGCATTGATGGCTTTCTATTGTAGAAAAGTCACCTTCTGAGACACCTGCTTCTCGTATTGCTCAAAAATCCCTTTGAGGGTGGATGCCATCAGGTGCATTGCAACTCCTGAGATGACCATTGGGATTTGCCATCCATGCAATTCTTCAGGTTGGTTAACATGCTCTTGGAGATTGCCCTTGAGAAAGATACATCATGTCCTTTCAATTGCTCTACTGCTACTTGAACCTGCTAGAACTTGCAGGTTCCTCTTGTATCAGGAAAGAAGTGAATTGTCTTCTTCAATACATCTTGGAGGTCTATTGGAAAGCTCAAAATCTTGACTCCACCATCTTTACTAATCTGAGCATTGGGATATACATCTAGAATATCCTATCTCTTCCACTGTTTCTCAAAAAAGTGTGCTTGTGTATTGCCTCCAAAAATTCCTAGAGACTTTTCAATCACGCTTTCATTGATGGTAATCTTGTGACCTTGATAGAGTAGTTGCCCCTCCTTCACGTTCACCTTCTGAACCATCCTGGTGAAGTTTTGGAGAGCATCCAAATTTGGCTTTTGAATAGCAAGAGAGGAGCTCCCATATGTCATGATTTCAGGATGAGGGGAGGAGGGGATCTGGCACTGTGCTATAGAGGGGGAGGAAAAATTGTGTGAGGAGCTCTCAGACTGTGCAGGGTTCATTACTAGAGGGGATAGAAGTTGCAGGAAGAGTGCAAGGAAGAAAGAAATGTCCAAAAGGGATAAAGGATGAAGCAGTGAAGGAAATGGAATAGTGGAGGCTTGAGATTGCAAGGGAGAACAAAACATTTGAGAGGGATATAAGAGGAAACGATTAAGGAAATGGAATAGCTGACTACATTATCAAGGTATCAAGGTGAGAGCCACCGTGGTGGTTATAGCCCGTGACTACTATCAAGGTGAGAGCCACCACGGTGGTTCCCCAATTTTGAATAATTCAAGGTGGTAGTACTGACTTGCATGGTAATGAATGATTAGAGGTGGTGGCATCTAAGATTCCCAGCCATGTCTATGGTGGTGGCTAAGATCCACCAGATTGTCAGCAATTACCAGCCACAACCGCAGTGGCTCGCAATTACTCAACTTTCAGTTACCACCACCGGGCTTGCATGCATGATTACTATGAGTGCAGTAAATTATTTTAATGAGGGATTAGTGTTGATTAGGCTTCATGATTTAATTTTGTGGGAATTATTGCCTGATGGTGGTGGCCGCCATTAGCCATGTCTGTCGCGGCTACGATTCCACCGCGCCACCGCTCACCCACCACCGCACTTTAGCATGCATAATCACTATGAGTGCAATAAAAATCACAAATCACCAAGATCGCATGCTTAGTAGAGAACTAGAGTGCATGGTGATGAGTGATTGGACATGGTAATAAGAATTACTGCCCGATGGTGGTGGCTCTCTCTTGGCTAAGTTAATTACAAGCCATCGGAGTGGCACCACATGGCGCCTTCTTCATGATTACCAGCCCATCTGGGAGATTCCACCATGGTGGCATGCAATTAATATGGATGGAACCCTGGGCTCTAGCCACCATGGTGGCTTGAACTTTATATATATATAAGATCTGTGGCATTTGGAATTTTACTATGTTGCTTTGATCTGGCCGCCCATGCTCTGCTACTTTGCTCCACACCCCTCCTTTGTCCTCTATCTCTTTTTTGCCCCTGGTCTACTTTGCTCCATGCTCCATCCTCCAATTCTTGTCACTACATCTGCTCCCCTGCTCATCTTCTGCTCACCCACTCATCTTCAGCATGCCTAGTTGGTCCCCCCCTCTATGCTTTGTGATCCCAATAATATCTGCCTTCTCGTATAAGGTGATTGCATTGCACTCACGTGGAATAGAAATTTGCTCGCACTAGTGGAGACTCTTGGTTCCCACAGGCGACTCCCCACACATCTGAATGTCATCACCTTGGATAACATGCTCATAGGGGAGGATTACCAAAAAGCGAGCAGAGAAAAGTGAGCGGCCATAAAAAAGCAAGAAAGATTTAACATGATTCGAGCAAGCGAGCTCCCCATCTATTATTTGAATCTTCTCAGAATGATTGGAACAATTGAGATGGATATAAGCAAATCAAACATATTCCAACATTAAATGCAAGCTTCCAATTTACAATTCACCTATCTTTCATTCTCATACTATTGCACTACATTATTTGTGGATACATTGAGACATAGAACCACAAAAAATTTGGGTTTGGAAAAAATAAAGACCACATCAAATTGAACATCCATACATGATGACAAAATATGTAAACATGCTGATGTGCCACATATACATGACATGTCTCCCATGCTTGCATAGGATCTGCAATACATTTGATCCCAAGCATGGAAGTAAAGCCAGCTATGCCATAGCTTTATAGAGCAAAAAAACACACTACCTTTGATGCACTAGGAAAACATATGAGGATTCATACATAAACTATCTCCACACCCAAAAGTCTTTGGCATCATCTACTCAATTGAAGTTGGTTGTCTCCTACCCCCTAGAGCTTGAAATAACTCAACCTTTGTCAGAGTTGCCTGGTGCATAAATTGGTGCACTTTGTCATTCAATCCCAGTATTACAATGAACACAAAGTAAATGTGCTTGCAAGGCATGTAAGGTTTTTTACTTGCCTCCCTCTATGTGAAGTCAAGGCATGTGCAATGTGGAAATTTTGAAATTGACACAGAGTATGTTAGGCCCTTCAAGATTGAACCAGATGTACAAACATGAAACACATGTACCTCATTTGGAATTATAATAATCTCTCTAACAACCTCCCTTTCTCCAAAGTGCCTTGTCAATCCTTTCAATGAACTCTTTATTCAATTTGCTTCTCCATGATACGATCTTACTGTCACATTGAGGATGAACATGGCTTGGTGTATGTATTTTTTCCAAGCAAGATGAGGGTCCCATGTTACCGACTACATCATTAGCCTCAAACACAAACCCTACCTTCATGAGGTTCTCCCTCTCTTCCATAGTAAAAGATGTCCTGCTTGCAACCTTCCAAACACCTGGGGAATTACCAGGAACACCTTGAATGGACATATCAATCTTCCAAGTGTGGGTCACAGAAGTGTTGTAGAACCAAACAAACTGCTCCGTCACTCCATTAGGGTGTTGTCTTCTTCCTTGAAGCATGGAGTTGGCACACCATGGCTATAATTTCTTCCAAGTGCATTGATCATTGCTCTACATCATCATCGAGTTTCCTGCATGTATCCAAAGCATGTGACAACACTGTGTGGCTTAGTTCTCCTAATCACCCAATTGGCATCATGCATCTCTGTCTCTTTACAAACCTCCTGCTTGGAAGGACTCACAAACTAAAGATGTCGTTTCTTTCCAGCCACTCTCCTTGTGACTATAATGTATTCGGCCTAATGACTATCAATTGCATCTATCACAAATGAACATGTGGAACTCCTTTTTCTTCACACACTCATAGGCTCTGCCATTGGTCTACTCATCTCGGGGAAGTGTATCCCAGCCTCCTCAAGCAATATGTGTGTTAAAGAAACAAGCTTATTCTTGTCCCCCTTACTAGATCCACTTCCATCAATAATGTGATTTTGAAGGGTTTCCAAATTTGGTCCTATTCCCAGATGTTTGCCAGACATGAAAGCATTGTAATGAGCACATTGAAGCACACTCATTGCTAGGTTTGCTGCATAAGATTCATATAATGAGATATGTTTTGCATAGCCATGTGCTACTCTCATGCTTGAGTGTTTTGTCTCCGAAAGATTTGTAGTTGGAACAAAAGTTTAATGTTCATCCTATTGCAAGAACATCCCCCCCCACTAGGAGACTCTAATGTCCCACCAAGCTAACCATGTCTATAGTGTTGGCAACTCGCTCTCTTTGACATGGGTCGGAGACCAATACAATGTCAATTGTCTCTTGCACTGGTCAGTAGAAGTAGTTGTTGCTGCTGCCCTCCATTTTTGACACACAACTTTATGCTCTTCATGAAACTGAGGCTTTATGCACCTTTTTGTATGCTCAACCATGCTCATCTCCCAGTGGAAACCACATGTCCTTTCTCTACCCTCCATCACATTTTGAGGGCCCCCACCAATGTACACCGTGCAGACAGCAAGCCAATTTGCACCTACACCATCTGCCATAAAGCCTCGAAATTCATGTGCTTCAAATCCACTCTTCTCCATCTGGTTGTTTAGAAGCTTCCGAAATTGAACTTGTGCATTCGTATCTTGTGCCTCAAATTCACAAATTGCTATTGTTTAAAGTTCTCTTATGAAGGGGTCATATCCATGAGCTCCCATTGACGACCATCCTTTTACTCGATGGACATGGTCAAAGTGAACCCATTGTGACTCAAGGCTTCCCCCAGGGTGCATGTGATTAACCAAATCCACACTAGAACCTGGACCAATGATGGACATTTTAAAAATATGTGGCTGCACATCATCTTGCAATTGTCCGGGAAACAAAATGCTTTGCAAATATGGGTACTTGCATCTCCATTTTAGATCCATTATCGAGTCCAATCCTCCATCTCCTCCTCTAGCTTCACTTCTTGCACTCTGCACCACTCTTTGAAGCCTCCTTTGTGTCATTGGTGTGATGATCTCCAAAACCTCTTGAAATTGATGATCATCTAGTGTTTCCACATCAACCCCATCCTTTCCAAGCAACATATCATCATCACATCACTTGGCACTGACACCTCTATGTTTTTGCAAGAAGCATTTGCATTCATCCTGGCATGCATGGAAACAAGATCTTCTACCTGCATTTCCTTCACACGGCTTGTGCCCTTCTCTATAGGATGGTCATGAAAACCAACATGTATTGCACACCTAGTTGTCTTTTCTCTTTCATGTGGGAAGCATTAATATATGGAAGCACTACATTCATAAACACACTCTAGGATCGCCAAACATTGCTTGCACAAAATTGACCCCAATACAAGATCAATTAGACTAGGCATAGGAGGTCTCCTAAGCTTTCCCCTCCACTGTGTATCATTCAACACTCCCATACATTCAAGATAAGGGCAATCAACATAAAAGCACCTTAGGTGTCCGGAACATCTACTCATCTTGACAACACCATGAAAAAAGTCTTGTGAGCAAGTGGAATTACTTGTCCAAACATGCCCATCTGCGTTTTGTTCCATGCCAGACATTGGTGAACCATTGGAACATGGGGGAAGCTCAAAGACAATGTATCCATCATAAGTTTGAGGCATTTTTGTAACCTTCTCAATCTCATGTGCAGATGTGAGCACAATGTGCAATGATCTATTCAAAGGTATCCTCTCGATCAAGAAAACAACACTAGTCACATCTATATTTTCGAAGTCAATATGAGTATCTTTCTTTCGAATAACCTCAACTCAAAAGTTGGAATGTTGTTGCCCATTGATCTGGAAGCCCTTTTGACCATCCTCCAAGTCCACTACTGGAAGAACTATTGCAATGTCATCCACTCCAATTTCTTGATGTAGACTAATGTCCTGGGCCTCAAGATGAAAGTGCTCTTTGATATCTATGATTGAGATCTCCAGTATGGGAGTGTCATAACGGATGGATAGTGTTGAAGCTTCTCCATATCGAATGACAACATATGAAGGCATGTCTGTGGAATGGGTGTAGAGGATCAATGGTTGCCTTTAAAAAAAACATGAAAACAAGCAGGACTAGTAAGGAATGAAGGACAAGAAATGTTACCAAGTATCGGAGGTCACAACACAATGAATAGATAGCTTGCTAGAGGAGGTGAGTTGTGAGAGTATATGTTTAAAGTGTTATGGTACCAAGACAACCAACTATTCAAACTCTTGGAGGTGGCAAAATAGGAGACATGATAGATAGCAAGAGAGCATTGCAGAGAAAGGCAAAGGCTAATTGCTACAAAATGGAGGTGATGCACTAGAGTTGACAATACATGTGATGCAATGGAGATAGATCGACATGGTGTTGAAACACTTGTGGTGCCACCAATATGATGATCACAGGTGGAGCCAGTCCTTCCAAAATATGCCCATAATTATTTGCACCTTAACCTTTACAAATAACGTCCACCAAGTATGCATTAATTGTCCTAAGCATTCATTCATCTAAATGTGGGCCCAACACTCTCCCCAAACATTCATTCACTCATCCAAACATGACTTTGCTTTTAGGATACAAACATGAGTGTGTGTGGGGGAGGTGCACTCTGAGGAGAACTCCAAGTTAATTAATTAAAAGTGCAGTATCGTCTTCTTCGTTTTTCAATTATCTTGATTCTTGAAGATGCTTGCCAAAGCCAACTCAAATCCCTCTAGCTTATGGAAAACTAAATCATTCTTGATTTGTCCAAACATAGCCTCGTAGCTTTTGTCTTCACTAGAATAATTCCCCCTTTCCTGTTATATAATTTTTGGTAATACGACCCCCCCCCTTGGATCTTTCATCGCTTTGCACACGTTATAGATAATCTTGAAAGATCCTTCATTTTCCAAATCTTTCTCAAGTTGATTGAAAAGAGATTCCCAAGCATCTACTCGTAGCTCCCACTCCTAAGTATGGTAGCTCACTCATGTCTGCTTCTTGTACCAAATGCCCCTTCCTCTTGGAGCTTCTTCATGGGTTTCTTCATGTCCACTTCTACACGACAATAAAATTAGTGGAATGTCAATCTATAGGTTCAGTTTGTCTAGACTACCACTAGCGGAGAATGGTAGTGATGCCAATCTCATGCTGGCAACTACATAATGACATTGAGATCATCAAACTCACATGTGGATTGGAATCAGACACCACTCTCCTATGATCATTGGAATACCCCTCCTAGAATAGTAGGGTAAACATCTGTACAAGTGGAGAATGGCAGTGGTGCCAATCTCTTATAAGGCCCTAAGAAATGGCATTGAGAAGCCTGTGTCAATCTCTGTGGAGAATGCCACCAGTGGTGAATTTCAGTGGTGCCAATCTCATACCATGACCTGAAAACATGCACAAGGAATGCTAAACTCACATGTGCATTCTTCTATGTAGTGTTCACTGTCTCCACTGTGTAGAGATCATATGGAATTGTGTCAATCTATGTGGAGATTGATATTGTGTATATTTGCTTGCGGTGTTGGTGTAGTTTTTCATAATGCATATATAAGTTGCTTCGCCTTGGTTATTTTGTTAATATAAGTTGCATTGTGGTTGTAATATTTCCTACTACAGTTATGATTTTCTATTATACATTTCATTGTGTCCTTGGTTCTTTTATTTACAAAACATTGCAAGAATGGCTAGCAAGGGAAAGAGAAAGTTTCGAGAGGTGTCAGTTTATGATGGAGCTAGTTCTGGAAGAGGATGGTTTTTGGATATATACAATAACAAACTCCAAAAACTCCATAAAGTGCATTGTTTTGTGAACATCCAAGGAAAAACTTTTGAAGATGTTGGACAAGTTCAAGAGATGGAGGATACCGAGAAAGACAACATTCCTTGTCTCAAAATTCATACATTGGGAGGCAATGTGTATCAATTGGATCCTGCTTGTTTTGATCATGCGAGGATGAATGCTACTGGGGAGGACACGATGATATCTAGGGGTTGGATTAATGAGCCAGAAAATTATACCAACCAACAGATATTAGAAAGCTTTGATTTGGTAACAAAAGGGATACAACAAGATATAAAAAAGAGTAGAAAAGTTTCGAAAAGAACCAAGAAAAGTGATGTTGAGGGATCAAGCTCTCAAGTGTCTCAGAACACATTGAAAGAGAAGGCTAGAGAGACCAGTGAGGAGGAAACATCAAGTGAGAAGGAAATAAGGTCAGATGGAAAAACAAGCATTGGGGATAAACTGGAGGCTAAAGACAAAGAGACAACTTTAGGAGGAAAACAGGGAGGTACGGGAATAGTCACTGATGGAACTGGAAGTGGAGGTGATGCAACGAGGAGTGGTGAGACACATATAACAGGACATGGTGAGAAATCATCTGAAGCAACTATCATCCTGTATAAGAAAATCTAGCCAGATGTTGACTTTAAGGCACTACAAAAGAAATTGGAAAGGAAGGACACAAGTATAACAGGCTTGATGGAGTACGTAGAGTACTTCCCATTTGGTTTAGAGTTTGAGGTGTTGATCCCAGTGATGAATTGCTTTAGAGCACCAAGCCAATATGTGTACAGGACACTGACCCTCAGCTATGTCAGTGACTTGGTCAAGAGTTTTGCAATGAATGCACGACCTCCTGCAACATGTGCATATCTTATGCCTTACCACATAGGCACAAATACTCCGATGTGCAAGGAAGAGATAAAGGTGGAAAAGTTAAAGGAGTATAATTATTGGATTCTCGCAGGGCAGCATTCGATTTATGCTGCAAGGATATTTATAACTAAAGCACATGGAGAAGCCTTCAATCAACAAAAAGGTTTCTATACACGGAGGAAGGCGAGAATTGTTGTCAATGCACTAGTTGAAGCAAGTTGTAAGATATCATCAATGGCCAACATGGAGGCACAGACCGTTTTGAAAAATCAACCATATATCGATATCTTACAACACCTAAGGGCACAGTGGATTGCATTCGGACGACCAAAGAAACCAGCCCAAGGCCTTGTCAAAGGGCATAAAGATCGACAAAGTTGGGATGTGAGTAATAAACTTTGTTTTGTATGCATTTTTTATTTCAAGAATGTTTATGGCTTTGTAAAAGAAATGATAGTAGTGTCAATTCCCTGATGTGAGAATGGCACTAGTGCCATTCTTCTAGTTACCAAGTCATGCTTTTGACATGGTAATGGGAGAATCGCACTAGTGTCATTATTATCTCTATTACATGATTTGGATTAGAAGAATGTCTAAGATGATTTTGATTTTTTTATATAGAATTTTGTAGGAGTTGCAAGCGTATCGATGGGCACAAACTTTGCTACCAAGGACACACACATGGTCACATACGATGATGACATCTACGAACAATGGATTCGGATTTTGACATTGGTGAAGCAGGGTGATCTTGAGGGTCAAAATCCCACAATAACATATATGAGGTGTCTACTAGGATTGGAAGACGAAGATGTACGTGCACTTCAAGCAGAGATTGAGTCTAAAGAAATAGTCTTGGTCAAGTCAAGCAAAGACAAGGACTCCATTGAAATGTCTCAACGGGCAATGGAGATTAAGCATGATAGAGCCCTGAAAGAAGCGCTCATCAAGGAGTTCAACTCACGTCACCCTTCGCCCCAACATCAAACATGGGATGCCCTTGCAACTTACTTCAAAATTGATTCAATTGTTTATCAGAGCTTCAAGGGTTCATGTGAGTCATGGGCCAAAGAGAAGCTGCAAGTTGGCAAGTCCACACCTAATTTCCCAAAAGCTGCATCAATCTATGTTGATTGGGTGATTAGTTCAATAGAGGGTAACAAGTCTACATCGCAGTCTTGTTTTCCTTGGACAATTATTCAAGTGAACATGGAGATGGAGGGGGAGAGCTTTCTAACACGTCACTCCAAGGGACAACTTCCAATCAGCTTGTGTGTGCTTGACACCTCAGAGGGATCTACCAAAGGCATGTGTTGGGATAAGGCTGCCTTCAAGAAGTTGCTCTGTGGCTCGATGGAGACTGTTGCCACTCCGTCACAGTATGTATTGCTATCATTTATGACAATGATAGAGATGGTAAATCTCAAGGAAGCAATGATAGAGGCTCGATTTTGGCATAGAAGGTTTGTCAGTGTTATCCATGAATCGGATAGTGCACAAAAAGGTTTGTCTGAGACCTTCTGTTTTTTGTCATTTGTCAGCTCACATGATGGGTTTGATGGATTTGAGCACATGTTAGAAATCACAAGGCCATACACAATAATTGAGGACAATATTCTTTATTCTGATGAGGGCGATGAGTATGGAAAAGAGGCGGTTGTGAAGCATGGCATCATCAAGGATTGCATCAGGTGCTATAGTAGTAGGGAACATGAAGTTGTTGTTGACGTCTTTACTAATGGATGTGTGGCATTACAAGCATTGTCAAGCAAAAGAAAAGTGATCTCGCTGGTGAAGACATCCCAACAGGTGATAGAGGTCGAGGCTATGTGTGTGGCACATGCATCAAATAATCCCCATATTAAGATTTGGTCTAGCATTGAGAGGCCTCTTGAGACACATAGAGTTGATTCACCTATCGATGAAGGAATTAAAGAGGGTGAGCATCACATTGAAGACTTGTGACCTTTAACTGAAGCAGATCTTGAAGCTATCCCAAAGATTACATTGGAAGATTTGGAGCAAGGTCTTTAGCTACTCATTTATGCCTTGTGTATTCAGTTTCAAAATAATATGACTTTTATGGATTTTCTCGATTGCACATACTCTCATCATATTAAAGATATTAAACATTAGGTATGATAAAATTGTGTGACATAATGACATGGGGAATGGTACTAGTGTCATTCTCCCTATGTCAGGTTATACGTAAGAGGTACTATTAACATTTTATGCGACCTCATATGGAGAATGGCACTAGTGCCATTCTCTCTTTGTGGTTATGTAGAAATGGTAATACTCTTATGTTCCTTTCTTGAATCTATGTTAGTTGAAAGCATTACAGAGATTAAAAATTGTATAATATTAACTATGCTACCAAAGTTTTGATTTGGGTGCTTTCTACAAATCTATTGGACCAAAGTAATACAGTATCTATGCTTTTAGATCATGCATTGTACATTTCTTTTGGGACATGGGGGGAGGCACTAGTAGTATTCTCTCCTCCCAATGAGGGTATAGAGAAAGGCACTAGTGGCATTCTCCATAACCTTATATGTAAAATGGTACTAGCACCACCCCAAGAGAAGAATGGCACTATTGCCATTCTCTCTATGAGTTTAGAGAGAAAGGTTGCACTATTTGCATTCTCAATTAACCTTTAGAGAGATTGGCACTTTTGCCATTCCCCAAAAATACAATGGAATCAGTGAACGACGATGGATAATGTTCATACTTTATTGTTATTTATTAGTTTCATATGCTTTTGTGCTTCGACATTGTTGAATACACTCTAAAGAATCAAAATATTTCTATATTCCTCAACTTCCATAGGGACTAATGATGCATGGAAGGATGTGGAGACATCAAATGTAGAGGACAACATACCACCCAAAATGGGGACTATTAATTACGCGATGGATACAGGAGGTATAGAAGAAAACATAACCCCAAAAATGGAGAAAATTGCAAGGAATATCACGAATCCTATACTTTTAGAAGAGAACATGGATGAACGTACTATCTCAACATTGGGGACAAAACTAGATAATCTTATTGTTGTTGCAAACATGTATGAAATCATAGCACCTGACAATTTGGATGAGTCAGAAGCCAGCAACTTCAAGGAGAATTTGGATCTATATCCACATACAATTTCTTTGGATATGCCACGATTAACAATCATATTAGACTTGAATGGCCTGTTATTAAGTCGTTGCCTATTCAAGTCTCCAATACATCCGTCTATTATGCATGGCAAAAATAGTTATATGGTTGTTCATCCTGGGTGCATAGAATTTCTTAAAATCTTGCTACAAAGATTTAATGTAGGTATCTGGTCAATTGCGATGGAGCATAACGTACTTGATATGGTAGGAAAGCTGCAAAATTATGCAAATGAGAGCCTCCCTTTCTTTGTTATATGGTCTCAGCAAGGATGCTACACTTATAGTAAGACGAGGATAAATAGGCCTGACAAGGTTGGTGTTGAGGCAATGTTCAAACCCTTAGCAAAAATCTCAAAGGCATTTGGATGTGATGCTAGAAGGACAATCCTTGTTGATGACTCCCCATACAAGGCTTGCATTAGCCCTCCATCAAATTGCATATTTCCTTCAACGTTTGATGTACAAGACAAGGATGATAATATTCTACTGAGAGAGTTGATGCCGTACTTACTACAACTCGATGAGACTAAAGATGTGCGCAGCATGATTGAGACAAATCGGTATGGACAATCACCTGTGATGGAGGGGCATAAGGATTTCAACCTTGTCCAGAAAGTAATTGATGAATGGAGGGAGGAAAATCATGCATGGTCAAGAATGGAATATAAAACAAGAAATCTTCCTCTTGCAGATCAACTAAGAGAGAGGGATATAGGTGGTAGGGCAACCCATGGTGGTGATGGCCAGGTGCCTAAACTCAATGCATCCCAACTAAGACTTTTAAGGAATGCTCCGCAACTCTCTAGCATGAATGTGATGCAAGTTTCTCAATTGGCTATAGACCTAGGGTACAAAGGTCACTATATCAAGAAATACATTGCTAAGGGCTACATAAACCGACTACAGAATGCGTATTTTTCATGAAGGTACATATGTTAAAGTGTTTTTTGATTTTATCTCAATATATGTAACTGTTGTAGTAGCTAATTGAATTTGTCTTTTGTGATGTAGATAGATATACGTTCAAATCAAGCTTGAGTAGGTACATACCAGAACGAGATCCATTTGGACCACCAAAGTTACCTGTCCCTATCAACGAAGTGTTTTGGATAAAAAATGTGGCTTTCAAGGTGCATGAGTCAACCATTACAGGTGCTGGCTTCGGCTTGTTTGTGCATGGCTCCATCAAGAGAGGGACTACTATTCTCCATTATGGAGGTGACAAGTACTCCTACAGAGACTGGAAGGAATTATGTAGAGTTCATCCAAGGCTAAAGAAGTACTCTATCCAAGTGGACCCTACTGTCCCTATGAAGGATATGGTGCATATTGTTGGTGATATTCAATATGGGAATGTGGCAGGATTTATTAACAGCAATAGAAATACCAATGTAAAGCCAAATGTTTGTTATGTATTTTCCCCTGATGTTCCACCTTGGTATGACCCCATGATGAACATAGATATTGCAGAATATGGTCACATTTGTATTGAATCCATAGATGATATACATGCAGGAGAGGAGCTATTTGCAGACTATGAGTTTTGAATAACAACATTGTATTTCTTTATACAATCATTACTTATGAGAATTACTACTTTCTTGCCAACTATGTAAATTGGTGCGTAATTGTTGTGTGTGAATAATATGCAAACATGTTCATAACTACATTCATAATGTATTTAGAAGGAGTGTCTCTCATGCCATTCTTTCCGATGCCATTCTCTTTCAGGCTAGAAATTGAGAGTTTCTTTGGAATCATGATTTATTTCAGGGATTTCAATGGTGTATCAACAAGTTGTTATGTTTTCATCCTAAAGTGTACTTTTTTACTTTGCAATGAGCAATCAACATGACATGTAAAGTTATCGTTTTACAATAATGCTAGTCAGTCCAAACATTGAAAGTGCACAATAAATGATTGTCATTGCCACCTAAATTACATCAAATGCTTGTCATTGCCCATTGATTTTCCATCAACTACATATCTTGATTCATTCACCTCAACTACATATCTTGATTTTCCATCAACCACATATCTTACTAAGTTAAAGAGCCTGTGCGTTTTCATTGCAATACTCATGGTACACTCTACATTTTTTAAATGGTGTTTTGGAGATTTTCAAATGAGAATGCTCACAACAAAAGCGAGTCTCAATATCAATGGAAATTCCAAAGACTCGCTATTATGAAGGTGTTTTTGAACATCACTATGGCTCACGAGATGAATCTAACTCAAATGGGTTTCAAAGTTTATTATTTTTTTGATGATAACGTAGTTTAGACACTGATATTCTATTTATTATTTGAGAATGTAGTTGATATTTCACACTTCATGAATGGCTATCTAGTCTATTTTCACATATTTCTCCTGTTTTTTCATTGAGGGGAGCTACAATTTCTTCCAAAACTACCATTCTGGGAATTGGGTTTTTCCCGAATTGGGAATTGGAAATGGCATTGAGAAGCCTAAACTCATATGCTCATTCTTCTATGTAGTGATCACTGTCTCCGCTGTGTAGAGATCATATGGAATTGTGTCAATCTCTGTGGAGAATGCCACCAGTGGAGAATGGTAGTGGTGCCAATCTCATAACATGACCTGCAAACATGCACAATGAATCCTAAACTCACATGTGCATTCTTCTATGTAGAGATCACTGTCTCTGCTGTGTACAGATCATATGGAATTGTGTCAATCTCTGAGTTCATCAAACTCACATGTGGATTGGAATCGGACACCACTCTCCTATGATCATTGGAATACCCCTCCTAAAATAGTAGGGTGAGCATTTGTACAAGTGGAGAATGGCAGTGGTGCCAATCTCTTATTAGGCCCTAAGAAATGGCATTAAGAAGCCTAAACTCACATGCTCATTCTTCTATGTAGTGATCACTGTCTTCGCTATGTAGAGATCATATGGAATTGTGTCAATCTCTTATTAGGCCTTGGAATGTCAATCTATAGGTTTAGTTTGTCTAGACAACCACTAGTGGAGAATGGCAGTGATGCCAAACTCATGGTGGCACCTACATAATGATACTGAGATCATCAGACTCACATGTGGATTGGAATCGGACACCACTCTGCTATGATCATTGGAATACCCCTCCTAGAATAGTAGGGTAAACATTTGTACAAGAGAATGATAGTGGTGCCAATCTCTTATTAGGCCCTAAGAAATGGCATTGAGAAGCCTAAACTCACATGTGCATTCTTCTATGTAGTGGTCACTATCTCCGCTATGTAGAGATCATATGGAATTGTGTTAATCTCTGTGGAGAATGCCAACAGTGGAGAATGGTAGTGGTGCCAATCTCATACCATGACCTGAAAACATGCACAAGGAATCATAAACTCACATGTGGATTGGCAGTTTTGCCATTACAGAATGCCACCAGTGGACAATGGCAGTGGTGCACAAGGAATCCTAAACTCACATGTGCATTCTTTTATGTAGTGATCACTGTCTCTGCTATATAGAGATCCCACCAGTGGAGAATGGCAGTGGTGCCAATCTCATACCATGACCTGAAAACATGCACAAGGAATCCTAAACTCACATGTGCATTGGCACTTTTGCCATTATCCTACTGCCATTCTCCGCTAGTGGTTGAGAGTTTCTTTGGAATCATGATTTATTTCAGGGATTTCAATGGTGTATCAACAAGTTGTTGTGTTTTCATCCTAAAGTGTACTTTTTTACTTTGTAATGAGTAATCAACATGACATGTAAAGTTATCATTTTACAATAATGCTAGTCAGTCTAAACATTGAAAGTGCACAATAAATGATTGTCATTGCCACCTAAATTACATCAAATGCTTGTCATTGCCCATTGATTTTCCATCAACTACATATCTTGCATTCATTCTCCTCAACTACATATCTTGATTTTCCATCAACTACATATCTTACTAAGTTAAAGAGCCTGTGCATTTTCATTGCAATACTCATGGTTATTAATTACACTCTACATTTTTTAAACGGTGTTTTGGAGATTTTCAAATGAGAATGCTCACAACAAAAGCGAGTCTCAATATCAATGGAAATTCCAGAGACTCGCTATTCTGAAGGTGTTTTTGAACATCACTATGGCTCACGAGATGAATCTAACTCAAATGGGTTTCAAAGTTTATTATTTTTTTGATGATAACGTAGTTTAGACACTGATATTCTATTTATTATTTGAGAATGTAGTTGATATTTCACACTTCATGAATGGCTATCTAGTCTATTTTCACATATTTCTCCTGTTTTTTCATTGAGGGGAGCTACAATTTCTTCCAAAACTGCCATTCTGGGAATTGGGGTTTTCCCGAATTATCTAATACAGTCTTCAAGTATATCTTTCTATGTCAATTGTGTTTATGTCTTTGTAGCATTCACTTTTCCATAGCGAGTCCATAGCTAAGTGAAGTTATTTTTTGTAGTTTTTTGAAGAGTCAGATCCACCAAAACCTTCAGCACTCTGTGTATATAGTTGATCCAGCTATATCTTTCAAGTTGAAAGATAACAAGACATCAACCAAAAGCATTTCCAAGTGGTTTCGTTTTTGTAATTTTTATGTGGTTGATATGATTCTCCTCCCATATTTCTTAGAGTATGTTCCCTGACCTTTTCCACTACGGTCTGTTGACAAGATCCTGATTTTTTAAATTAAATTTACACCCTCTTGGTCTAATCCCCTCATGTTATTTGTTTCTCTTGCAGCAATCATTGGAGTTTGGTACATATAGATGTACAGCAAAAGCTATGCTATACATTCAACTCCTTAAAGGGTACCCACCAGGATTTGGAATTGTAAGTCAGTCATTGCCTATACTTTTTCTCTAAAATGCGATTTTCAGTTTTTCTCTTGAAAAGTCAGCCATATCGCATTTACTTGTAGAAGTATAAAATTTATAATTTTTTGCCCTTCATTCCCATTGTAGTTGTGTGAAAAGACTAATGGATGCATTGGACCTCCGTGATCCAAAGTGTAAGATGTTGGATTCAGCTCACCCAATGTCATCGCAGGTACAGTAATCACTGTCACTTATCTTTATCTCCTGAGAGTGCTCTCAACGGAAGCAAGAACGGAAGAAGGAGAGAGAGAGAGAGAGAGAGAGAGAGAGAGAGAGAGAGAGAGAGAGAGAGAGAGCCACAAGTTTTGGTGGGTGCAGAACCACCCTAATCTTCTTTTTCATTCATTTATATATGTATTTGAGTATTGTACATAATCGGGGTAAAGGCACAGTGACCTTGAACCCCCACAACCTCCCACTTAAAGGACAATGTGCCTTTAAGGGAGAACAACCAGTGAGTATACTATCCAATGCCCATCAATACACGACAATACTCAAACCTCTGACTAGGTAGACTCTTCGTCAGCATATCTGCAGGGTTATCATCTGTATGGACCTTGACAAGCTCTATGCGCTTGTCCTCAAGTACCTCCCTGATGAAATGGTACTTGACCTCAATGTGTTTGGTCTTTGCATGAAAGACCGGATTCCGTGCTAGCTGAATAGCACTCATGGAATCACTATGCAATGTCGGTACACCTGTATGAATCCCCAAATCTCCACTAGCCGATCAAGCCATATAGCCTCCTTGCAACCCTCTATGGCTGCAACATACTCAGCCTCTGTGGTAAGCAAAGCAACGCACTTCTGTGCGCGAGACATCCACGACACTGCACCACCTGCAAAGGTGAACACATAACTAGAAGTGGATCTCCTACTATCCACATGCCCTGCATAGTTTGAATCTTTGTACCCAAGTATACACATGTCTCCTTTACCAAAGTAGATACACATCTCCTTGGTACCCTTCATGTACCTCATGATGCACTTAACTGCCTCCCAATGCCTCTTTCCTGGATTAGCTATATACTGGCTAACAACTCCCACTGCAAATGTAATGTCTGGTCTAGTAGCTATCATAGCATACATAAGACTCCCAACTACTGATGCATAAGGAACCTTGGACATCATGGCCCTTTCCTCATCTGATTTGGGACTATCTGTATGACTCAGTTTCACATATGGAGGCAATGGAGTACTCACTGCCTTCCCCCCCTCCATATTGAAACGCTGCAATACTTTTGTAACATACTCTTTTTGTGAAAGCCAAAGGAGTTTCCTACTCCGATCACGTGTGATATGCATACCAAGAATATGACCTGCAAGTCCCAAATCCTTCATATCAAAGGCCTCATGCAACTTGGCCTTTAATGCATCTAGCTCATAAGTATTCTTGCTAGCCAATAGCATATCATCCACATATAGTGCCAAGATTATCAGGCTATTATCCTTAGCACTTTTAGTATAGAGGCAGTGATCAATTTCACTCCTTCTAAAACCTTGGGACTGAATGAAAGCATCAAACTTCTGATACCATTCTCTAGGTGCTTGCTTAAGACCATAGAGACTCTTCTTTAGCTTGCAAACTAAATGTGCTTTGCCCTTTTCTTCAAAGCCTTCCGGCTGCACCATGTAAATTTCCTCATGCAAATCCCCATGCAAGAAAGCTGTCTTGACATCCATCTGCATAAGCTCCATATCTTCTACTGCCACTAGTCCAAGCATGCATCTAAGTGTGGTCATCTTCACAACCGGAGATAATATCTCATCAAAGTCCACACCCTTCTCTTGCTTGAACCCTTTAGCAACCAAACGGGCCTTGTACCTAGGCACATCATCACCTATGACCTTCATTTTGTAGACCCATTTACATGGCAATGCTGTCTTTCCATGTGGCAAAGAAACCAAGTCCCAAGGCTTATTCTTCATAAGTGAACTCATCTCTGATTGCATAGCATACTCCCACTTGCATTGATCCTCGTGCATCATAGCCTCTTTGTAGCAAGAAGGCTCCCTGCAATCAGTAAGCATCACATAGTCTACCCCTGGAATAAACTTATCAGGCGGTCTAGACACTCTACAAGATCTTCTCAAGGGCATTTCAGCTTGCTGTCCCACTTGCATATCAGCCACATTTGGCTCATCATTTCCACCAATAGATGATCCATCATCTACCCTTGATTGTATACCTGTGGGAGTACTTGGTGGTACCATTTCTTGCACATTTGGTGCATGGACAGCTTGCTGTCTATCAACATATGCAAGTGGATTCACATCCTAGAAAGTATTCTCCTCATTTCCACATTCCTCATGGGTGCCTTATGCATCTTCTTCTCATTGAAGACCACATCATGGCTGTGTATGATCTTCTTTGCTTCTGGATCCCAGAGACGATAGCCCATCTCTCCACTTTCACCATAACCTAGAAAGATGCATTTCCTAGACTTAGGATCTAGCTTCTTTCGAAGCTCTTTTGGCACATGTGCATATGCCTCACACCCAAATATATGCAAATGAGAGTAAGAGGGCTTCTTGCCACTCCATGCCTCTTCAGGAATACCACCAACTAAACTCTTACTAGGTGATCTATTGATCACATGCACTGCAGTCTTCATTGCCTCATCCCAAAAACCACCAAAAAGACTTACATTGGAAAGCATGCATTGCAACCTTTCTTGAATGGTACGGTTCATCTTTTCTACAACTAGATTTTGCTTTAGAGTACGAGGGGATGTGAGCTCCCTCTTAATCCCATGTGTATCACAGAAATGCTGAAAGTCATGAGAGAGATACTCTCCACCATGGTCAGTCCGTAGGCATTTAAGCATTCTACCTGACTGATTCTCAACCAAGGCCAGCCATTTCTGAAATACCTGGAACACATTACTCTTCCGAGCTATAGCATAAGCCCACACTTTCCTAGTTGCATCATCAATGAATGTCACATAGTATTCAGCCCTGCCTAATGACCGTGTAGGCATGGGACCACATACGTCTGAATGCACCAAATCAAGCTTTTCAAACTCTTTCTTTCCCCTTTTTTTATGGGCTGATTTAGTCTGCTTCCCATAGAGAGAGTGCTCACAAAATTCAAAATCAGAGAAACTCAAATGCGGTACATAACCCAAATGGCATAAGAGTTTCATTCCATTCTGGCTCATCTTCCCCAACCTGTAATGCCACAAAGAAGTGCTTGGCTGCTCAGTTATTGCAACAACATGATCAAATACCCCTGATACATGTAAGGGATACAATGTCCCACACTTGGCACCCCTGGCCAAAAGCATAGAGCCCTTCTGAATTTTCCAACTCTGGAAGCCAAAAGTGGTGTGAAAACCAGCATCATCTAGCTGACCCACTGAAATAAGACTCTTGGTCAGCTTAGGCACATGTCTCACATGTTTCAAAACAAATGCAGACCCATTTGCAAAAGAAAACTTTATGTCACCTGCTCCCACTATGTCACATGCATAGTCATTTCCAAGATGCACACAACCTGTCTTTCCACTATCATAAGTGGAGAACCATTCCCTATGGGGAGTAACATGGAATGAAGCACCAGAATCCAAAATCCAATCCTAGGAATATGCATCATCTGAAGTGGTAAGCAACTCTGCAGATAAACTAGACATGAAGAGAACGTCATTGTCACTATCATGTGTGACTGCATTGATCTCCTCGATCTTCACTTTTCCTTTGTCCTCCCTTGGACTCTCTTCCTTTTGATTTGCACCCCGATTTGCATTCTTTTTCTTATCCTTTTGCTCTCTTTTCATCTTGTAGCAATCCTTTTTCATATGGCCCTTCTTGCCACAATGGTAACACTCAATGTTCCGTGCCTTGGATTTGCTACGAGACTTCCCTCTTTCTTGGGACTTCCCCTTGAACTGTGATCTACCCCTTTGCACATTTAAGGCTGCATCCTGCTTGTTGCCATCCATAGACTTCCGTCTAATCTCCTCGGCCAACAAGCTACCCACAACATCATCAAATTTCAGTACTCCACTAGGTGCAGAGTTATTGACAGCTATACAGAAGGTATCCCATGAGGATGGCAATGAACATAAGAGAAATATTGCCTTAGTCTCCGCATCAAAATTCATCTTCTGAGCCTGAAGCTGGCTGAAAATAATATTGAATTCATTCAAGTGAGAAGCAATGGAGAACCCTTCCTTCATCTGTAGCTCAAACAACCTCTTCATGAAGTAAACTTTATTAGAGGCAGTTTCCTTTTCATAAGTGGCACACAGTTTCTTCCACAAATCTTCTGTAGTCAGCTCATTTACTACTGTGAAATAAACTGACTCTGCAAGATGAAGTTTAATAGTAGACTTTGCTAATGCATCCAACTCATTCCAATCATCCTCAGACATATTTGCAGGCTTAGCTTCAATCCCTGCCAAGGGTTTAATCTACTTGTTTTGAATAAGCACATCCCTTATTTGTTCTTTCCACAAAGAAAAGTTTGTCCCATCAAACTTTTTAATGCTGAAAAACTCCTTTTCAGACATGGAAGAGGATGCCATGATGCAAATGAAACAAAATCCCATATGCTAGTGCCTGCAAGAGAGAATCACACCAAATACCAGGTGCACCCAAATGTGTATGCCACAATAGAGTGAAATATCACCAAAACTCAAAGCTCAAAGCATCAAAAGATGCATCTGACTCATGTGCATATACTATGCATCCATATGAGCAAATTTGGCCCAAAAGAAAGTGCCAATAAGTGCCAAATGACTCAAGCATAAACACCGTCCACTAGCATATGCATCAATAATATCTCATCCAAGAGAGCATAGCACTATCAGTGCATCACCTGCAATGTGTCAAAGCTACCCCTCAGCATAAAATAGCATCCATGTGCAAAGCATCCATAAAAAAATAGCATCCCACAAGGCAATTTAGGCCTATCAGCGCATCCAATAAGGACCGTAATGCATCCAAATGGCCTATAAATCATCCACTGCAACCCAATGCATACCACAAATGAGCGCACACTGCTCAAACTGCAACTAGAGTGATCTGCATAAGGTATGCTCAAGAAATCATAGTCCTACGGTAATGACCGCTACTGAAAATAGAACCTAAGATGCCTCAAAACATGGGTGCCATTGCATAATCGGACTCAGCAAGAACATCTACAAATATCTCTCTTCTGTCGGAACTCCAAAATCTCAACCGATGAGTGAGAAATGGGAGTCGACACTTATCCACTGCCATGTGACATAAATCTAAGGTTTCAAAACCTTAGAATGAAAAATGCATAACAGAGAGACAAAATCGAATACACAGAGATCTATAACTCTGAAAATCCTCCACCAAATCGCATAAGAACTGACAGGTAGGGGTTTTTGGGCATCCGAAATGCAATGAGACAGTTGGAAACCGTGGTCTCAATCACTGGGTCCAACACACGGACCAAAAAACGTTTTTGGAAACAGAGCTATTTGTAAACTCCACCGGAGTGCGAATGATAAGCAACATAGAAGTTTTAGGACCTCCTGAGTCCACCGAAACTGACAGATCTACAAATGGTTGCTCCAAACTTGAGTTCCAACACCTGAGCAAAAAACAGAGAAACTAACACAATGAGTCAAAAATCCAATGAAATGATCCCAGATTCAAGAATGAAGGTGTTTCCAAGCTCTTGAAGTGAAGTGGATACCAAAAGCAAGCAATAGTTGCCTCTACAAGTCAATACGGAGTCTCTGTCATCGAACAGAACATGGAAAAGCTCAAAAAACGACTTTTTCTTTGAAACCACTTAACAGGCTCTCAAAACCACTTCGCAAAGCCAAAGTGACTTTTCCAAAGGTTCCTCCAAGGTCTCTGTACACTCGGATGCAAGTAAAGTCACCCACAATGCTTCTCATAGAGCTTCTCCTTCCTCCCACAGAGCTACTGAGCTTCAAGCATTCACGCACGCTCAGCTAGATCACACGGGCTCTGATACCAGTTGAGAGTGCTCTCAACGGAAGCAAGAATAGAAGAAGGAGAGAGAGAGAGAGAGAGACATAGAGCCACAAGTTTTGGTGGGTTCAGAATCACCCTAATCTTCTTTTTCATTCATTTATATGTGTATTTGAGTATTGTACATAACCGGGGTGAAGGCACAGTGACCTTTAACCCCCACATCTCCCTCTTATTTTTGCACTCTTCATAGTCCAATATATATCTTAGCTTTCTATTTTGATAAAACAGACACCACAACAGGAGGATCCTTTCTCTTGTGGATGGAGGAGTCTCATAAGTGCAAAATATATGATGAACACATACTATTTAGAGAAACATCCTAAATTTGTGAGTGCTTTCACTGCATACTATTTGAGAAGTTCTAAATTTAATGCATTGATACAAAAAATATTGAAAACATTCTTTCTTTTTATTGCAAATGAAAGAGGATAGTTTTGGCTCTGAATATGTGCATAGCTTTAGAGCAAAGGCAATTTTGAAGCTGCTAAAACTCGTACTCTTTTCCTTGTCTAATACCAGGCCAACCAGTCCATACAGGAGAGGGCTCAAAAGGCGTTGAGGATCTCCGAGTTGAACAAGAGGCTCAGAATGTCCCAAACACTAGCAATCTAGAAGATATTCTAGAAGGTGTCAGTGTTGATGAGCTACTTGATCTTTTCCAAAAGCTTAAGCCTATGCACGAGGAGGCTGGGACATCAAAGAAGCACGAGGCTAGAGCCCGCCCGAGCCCATGGATGAGGAGGCAAGGACATCAAAGCAGCAGGAGGAGTTGATGCAGGAGGAGGTAGTACCAACACATGATCCACAGCAGCACGATCCACAACAGTAGCAACCTGAGCAACATGTGGAAGATTCTCAAGAGTCTCCACTACAAAAAAGTCAAGGGAGAGATTCTAAGCAATAATAGAAAAACAGATGATACTTGTAATCATTTTCTATTAATACATCAAATGTCAACTTTTTTATTTTGGTTACAAGTAATACCTGAAGTCAATAGCTTTGTATTATCTGAATTGTTCCATTTACAATGTCCTTGCATTGAATTTTGCTTTTGCTTCTTTGAAGTATCTGCAAAAATAAATTTTTACCAATATGTAAATGTATTATGCAAATGTAAAGAGAATCAAATTAGGAGAACACAGGGTGGAAACCAGTTTACTTTCCTATTGTTCAAAAGGAATGAAAATTCTTTATGGATATTGTTCTCAGTCTCCATAATAATGTCATTGCGTAATTGATAGAGAGTGCAGCATTATCTTAGTGAGATGGATGTTAGAAGGATGTCATCCTCAATAACATTGATTTCAATTATTGGAACTGATGACCTCTCGTCTTGGTCCATTGCCACAAGTTTTGTGCCTATCATCCTGTTGCGTTTATAGTGAAAAGAGAAAATAAAGTTTTGCGACGTAATCATGTACTTAACCCTCCATCAAATTATTTGACTTATGAATTCTGAGTGCTGTTGTTTCGGGGTCAACCTACTCATTCATCTGGGTGAAATCCTTCCCTGTTCACTTACAAATCGATGGAGTAAACTTATATTTCTGTAGTCAATAATCTCGTCGGATCGGATGGATGGAGAATGTCTACACGAAGACTGCTTAGATTTATTCGTGATACCTTTCATGACATTTCCGAAAACTATTGATTATTTTCCAGTTGATTAGAAACAGATCACTTATTTCTTCGACTCTTTGTGAATGGTATGTTTGTAGCAGCAAGGACAGTATCTCCTCGATTCCAATCAAGTAGGTGTATTGCGACAATTCTTATGCGTAGTATATCAAAAAATACCTAGAGATTTGTTGTCAGTCCCTTTTCGGGTGCAACTTGTGCATTCCAAAGCAATAGTTTCTCTCGCATCTCTACTTTTAGCCATAGGATTCATTGAAATAAGTGAAGGAAATGGGGGAGGAGTGGATGGGAAGATACCGTCTCAGTAATAAATCATTAATAGAATTCCCGATTTATCGATTTCCAGTAATGAATGGATCGCTCACTGCTCCCCCACGGAAATCGATCTATTTCTCCCACCTTACTTTTGTTTTGCTCAACCCCCGCCTCCCCCCGACTAGAGAAATGGAAATATCAAGGCATCTGGAAAGAATCGATTTATTTCTGTTAGTAAACCAGCTAGCAGCCCAAACCATATCGTAGCCAACACGGGGGCCATGGAAAGATAAATTTTTACATCTTGCATTGTGAATTCTCCTTCGTTTTTCAATCGACTAGGAAGATGATGTGTCTCTTCCAGTATTTTTACCACGACCAACCCCAGTAAGGGAATCGGATTCTTCCGGTCTGGCATTGATGGAGTTATGAGCAACCTCACAATTCACATTGTTGGCCACCATTCTATCCCAACCATTATCCAAAAATTTTGGAATTGGGACTTCATCATACCCTTTTGCCCTGAAAGTCAACATTGTCTTAAAAACTTTTACTGGATAATCCTGAAAAAGTTCTACAAAAACTATAAGTGGCATGAAAACATTGATTTCAACTATCATGGTAGCAATATTTGGTTTCAGGCAATGATGTACTTCTGAAAATAGTTTGGCTATAGAGGATTTTGTGATGCTGCCATCAGGGACTGGCCAATCAACTGTATTCCATGCCGAGAGATCTTGATTTTTTAATAAACTGTGTGAGTAAGCATTGTTCATCAATTGATAAAAGTGATCATAAAAAAATATACCCGATTCAGCCAGGGTTGTTGATTTTCTACCTTTGTACTGTAGCTCCCCAATAGCACCATGTAAAGCATCAAAGAATCCGAGTATGCACTCCAGTGGTTACCACTCTTCGTATGATGCGGGATATATATCTGAACGAAAACAAAGAGATTGTCTGTCATCGAAAGAAACAAATATTTCATTTCAAGTATTTCATTACACAAATACACTTACAATTGGGTCTATAGTGTGGAAGATAAGCAGGATGATCTCGTAATACAAGTTCTCGGAGCATGTAGACATGTTGTATCTGAACCTCTCTGATGCATCTTGTGCCTTCCTTTTTTACTCTGATATCTTTCACTCTGTCCTTCCAAGAAGCCAAAAAAGTGTTGGTTGATTACTGCTTTCTCTACTTGTTGGGTTGCATTAGAACCTAATCTCCTTTCGCCACTACTATCCTTTTCTAGCTACCATCCACATTCCAAGTATTGGAAACTTCTACACATGAGATTAGTGAGGTAGGTCTTTGTGCCAAAGAGATACTTTGTACATCCACATCTTTGCCAGCTAGAGTGACAGACCGCTTCCTAGTGGCATGACCAAAGTTTTTTATTGCCATATGAAGTCCTCACTCTAATACCTATGCGAAGTCAAAGAAACACAGACTAAAATAGTAAGACATTAACAAAAATGAACAAAACTGAGAACAATCGAATAACGGTGAAAGGAGCTTATTGTCTTGAAAGTTTAAGAGCATCACAACAACAGTGATGCAACAAGGGATGCTTGTCGAAGAGAGAATGGAATGGCTCATCATGGTGAAAGTAGAGGAATGGCGCCAGAGAACAAGAGAAAGTGGATGGTTGTTTTGGATCACCACGTGGGAAGGTTTCAAAATAGAGCTCTGTTTCAATTTTGGTTCCACATCTCTTGATACGATAGGTGAACCGTAAAAAAATAATAAACAAATTTTCTCATTAATGCCACACGCTTGTAACAACATAAAGTACTATTTTCTTTTTCATATTTTTTCCTTTTTTTGTGAAATTTCTATGTTACGTTGGCCTTCTCCTCATTGGTTGAGAGACATTTTTTTGAAACCCTAAAAGGCCCCAAAATGAGCTCCCTTTTTTTCCTAATGTCACTATGACTACAAAGGACAAGCAGTTCCTCATATAGATGAGAAGGTCAAGAATAGTTAGGGTTATTTTTTGTATAACGCCTTGGGTGATGGTAAGAGATGGTGTATGTACTGCACATTGGGTGATTCATGTTGTATTTTTCTCCTATGAATATAATAAAGTGTCCTTTTTTACAACATTTACAACCTATGTCCTCAGGGGGTGCACCTACCACTATACACGGATCCTATTGCGACACTTAAATACCGATGTTTAGTGTGCACATGGTGCTAATCATCCGTATTGGAAGCGGGGTTCATTAAGGGTCGCTATATAGCGACTTTAGTAAAACATCACTATATAGTGATGTTTTTTTAAGTTGCTATATAGCGACTTTTATCAGATTGGTAATGGTTGTTATATAGCGACACTGAGATAGTTTTCTATAGCAATGTTTTACAGAGAGTTTTTTTTCCCATACCGACCTTAAAATATAGTTTTTTCCAATGACATTTTTTTTTTTTTCATACATGTTTGATCTTTTGAGGTAATAAAAGTACAAGAGCATGTACATCAAGCCTTTGAAGCTCATATATTCATGTCCAAGTTTGAGATGAAAAAAATCAATGAAGAGCATTTACATCAATGGTTTGAGCCAAGTCTAACGCGCCAAACAAGTCTATCTCTAACTCTATACCGAGTTGATCTCCTATATCATCATTGTACTCTAGCATCGTACGTTCACCTAAGAGTACTTGATCATCTTCTTTAATAAAGTGTGGTGATTCTTCATGATCGTCGTCTTCTTCCTCAATATCATGATCTCCATCTTCCTCCCGTATGATGTCATTATGTGCATCTTCCTCTTGGCTCATATTATGATCTTCATCTTCTTCGCTAGATTCATCTGGATCAATTGGATCCGACATTGGTAGTGGCATCTCTTGATCCATATCCTCTCCATATCTCTATCTTCAAAAATTTGCTTACTTCATGGTGCAACTTGGATCACGTACCACCATCTTGGTTCAGAACAATCCGGATGAAAAACCACCTATATTGAAGATGGGTGCCAAATGCCATCAATTATACATATGAAATTATGCTTAAGTACATGTATCAATGGATCTATAAAAATGAAAGATTCGATTAATTAAATCATTAGTATGCACATGCTCACAGTGCTCGAGAAGAACAAAAGTATCATTTTCATCGGTCCAAAGTTTGGTGGAGTCTATTGCAAAGAAGCCGCTACTATCTTTTCTCACTGTTGCATGGGGACCGTTGTAAATAGTTCTAATTCATTTTATATCAAGAATGAAAATACTAAATCATATTAAATCAACTTCATAGATTTTGCGTATGGTTTCACAATAATCCAACTGTGAGGAGAGAAGATTGGTATCTGAAGCACTTGCTCGGCTATCTTGTGTGAAATTAGCCATGACTCCACAATCATACATGACTCTCTTTGAATCGATGCCTTCCACGTGAAAATGTCGTCCATATGACCATAATGCACTGTACTTTTTGTATTGCAAAAGAGCATCATTAAAACAATGAAGATGCATCTATTTTATAGCGTATATTGCCACAAATAATTACTTAATTATGTCAAGAGGTAAGAAACTTACATGCATCATACATCCAGATGATAACTATCGCTCGCGCTCGTTTATTGTCTTTCCATCGCGTTCAGCTTTACGTAGAGCCAGTTGTAGCCAATCAAGTGACATGTGAGTGGGGAGAAGAGCCAGATCCCATGGATATGGTTGCGATTGCTTGTACATTACTCTGAATCTCATCCTTGCATTTATTCTTTTTGCTTTGGCCGCTTCATATCTCTCAATCCACTTCTGGATTTCCTTGCTATTGAGGATACAAAACTTATTGAATTTCTCCATAATTTTCTCTTCCCTCATCTTTCTTTCAATCCCTTTTCCTCGGGGAACCTCACCAACGATGCGATCATCATCCTTGTTATGCCAAGCTTGCGGCATATCGGGATCTGTGGATGCAAGAAACTCCGTGATATATACTAATGACTCTTGCACAAGCCATTCCTCTGCCATGCTTGCTTCTGGTCTTGCTCTTTGTTCTACAAATCCCTTCAAACTTTTCATAAACCGCTCGAGAAAAAACATCCACTGACTATGAACGGTACCTGCAATGGCCACCTCATCAACTATGTGCACAAGCAAGTGCACTTGAGTTGTCATAATGCTAGAGGGAAAGTGCTTCTCAAGCAAGCATACGGCTTTGATGGATTCCACCCTTGCCTTCTTGATGCTTGATATGGAGATCTCTTTTTGAGATATCCACCTATTTCACATGCCCATGTGAGATATATTCATAATCAGTCTATAGATTATTCAGCTTAAATTGAAGAAAATGCAATCAATGCAATTTGATAGTAAGCATACCTCACAATACCACTGATCTTGAATATAGCATTTCTAATATCTTCTTGTAAGCACCCTTTATAGCAATTGGAAGGATGAACTATCAACGCAACAAAGAAGTCAATGTCTGCCTTGGACCACAAATGAGACATCCTATTCATAGCACGCAAGTCTTCTCGCACTCCTCTCGAGTCTTTGGAACCAACCAAGTGTGCCCAAATAGTAGCCCTCGCATTCTTGAAGATATGCATGGGATCCAAGAGATGATTGATTTGTAACTGACCCTAATAAGAAAGCTCGTGAAAGATCGATAGCCTCTTCATACCACGAGGAGGTTCCTCTCCATTTGCCCTCCAAGCCTGAATCCAATCACTTGCCTTCAAGTATGATGGTGGTGGATCAAGCTGACCTCCATGCGCGAGATGGTCCAGTGGAAGGTATCGAGCATGACCTTCATAAACATTTTTCCTCATATGTTTGGAGTATCGTGCAAGCAATTTCAAGCCCGGTCCACAAACAGGACAAGCATGGTACCCACTTGTAACAAGTCCTGCACGCGTGCATGAATGTATTAGTATAGGACATGCGTGCAAAAGAGAGTCATAAAAGCATAATCCTATATTATACATGTAAAGATACAACCATGTACCTACGCACTCTCCATATCCTGGGTAGTCATGCATGGTCCACATCAAGATACCCCTGACCAAAATATCATTGGTATGTCAAAGACCCACACTCCTCTCCATAGGATCTATAACTCCTCTATCAAAGGTGCCATGTACACGTCCATATTTTTGGCCTTGTACTTCCTTGGCACAAGTAGTGCAAGCATGAGGTGTCCCTTCTTTATTGTTAGCCATGGTGGGATATTGTAATTCACCAAGGCTATGGGCCATGTCGACCAAGATGTCGAGCATAACCCGAAAGGATTCACTCCGTGACGAGCCCAAGATGTAAGTTGCATGGCTCCCTCACAAAGTCCGGCCATTGATTGTCTATGTGCTTCCAAGCTACACAATTTGCAGGAATCCTCAATGTGTCATCAGTTGACCGATGAGATGCATGCCATGTCATCAACTCCATTATGGATTTGCATCGGAACAAGTGTTGTATTCTTGTAATGATGGGAAAGTGTCTCAAGACATTTACCGATATCTGCTCACCCTACAAGTCATCTCTATATCGTTGTTCCCCACACTTCGGACAACTAGCCAAATCTCCATGCTCATGACAAAAGAGAATACAATCATTACAGCAAGCATGGATGGTATCATAATCCATACCCACCGTTGTTAGCATCTTCTTCGCTTCATCTCTTGATGCGGGCATGGTATTTGGTACAAGCAACATCTTCTGGAGCAACCTATCTCAATTCAAACATAAATAGGCTTTGAACAATGATGATTCGGTACACTAATCCTACAACTTAGAATCCCTGTACGATATTGAGCAAGCTTAGAATCTTACAACCTGACATTGAGCAAACATTTACAGACTCCTGCATTCTTTGAATTAGAGTGACAAAGTCTGTATCTGTTTGCTCAATAGTAGACTATTGAAGGTTCATGTGGGAGGAAAGAGAGAAGGAAAGAAAGGAGGAAAGAGAGGGAAAAAGAGAGGAGAAAAAGGAGATAAGAGAGGAGATAAGAGAGAAAAAGAGAGGAGAAAACAGAGAAAAGAGAGGAGATAAGAGAGAAAAAGAGAGAAAGTGAAAAGAGAAAAAGTGGGGATAAAAGAGAGAAAAAGTGGGGATACAAAGGTTTCGAATAATGATGATTCTCAAACATACATAATGATTCTCAAAACAAACAATATCCAAATAATGAGTCAAATTAATGCAAGAGCTAACCTCATTAAGGCAGAGACACTTGTATCCCACCACCCATACTTTGCTTGCAGATTCAAGATTGAGAGACAAGCACATAGTTTAGACATCCTAGCACCCTCATACAACTGTGTTGATTGCAACTCTCACATTTTGACCTCAGACTCTGACATCACGTGTACATGTGATGTAGTGCCCCTAAAAATAGAATCCATCATGTCCACCATACCCTCGTCATCATCCAGGAGACTATAGTCTTGCTCAAAGTGTGAAGGTATATGCGCACCCTCATCACCCTCCTCATCCTGTTTCAAGATTTCATGTAAATATAAGATCTTGTTTCAAGGTTTCGTGTCATAATGGTATCCAATATTAACCATGAACTCAAATAGCATTGACTTACCGATAATCCATCACCACATGCAACACCAACGGTGGGTACTGGTTTGGGCTCCTCCCCATACATCCGCAAGTGGCGCATATAATACGACGTTGATGTCAAACTTCTCGCTTGCAATGAGTGCAATGACAATACAACTTCTCTGTAAGTCACTTTATGCTCTCGGGTGTTGGCGCATCATCTCTTCCACTCGTCCCTTCCATCTGCACACTTCCAAAATCACAACATGAGTTGCAAGGAAATCTATTAAGATCCAAAAAATAGCCACCCATGAGCTTCTTTTCACTCTTTTAACAATAAGTGCCCTAAACTGTCACTATATAGCAACTTTTTGCTCTTTTTTTCTCTATATAGCGACTTTTTGCCTGTTCCGTCGCTATATAGCGACGCTTTTTGTGACTGACCAGCATTGCTATATAGCGATGTTGGGGGCTTAAACCCAAAACCCGACACGATGCTTTCTTTAGCATCTCTATTGCAGGAAAAGCAAAAATCTCTCCTCCCACCTTATATTCAATGACCTTGCTTTCCTCCTCTCTATTCTCCACTCCTCACCACTACTCAGTCCCTCTCCTAACACTTATGCTCCCTCTCCGCCTTCTCCCTCTTTGCTTGTGTGAAAAGAAGTTTTTCAAGAAGGTGAGTCTCTTTAAGCAATGTAGGTTCGTTTTTTGTGAGATTTTGTTTTGTGAGTATTGAAGCATGTTTCTCCTTGTATTGCTAAGGCTATGTGCTAGTTTTCATGCTTGATTTTCAAGGGTTAAAGACAAAAAACGAGATTTTGTGAAAGAAAGAAGACTCACCTCTTCTCTTTTTAGTATTTCTCTTCCTTCTCTTTCTCCTTATTTATAGGCTTATGCTTTCTCCTTGTTTGTAGGCTTATGCTTGTCTCCTCAATCCAATCCCTTTGAGAAGTTGCTTCTCTAAACTCTTCCTTCCTCTAACTAGTTATTTGAAAAATGGTATATTTCCTCTCTTTTGTAGGGCCAGTCCAGAAAACACTAAGCGGGACTATTCCAGGTAAGAAAGTCCTTCCTCTTTTTTTCTTTTGTTATTTTTGTTATTTGCATTGGCCTGCAGCTAGCGCCTTAACTGCAGTGATGGGCATAGTAACCCTCTCTTCCCCTCTCTTCCCTATTCCCTCTTCTTTCCCTCTCTTCCTCTCTTCCTTCTCTTCTTTTTCCCTCTTCTTTATCCCCTCTTTCAATTTCTTTTTCCCCTCTTCCTCCTTTCCTTCTCTTCTTTTTCCCCTCTTTCAATCTCTTTTCCCCTCTTTCTTCTCTTATGTTTATGCTCTTTTTCCCTCTTCTTTTTTCCCTCTTTCATCCCCTCTTTCAATCTCTTTTCCTCTCTCTTTCCCCCTCTCTTTCCCCTCTCTCAATCTCTTTTCATAAGCATATGTATTTCCCTATGCTTAAGCTTTCTCTCTTTTTCTTTTATGCTCATATGCTCATGCATAGGAATAAGCATATCCCTTCTTTCCTTTTCTATTATGCTTATGCTCTTTTTCCCTCTTCCTTCTCTTATGCTTATGCTTATGCTCTTTTTCCCTCTTCTTTTTCCCCTCTTTCAATCTCTTTTCCCCTCTTTCTTCTCTTATGTTTATGCTCTTTTTCCCTCTTCTTTTTTCCCTCTTTCATCCCCTCTTTCAATCTCTTTTCCTCTCTCTTTCCCCCTCTCTTTCCCTTCTCTCAATCTCTTTTCATAAGCATATGTATTTCCCTATGCTTAAGCTTTCTCTCTTTTTCTTTTATGCTCATATGCTCATGCATAAGAATAAGCATATCCCTTCTTTCCTTTTCTATTATACTTATGCTCTTTTTCCCTCTTCCTTCTCTTATGCTTATGCTTATGCATGAGCATATGTCTCCTTCTCCTTTTTTTCGCTCTTTTTCTCCTCCTCTTTCCCCTCTTTCGATCTCTTTTCATAAGCATATGTATTTGCCTATGCTTAAGCTTTCTCTCTTTTTCTTTTATGCTCATATGCTCATGCATAAGCATAAGCATATGCTTTCTTTCCGTATCTCTTATGCTTATGCTCTTTTTCCCTCTTCCTTCTCTTATGCTTATGCTTATGCATGAGCATATGTCTCCTTCTCCTCTTTTCATCTCTTTCTCCCCCTCTTTCCCCTCTTTCGATCTCTTTTCATAAGCATATGTATTTGCCTATGCTTAAGCTTTCTCTCTTTTTCTTTTATGCTCATATGCTCATGCATAAGCATAATCATATGCTTTCTTTCCGTATCTCTTATGCTTATGCTTATGCATGAGCATATGTCTCCTTCTCTTATGTCTATGCCTATGCCTATGCATGTCCTTCTCCTTCTCCTTCTCCTTTCCTTCTCTTCTTTTTTCCTCACTTTTTCTCTTCTTTTCATATGCATATGCCTATGCCTATGCCTATGCATATCCTTCTCCTTTCTTTGTCTTCTTTTTTCCTCTCTTTTTCTCTTCTTTCACCTGGGCGTGCCCATCGTAAGGAAACGAAGAGTAGGAGGGGTCGCTTATATTGTGCTGACTCGGGAGATGTAGACGAGTCAGCACACTCACATCCCTACAGGTCTCCACTTGGTCCTGACCCCCAATACCAGTCAAGTCCCTTGCCCTCTCCTACTCCCACTGCTACTCCTTGCTCTGGAAGCACTCACACAAACACCACTCGCTTTGACTCTGCCACTACCATGAGTCCTCCTTACCCAGTCGAGGACCTGTCCTATCAAATCACGAATGCTGGAGAGATAATAGAAGATAAAAAGGGCAAAGCAATGATGGCCACCATGAGGTGGTTAATGAGCCACCACTTTAAGAGCGGCATTGCAATTGATTGGCAGTATCAAGATGACCAAAAGAAGTAGGCGGTCATCGATGAATTGAAAGAAAAATACCTCGATCCCCCAAATTGGTAGTTCAATGAGAATTACATGCGAGAGCGCATGGGTTTGGTCTTACAGCATCGTAGATCAACCTTGCATACTTTCATCGCAAAGGGGAGGGCTAAACCCAACTGGGCAGACAAAGCTGATTGGAACTTTTTCAAGAAGCAAAACAGGGACCATCCCGAAATGTTCGAGGGTTAGAGGAGGGCTGCAAGGAGACGACTGGATGCTGTAGGTACTTCGCACTTTGGTGTAGGTAAATGGTTGGCGTTCGAGGCAACCATGGTAAGTCTACTTCTTCTCATTTAATGTATTTTTCTATTTGTTTTACCACAAATTACATGCACTTTATCTAACTCTCGTAAATTGGGTCCACAGCAAGCTGCGATGGGTCGCCTTCCTACAGATGCAGAGATGCAACATGCACTTTGCATAGGAACAAAGCTGTGGTTTATTGAGCAAGAGGCAATGGGAGCGACGGTCGATTGGGCTGAGGTGGCTGCTTGCATGGTATAAGTCTACTCCTACTTGTAATCTCACTTTTTAAATTCTTTTATTCTTTAAGTTTCAATCTAATTTCCAATTAATATGGTTTCAATCTTAGAGTCAAAGCTCGAGCATCCCATCATTGACGGCGAGTGGTGAGGGCCAGGATCAGGCGTAGCTCATGAGGGCTAGGGATCAGACACAGCTCACAAGGGCCAAGGATCAAGCCAACAAGACGAGGTCGAGTAGGACGATGACGATTCGAATGAGTAGTAGTAGTTTGCATATACTTCACCATGTATATCCTTTTGTATATTAGCTCGTTTGAGCGATTTTGTATCATCCTTTTCGAAAGGGTAATTTTGTAACAAACAATGTTGTATATCTTCGACATGTATATGCTTCTGTCACTGGATCGATTCATTTGAGCGATTTTGTATCACCCTTTTTGCAAGGAAAATTTTAGAATAAAAAACTTTTTTTTGCAATTACTTTAAGAAAACATTAGTGGGACAAAACAGGGCTTGCTGTGGCCCTATTTAGCCCCACTAATGTTTTGTAAAGTTCTATTAATCGTCACTATATAGTGATGTTTACTAGTGTTGCTATATAGCGACGTTTACCAGTGTCACTATATAGCGATGTTTATCTATATAGCGACGCTTATATAGCGACCGTTCTTTTTCGATGCTTAGAATGACGTAAATAACGACCTTTGTACTCGTCAAAAAAAATTAGTGTAAAAAACATCGGTATTTTCATCGGAAAAGGGCCTATGCCTTGTAGTGTACTAAGAAAACCTATGTGGAACGTGCGTTCAAAGGATATTTAAAAAAACCCTTTGCTAAAATATTTTCATGATTTAAATGGCCTCTTATTCTTTATGAGCTTACCGGTTTACTTAATAAATTCCTTTTAAAAACTCCGTTTATCAATTTACCTTAAAATTTTAAATTAAAATATCCCTTCATTTGAGCGCACATGGTAGCTTACATATATGTTCCGTGAACCCCCCAAGTCGATGTGTTTGTCATTGTAATCTCCAATTTTGTTACATGCAATATGAAAAAAAAAATTAATATTTTGACTGTCTTTGCAACCTCAATTTAAATTACATGCAATTCAAAGAAAGGAAACAATAACACAAAGAGAAATCAATTGACAATTGATGTCTTTATTGATTTGGAGTGAGTTTACAAGATCAACCCTTTCAAGCACATTTCACTCTAGCTTACACTTTTTTATGCTAGGTTCTACATCCTATTTAATTGGCTTGCCTAAGAAGAGAGGGTTGAACAATTTCATTCTCAATTTCTTGGGGATCAGTGACATCAACTAGCTCTACAATGGCTATGATGCTATGGAGGGGCCCAAATTGTGTGTTTGAAAGAAAAAAATAAAGGAATGCTACGCTTTATCAAAACAACACAATCTACACTATGATGGATAGGCTTCATCTTCAACTATCGACTAAGGACGCTGAACTTCATAATGTTTAATTTTCTTTCTGGCAACAATTGTTGATGGAAGACCAAAATGTGATGAGCTACTTTGTCAATATAGTGCTGAAGCCATCCCTCCCCTTTGCCTTTCTTATGATGGATTGTCATGAGAGTAGTTAGTAGAGTTGGATAGGTTATAGGAAACACACACATACATCCTCTTCTCCCTTTTTCATTCACACAAATAAATTTTTTTACCTCTTTGCTAAACCTTCTTTTTTTACTATTTCACTACCAAATCCTCTATCTTACTTACCCTCTCTTTCTATCTACTCCTCTCAACCTATTCTTGTACCCCCTCTCTCTCTAACTAATACTCTCATTCTATACCCTCTATTCCTAATCTATTTCCTCACCCCCCCCCCCTCTCTCTCTCTTTCTCTCTCTCTCTCTCTCTCTCTCTCTCTCTCTCTCTAGCCCAATGTTGAAAATTTATGCCTAATACCTATATAGTATGAAAAACCCTTATCTAATTTACTATGGGCATGTATTGACAATTGGGATTTTATGACACCTTATCTTTATCATGCTCTTCTTTTTATAGCCCGAAGCTATTACTAAGGCTTTCTTAGCTTATAGGCAGACTTCTTAGTTCATATTAATGGAAGAAGATTTTATTTTGATCACCTCCAAAAATTTTATTGTACCATGTGCATTTAAAAGGAGAGCAAAAGGAGGGGTATTTTAATGCCACTTTTCATAAAAATTTAACACGATTACAAGAACAAGAGGGGTTTTTTAATTCAAATTTAGGGGAAAAATCCGTTAGTTCATAAGTAAAGAGGGGTGGCTTTATTAGAGATAAAAATTTAGTTGAGGGGTTTTTTAAATACCCCTTGAATGCACGTGATACCTAGGATTTCTTAGTAGTGCACCCCCTCAGGCTGGTGATCACTTATCCTACACTACTATCGTGCCATCCCTATACTACTGCCATGCTATCCTAAAATTTGTTGCACAGTGCTATACTAAAGCAGCCCCCTTTAGACTGTTTATCGTTTCGTTAACCATCAGATTTCATCCCATGCTTGTTTTTAGTATATCCCAAACACTACGCTAGTTTCCCACAACAAATCCACACATCCACAAATCCATTCATCTTATAATAATAGAAGCAAACCACTGCACTGGTAGCTGTTAATATCCTAGTGCAACCATTCATCCACAAATTCATTCATCTTGTACTAAATAGAAGCAAACCACCATGCTAGTGGCTATTAATATCCTAGTGCAACCAACCATCGTGCTGGCGATAACTTATCCGACACTACTACTGTGCTATCCCTACACTACTACTGTGCTATCCTAAAATTTGTTGCATATTGCTATACTAAAACAGTCTCCTTTAGACTAGTTATCGTTAACCATCAGATTTCAACCACTGGGCTACTTAAAACATTTAAGTGCTAACATAGAAGAAGGTCGACACAAAATCAGGTATTATGAGCAACATAAGAAAGTCCACAAGTCCAAGACATGTCTGCAAGATTTTTACTTTTTCAAAATATAACGACATTTTGTGGCTCAAGGAAATTCCAGACTCCCAACTATCTTATCAGCCTCTCTATAGCAAGCATCTCCTAGCTCTTCAGGCCAGTCTGATGCACAATGGTAGACCTCTTCACACACTCGCATTACACACTGCTTGCTTCTCTACGAACTTGTGCACCGATAGTAACTCCTCCTTTGGCCAGGGGTTCTCTTCATCGTGTTCTTTGCACTCTATACATCTTCATGCCTCTATCATGTCCTACTAAAAGAAACCTACATCATGATCTTGACAAGTACCTTAAAGGAGCAAGAAAAACAATAGCCAGGGAAATCAATATTCACCATCTATGCAAGACTCCAAGTAATACACCCACCACACCGAAGCATGCCCTTCTTGTAGGTATTTCCTCCTTCTCCAGGTCTATTTCTGCGAGGTGGACATCCAACATCATTTGTAGATAGAACAAAATCATTCCAAAGTCTTTTGGGTTTGCCATAGATTTGTAGTAGGTGGGTCGTGTACAGAGTTGGGCTAGGCTCTTAGTTGTGTCTACACTACACTTAAATAGGGAGAGAGTTCATTGATCAGCCCGACCTTCTCATTTTTCAGTCTCATGTTAGTTGTCTAATCGAAATCTTTGAGTTCATTGAGCCTGATCTTCTCATTCTTCAGTCTCATGTTAGTTGTCTAATCGAAATCTTTTGTCTCTCATTAGTTGTCTTTAAAAATTCACCCACAATACATAATTGGGCATCTAGGAGCTCGAATGCCACTCCCTAGTTTTCATGTAAGGTGGGAAATCTTGACAAACAACTTGCCCTTGCATGAGACTTACCTAGCTTGTGAATGATCTTGAAATTTAACTCTTGCACAAATAATATCGGCCTCACCAGCCATCCCTAAATATCCTATTTTGTTGACCAAATATATCAAAGCTTGGTGATCCGCATAGAAGATGGATGCATTAGCAATAAGATCTCGACTGGGTCATGCAAGATACCTATATACAAAAAAGTCCTTGAACCTCACAAAAAATGGCTACACCCAAGCAAACTATGACTCCATACCTAATACATGGACCGATTGCCTTGTACCAATAAATATATCAATGGGTATAATAGCACTTCTGCTCTTAGAAAAACTTTGTGTCTTCACAAATTTAATCAAAATTTGTGTAAAAATTTACTGGGCAAAAATGTTATATCCTACTTACCAAGGCTTATAAATTAGGTTTTCCTTATGATGGATTGTTATCATGCTAGAATAAATCTATTCAATAATGATGAACATTAATGAACATAAATACCTTAGGGTATGTTATAAAAAGTTTACTTTAAGGGGCTAAAATAAAGAACATGGGGAAAGTGTATATATCCTTGGTACAAGTCATAAAAAGTGCACAAAGGAGGTTTCATTTATCTTCTATTTTTTTTAATGCCAGAAAAGAATCAATCACCATGTAAGAACACAAGGATAGAATGGCAACATTTCATGATGGTTTACTTTATCTTCAAGCTGTTTATGATGCTAGGAAAAAATCAATTTGATCATGGAGAGCATCAAATTATTACATAGCAACATAAGTACCATAGGGAATTTCATGAAATAGTTAAGGTCTAGGCTTTTCTTTTTCAGAAGTCCCATCGAAGCATGCGATGAATTGCTGTGAATTTTTTGAGCTTGTCCCATCGTCAAGCCTAGAAGATGGCGTGGAATGAAGAAAAGCTAATGTGGCAAAGTGAAAATGAGGCGCAGGTGTCAATCAACATCATTTTCAAAGCTCGCTTTGCGGCTATTGCACGAAAAATGCCCTTGGTCGCATTTTCGACTCCACAAAAATGCTCGGGCCGTGGGCATTTCCCTAGGAGCGTGAATGCAAAGGGATAAAGTAAAGAAGAGTTATAGTTTGCAGAAAAGAACAAGATTGAACCAGGTTCAATTGGCCTGCCCTGTGTCTATTCTCCTCCTAGTTTAGTGCCTCCTATCTATTCGAGTTGGCCATACACTCATCATCTTTGCATGTGCCTTGTCCATGCCTTCTCCATAGTCAACAACCTTTATCTTAATTGCTTTGTGTACTATGTCTTTTCCATAGTCAGCCCTTATGTGCTTTCTTTGTGTTCAATGGAAGCAAGCACCAACAAGCCTTGTCCTTTGTGTTTCAATGTTTGTGATCCTACATGACCGATGGAAACTAGGATGTTAGGACTCAGGACATGATGTTCTCTCAAGTACGGAGCACTAGTGGGGGTTTTATTGTCCGAAATGTCTCCCATGCATGCACAAGCGAGAGGCAGATCGGGCGACATGTGGAGCGGTGCACGTGTGAGTTAATCCGCAAAAAGAAACTCAAAAAATAAAGCCCCCAATAATAAAATTTCCCTCTTTCGTTGGAGTCCTTCGATAATCATGGTGCTCTTCTTCTTCTATTACACCGAAGTGTACGTGGGGTACTGGGAGTAAGCTGCAAGGTGAATAATTTGATGATGAAATGTATGAAAACGTGCAAGATTGTTGTATGAAGGTTCTTACAAAAGGCGGAGGGGAAGCCACGTAACCGAATCCAACAATCCAATCAATGCTAACGTTTGAGTGGCCAAGAGCTTTGGAATTGTAGGGATTTGCGCCAAATCCAGGCTCGGAAGGAATCCGGTTTTTGTTGGGCAGTGCGTGGACTCCTCTCTGCTCGCCCATGTTGCACCCATACACAGCACATGTTGCCCGTCTCCCTCCTGCTATTCGATCCCCGATTGCATCGCCTTCGGCCCTCCCTCGCTGTCTTTTGAGGTAGATTCACAGCTATCGTGGCGGCATAGTATTTCTCTAATACAGTCCTTCCACGAGACGCGTTTATTTGACTTCCCTTTCCTGACATGGAGTCCACTGATCGTAACCCTTACAGCTCGGTGCAGATAATGAAAATCGTGTAAGACTAGGGTTTTAGAGCTGTCATGTTATACGCACACTTTCGTTTGAACGACGTCGTTGCAACCCGCTGATCAGCAAGCTCATAATAGCATGCAACCAGCGACGGTTTAATTAGAGCTGCAATGCAATTGCTAAATCCCGCAAATACCGATCCCTCCCTCACTTAAGACGTCGGATTATGATTTTTGTATCCTCGGGCTCTCAAGCTCAGCACGACAACCTTATCGAGGTATAACCTAAAGGAAAGAAGCCAGCGACAGAACGTTAACAGAAATGCTCATGATTCATAAACAAAAATCTTAATGCGACGACTGTACTCATGACCGTTCTTCTCTTACCGCGTCGAAATTAAAATTCAACGAGTCCTAGCATGGATAAAACCCTTGTCTGATAAGGACGACTGTCATGATTGTTCTTTCTCAACAATACGATCGCGAAATCAGAAGTGGTCACGACAGTCTCACATAATAACAACTTAACAAGAGCCAAAAACTCGATCAGTCCGAAATGACAGGAGAGCTATAAAGTTTCCTAACAGGAATAGGAACATGTGGGTACGCATTGCGCAGTACTATTACTTCCCTCCGACGTAGGGTTGGCAAATATTTAACCCAAGAAAGACATTACAGGCCGATAATCGTACAAGTTTTGCAGTTCGTCCAAGGCCAGCTAACATAATTCGTTTGATTTCTTTTTACAGATCCTAAGTCTCTTCCATGATGTACGTCGAAGATTTTGATGTTGTGCAGAATCCAGACGTCGCTTGGACGCTTGCTATGATCTCTGCGTCAAGTAGATGTACTTTGCATCGAGAAAATATATTGAAAGACAGCGGCCGGAGAGGGACATCGTAGATAAACTAAGATTTGTTGTGAAGATCCTTACAATGATAAGATGAAAATAGTTATCGTTCACGGAGCACCTACTCAGACTTAATTGAACTGTTTCTGATTCTGTTCGGGATCGTCAAGAATAATCCCACAAAAATGGTTCTTCTGAGCCACTTCCATCATCCCCAAAATCATTTGCATTCGGATCTTGTGACCCAGACGGCAAGGGGAAAGGAGGTGGTGAAAGAAGCATAGCCTCGGCCATGTGCGTCAAGTCGTCGCACGTCTCAAACATCGTATAGTCCTCTATTGCCGAGCGCCTAGGTTCTGCAGGAGAATTCGGATGCGCAGTTGTATCGGGATGAGGAAAATTTTCCGAAGACCCAACACCGCTTTGAGACGATGAAGGGATTCTAGCAGCCTCCCTGTGTTCTTCCCAATGTGATTGTAGCTCACACGATCCCAGCGCAGCTGCTGCTGCTGCTGCTGCTGCTGCCTGAATGTCTCGAGACGATTTAGAGGAAGGGCGGGGAAGTGTGTCAACCAATTCTGGAAAATTCAGGAGCGCTGCGTTCCCTTTCAAACAAAGTGCGGCAACGTCGTATGCGCGAGCTGCCATCTCTGCGGTCGGGTAGGATCCAAGCCAAATCCGGGACTTCTTCTTTGGTTCACGGATCTCCGAAACCCACTTGCCCCAGCTTCTTCTCCGGACGCCATGATAGAGGGGAAGTCTACTCTCAGAGCTTGAGCCTTCCGCTTGAGTGAAATTCTGGCATTGAGACGGGATCTCCTGAGGGGTTGCTTCTTCTGCAAGCTCGTGCAGTCGGTCCGCTTCGTCTTGCGGAGCATCTTGATGGTACACCGCCGTGACGGAATCTTCGTCATCTTCATTGACGTTTTGGTAAAATGCAGGCTCGGAAAGGTGAAGACCGAGCTTAGAGTCACCCTCTGGTTGTTCCCAACTGCAAGAGGGGATGTACTGAGAAACGAATTGCGAATTGGATGGATGAGCAGGGGGGATGTACCATGAACATTCATCTGAGTTTTGCTGCAACGCAGACGAATGGATAGGATTGTGAGGGGTGCTGGGTGAATTGAATACCATTGTAGCAGTTGCCCTCTATCCCTGAAGAGCCCAACCGAGTTCAAAGGAGCAGATGAAGATCACGTAGGAGAGAGAATCATAGCAATGGGCACAGACAGGAGACAGGGAGCAGAACGAAGCTGCATACAGGCGCAAAAAAATTTGTCACAACAATCCAAGCATCATAGAAAGGAAGAAAATTTGCAAGGTAGCACAACCGAGCTGGATTTCCCTGGCTGGCTGCTAGGCGCATATTTTCTTAGCACCAGCGAGAATCCTACTTGAAGAAAATCTTCCAACATTGCATAAACCCAGCTGGATTTTCCCCCCGCTGGCCTAGGGCTTCCTGATTTTGGAGAACACGTAAAATACAAGATAATACAAAAATGGTAGCTGCTGCTGGAGGCTGCTATATGTAGCAATGTTGACGGTGGCCGTGGTGATTTCTGGGTCAAGGGAGCGTCATCAGCGTCTTCGATGAGCAATGCAAGAAGTGGGGCAGGGCGGATCGAGGTTTTGATGGAGCAAGGATCATGCGATGGAGTGGGGAAGACGGTAGGGCCTGAGGCAAGAGAGATGGGGGCGGGCGAGCAGGCTATTGGGTTGGAGCATGGACTGGTCAGAGTGGGATAAGAGAGAAAGAGAGAGAGAGAGGCTAGCTAGAGCTCATCAGAGAGGGGAAGCTTCAAAGTGGTGTCTATCGAGGGAGCAAATTGCAAAGACAGAGAAGGCAGCCTTCCCAGTGGAGGAGCAGAGGTCAGCTGCCAGCAGCCCGTCGTCTCCCTGCTTCTTCCATATGCAAAGGAGGGATTCGGGAGAGACACATCGAGGGGTATTGCTTTTAACGTCAACGCTCGCAACTTGCAAGGGCATGCTAAGGGTTATAACTTATGGCCATGAAATTAAAAAGAGGCGGCCATGACCTCTGGCTATGGCACGTCGCAGAAAGACAAAGACCCCTGCGTCCTGTCCTTCCCTTTCTCTCTCTCACAGGCTCTGCCAATCTCGGGTAAACATTACTGCCTCTCGAGCTCTTAAGCCACATATTGGCGCAATCTCTTTGCCAAAACTGACTTTAAACAGTCGGTGTTTGAGAGAGCGGGAGAGAGAGAGAGAGAGAATGAGAGAGTGAGAGAAATGGCTTCATGGGCCAACTAGAGAGAGAAAGAGAGAGAATGTTGTCTCTTTGCCAAAACGTGTATGTGTGTATGTGACTATGTGTATGAGAGAGAGATATTTTGCAAAAACTTGTTGTGTATGTGGGGGCACATATGTATCTTTGTGTGTAAGAGAGAGATAGGTTGGGCACATGTCTGACGGAGATTGGATTTTGTTGGACCTGTTGCCTATCCGATGCTATCAGAGTTACAGGACCGGAGTTGGCCAGATAGGTGGAGGCAGTGTGAGCAGATAGGTGGAGGCCTCCTCGCAGTGCAGGCTAGGAGCTTCTGATTGGTTATCGGCTAGTGAATTCCCTCGCCTACCTGTGTAGTCAGATAGGCACAGGTAGGCAATGTTAGACCTTTCGACTTCCATCCGATGGAAGACATAAACATAAAACAATCGGAACACCCTGCAATCGGAGCAAAAAGAGCACATGTGCCCAAGGTGAGAGAGGGGGAGAGAGAGAGAGAGAGAGACTGAGAGAGATGGCTTCATGAACACATGCCATGACACAGAAACTGAGAGAGATGTCTCAGCGTGCAATCGGAGCAAAAAGAGCACATATGCCCAAGGCGAGAGAGGGAGAGAGAGAGAGAGAGAGAGAGACTGAGAGAGATGGCTTCATGAACACATGCCATGACACAGAAACTGAGAGAGATGTCTTCATGAGCATATGCTATGCCAGAAACTGAGAGAGATGTCTTCATGAGCATATGCTATGCCATACTCTGTAGCTTCCATGTCCATTGTGCTAACGGCCTCCCAAAAGCCAACCCTATCTTTATCGTCCACAATGCCATGTAACTCGCAGAGCTTGCCATGTCCATTGTACTAAAAGGCCTCCCAAAAGCCAACCTCGATCTTTATCATCCACAATGCCACGTTTTTTGCAACCCCGTTCACTTTATCGGCTTTAACTCCTTAGAGATAATAATCCAAATCTCGCAATCTTTCAAGCAGATCTCTCGCCATCTTTGCATTCCTCCCACCCATTACAACGACTAATTCATTGCAGCTTGTCCTTTACCTATAAAACTTAATTTGTCAACTTTGATCGGCCTGCAAATCGGCATTCAGCTTTAAGCCTTTTTCAGCTTTCATTTTGCACCTGCCCCTGCCTCTCTTTGATAGCTCAATCAGCTGAACTCTATCGCGACTGACAGAGCACTAAATAGCGAGCCCCTTGTACGTGTTTGTAAATTCTCTCAGACAGCTTCCACAGTTGTAATTTGTCACCGCTATTTCCTTCCATAAATGATCGCTTCTCGGCCCTCTCCTATTCAAAGGTGAAAGTCCCGACTGCCAACTGATGGATCGTGAAACCTGTCACACAATATCTGCAGTATCCACACCCAGTAACTTCCATTCTGCACATATTTGCCTCTCTATAGATCGTACTCTTCTCAGCACATCCAGAGGACCATGGATGTACTATGTAGGCTGTCTAGACGGGTAAGCAGAATTCTAGACAGCCTATATCCACCCATTAGATTCATTCAAAGTCTAGCCATGGAAACAAATCAGTCGCCAATCGCCAGCTGCGATGATCAGACCAAAAGCCAGCGTAGATGTTGCTCCCTGTTGGCCTTTTAAACAGGTACATTGACATAGGCAGTACCTCACTACCCGCGACTTTCGGATCACCTATCGAACTCTCGGCCCTGATAGTCGATCAATCCCCCCGTACGAAGGTCGCAAATCATTTCAGCAAGCAGAACAAGCCAGAGAGCAGTTTGTCCATCCAATTTTGAGCACTTTTGGCAGGGCAGGGTCATTCGCTTGGTACCAATGTTTCAGAATTTCCAGCACCCGCTCTTGCTTTCCAGTGGCAATTAAGTAGTCGCTTGCTGCACGGTAACTCTGACTGTTTTGTTCTCATCTCCAGATCGTAAAATTGCCATAGTTTCAAGGAACCCTAAACTTTGACGTATTGTCAAGTTTTCATGACCAAATTCAGAGCTGAAATGAGAAAGGGCAGATCAATATAGCTCTCCATGCCCTTGAATTTTGCATTGTCAAGTTTACATTAACAGATTCAGAGTTCAAATGAGAAAACAGATCAATATCGTTCTCCATGCCCTTGAACTTTGCAGTGTCAAGTTTAATTCATGAACAGACTCAAAGTTGAAATTAATATAGTTCCCTATCCCTTGAACTTTGCATTGTCAAGTTTTCATGAACAGATTCAGAGTTGAAAGCACATCAATATAGCTGTCCATGCCCTTCTGTATTCACACTTTCAATTCTACCCAAATGTTTGTCTTAGTGCCTCAATTTCACAACTCGATTTCACTGTCATTGGGGTGTTTCTTTTTCAATAAGGAACGCTTGGAAATTCTTGATGTCACGTGAAAAAGGAGACATTGAGAAATCTTTTCCATTTTTCATATAGAGGTATATATGATGTATTTTTTGGTAAATGACAATCTACCATAGGTCAATGGAACTCATCTTGAAATTTAAGCGCTGGTTTCTCTCATGTTACTTATGTCTTAAAGTTGTTATGAAAAGGCTCTAGGTGTGACAACTAGAGTCACAAACATTTTATTTGAGTATAGTGGTAAGAATTTATTTTGAAGCATGTTAGGTTTTTTGTTCAAAGAACATAGCTCTTTGCCTTTATTTCATTGAAAAAAATCTATCACCACATCAATTCTCAAAGTTTGGTCAAAATGCTAAAAGGATTGCATGTGCCAATGCTAGCATAGAAGTGAATATCTAATGTCAAGAATACCTCCCAAGATTACTCATTGTCATGTAATCATGTGCATAAAAGTAGTGTTAAATTACACCGCGTAGCAAAATAGAAACTGAACAAAGAATAGAGAGTACACAGCAAACTGGAGATGAACAAAATTTTACTTCAATACTAATGTAGTACAAAACTGGCTCCGTCCACCCGTGCGCTCCCACAATGGAGCTTAGATGGTGATCTAGATAGATACTAGGTGAAGAGCTACTAGCTGGAAGATCTCTGCTAGAAGATCTAATCTGGTACAATGGATTGGGAAGTCGCCTCTTTATAGCTATGAGGGTGGTAGTCGGATCAATGTAGTCGGTGGAACCGACCACTCAACCTAATCGGTGAAGCCAACTAGTCAACCTAGTTGGTGGAACCGACTAGTCATCCATGGAATATTTAGGGAATATTCCCTATACCATCGCCAGCAAGAGTAAGGGGCTCCCACACAATCACCTTTCTACCATCAACGGTCTCATTGATAGACCTCATCTGACATGCAAGTCATGATCCATCCAATGTCCTAGGCTCACACATGGCTTCTCCTCATATGGGGGCCTTACAACTTGAACACCTTGGCATTGAGCATATCTAACAAGTAGTATAATTATGATGGTGTTGACAATGTAGACCAAAATAGAGATTTCAATAGCATGTATATAAATTAATAGAGGATGTCCTTCAAGGGAGGTAGTCCTACATGTATTGCTAATCAAAGTCACGCATCCAACCCTTGAATTATTCTGTGAGTAAAGTTAAAATTAAAGAATATGGATGTTTACAAGCTAAGCATGTCCTACCTTGATTCTTTGCTCGAACTTTTTAAAAGGCGAAAGCATGCATTTTTGCATAGTAAATGGCTAATCTAACCATGGTGTTGATAGCACCATGAGTCTTGAGTATTTATTCAGGAGTATCATTTCTATATCAATGATGACCGGTCTCATGATACGCATTTCATGCAACATTGCTTCACTCATTATGGTACTTTGTTGAGAGATAAGAGGGTCAAATGGCAACATTGTTGGATTTGGCATGTGGCATTTAGTTCGAATCCACTAGGTAGTCTTTTTTGTTCCGCAGGTAATATTTAGACACTACCATCCAAGTGATTTGAAGCTACTTTGAGACTAGCCATGGGAAAGAGATTATCATGGTACATGTGTAAATGGGAAGTGTACTTCACATATCCCACAGCATCCACAACAGAAGAGGTGGATGAGAAAGCAAAAGTTTATGGATGCAAAGGAGCTAGTGCACATAAAGTAGAATCATGGTTGAGTGGTACACATAGCACTTTTGAGTAGTAGTGTGACCTCTTCTTATCGTAAGCATGGCAAGGGGTTTTTGAGGAGGTTCTTTTTATGTGTGTGGATGTTGAGATAATTGATCACTTTGTTGCTCATGATTGTTAGCCAAATATGCACCATCTTCTCGTGACCATTTGCATGCTTCTACTTAGCATGTAATGATGTTGCCTACGGGTGTGTTTGAGGTCAATATGGGCTGATATGTGGATCAATCACGTGCCTTCTCCATACTAGCCTTGGGAGCCAATGCCCAATCCTACATTTAGTTTAGGGCTACTAGGGACTATGACCACTTGATCGATCTATTGGCTATTAATGATATATTCATGAGATTGGTCATGAGGAGAACAAGTGTATGGAGGCCTATTTGTTGAGATTCTCTACAACAAAAAGAATGCTCATGAGGATGTTGTTGGTCACAAGATGCCACTAATTTTTTTTTATTCTCATAGCATCGGGCATAGCATGGTGATGGGTGACCGAAACTTTTAGCTAAGGCAGTGGGTACACTGAGTTAAATCATATGGTAGATATGTATTGCAATCACAATCAAGCTATAAGTTCATTGAGTGCATAGTCAAAGAGGGCACGCCACTTCACATTGGTGACTTTCCATGGAGGGATGGGAGAGCATAGCATGAGAGCATATTGTCAATCATTGAGGGATTTTCATGAATGTATGGATCATGATTCACATTTTCTTTAATTACTTAAATGAGTTTATATATGTACATACGTATTTGTAGTTCATATGGTTTGTGGGACGATAAGGGCCATGAATTTCTTTACAAGTCCTTTTAACCTTTAAGGTTTGTAACTGTGTAGGTCCATTTAAGTACTGTACATCCTTAATTTCTTTACAAGTCCTTTTAAATTTTATCGTTGTAATTTTATAGGTCTATTTAATTACTATCCATCCTTATTTTTACAAGCCCTAGTAGTTCTTATAGTTTTTATTTCTATAGTCTTTATAGTTCAAATAGGTCCATGACTTCAAAAGAAAAAAACTCTTTTTAATCTAGATATGAGAGATGATTTTTTGTTACTTTACATACATACAGGTTTTGTAAATAAATGGGGATTTTTTTAATAAATGGGAGTTTCCAGAATTGAGCCTCCCCACGTATGTCATAATGGTTTATTTTTGGGAGGCAAATAACATGTACATATATACTCCCTCTAGTTCAAACAGGTGCATGTATTCCTTGTTGGTCTTATGTTTGTAAGTCCTTATGGTTGAAAACAAGAATTGACACTACAAGGTATTGTGTGACAATAATACCAATGGAATTTGTGAAGAAACAAATTCTTTCTAAGTGTAAAAGTATCAGCATATCCATCGGTACAAGACCATCGATATATACATTAAGCACTAATGCAAATTACATAGAAAATAAGCAAGCATCGCATTAGATAAGAAGGGAACTCATTTTGGGGCCCTCTAATAATTTCACTATTTATCCATTTTTGTTGCACTCAAAATATGGGAAGTGCCTTAAAATACAGATACTTACTACAAAAATATCAGTCTAGTACTTAGGCTTCACATTAAATGCATATATAAGATCCTTGATTTTTGTGTAGAATTTGACAATTCTGACATCGCTAGCGCATCTGGAGCGGAGCCAAACCCCCAAATCGACCCTGGAGACACCGAAAACCGACACCCAGAGGCTCGAAAAATGGCAAAAATGCTCGGAATGTGGGATTTGCACTAAAACACGATTTGGCCAATTGACCAGTGCCAAATCGCATTTTAGTGCAAATCCCCCATTCCAGGCATTTTTGCCCTTTTTTGAACCTCCTAGCATCGGTTTTCGGTGTCTCCAGGGTCGCAGTGCTAGCTGGTCAAATCATGTTTTAGTTCAAATCCCCCATTCCGGGCATTTTTGCCCTTTTTCGGGCCTCTAGGTGTCAATTTTTGGTGTCTCCTGGGTCGATTTGAGGGTTTGGGCCCACTCTGAATGCACTGGGGATGTCAGATTCATCAAATTCTGCATAGAAAATCATCTTTTGAAGATCAAGTATGTCAGACATAATAAAAGAAAAAGATCTTGGATATGACTTATTTTATCTTTTTACATGGTTTTTGGTATTTTTCCAACGTTATGTTGGCCCTCTTCTGATTGGCCGAGAGCCTATTTTTCTAAACCCTAAAAGGCCCCAAAATGATCTCCCTTTTTTCCTAATGATATGTGCATTGAGCACTGATGTTGTGTAATGTTAAAAGAAAGGGGATTTGCTACTACCATTCTTAGGGAGGGTCCACCTTGTATAAGCCATGTATACAACATGCATTCAAAAGGTATTAAATAAAACCTTCTGTAACACATTTTTTCCTATTTTATATACCCCTAATGTGAATTTTTGGGTCAATAATTATATCCCTTCTATAAATGTAAAATTTGAAAAGCCTATATTTTTTACGCTCTTCTTATATATTTCAATGTAAGTTGAAGTGGACACTACCTATCAGAAATTATGTTGTGAAATCAAATAAAACACTTTATTTGTTACACAACAAGGAAAAGGGAGCACAGGAGCATTTTCAGATGCGTTTTTGAAATTAAAAAGTGATGGGCGTGTATAAACTCATGTCTATAAGTGTGTCCATAGACCCACGTCTAAATGCATGTCTATATAACAGCCAGCCAAACACACTTATAAACATGCACATAAACGCACTTATAGATGCTCTGTAGCAAATTAAAATAAAAAAATGGAATGTTGTGTGGTTGTAGGAATTCCATTTCTATAGTGTGAAATGGAATTCCTACAACCAACAGCATTTTAATTTGCATAATTCTGTGCATGTCTATAGCTATTGGTAATTAGTTATATATTATTAAATGATTTAAGGGACAAAGTACTAGAATTTGAAGTCATATACAAGCTGACAATTACAATTCTGAATAAAACATTACAACTCCAAAACATTTTTACATCACAAAGCATTCATGGATAAAACATTGCACAAGGAAATTGAATGCCAAAAGAATAACAAGAGTGTATATTAATTCATGGCCCAAAAAGTGTTTGTATATACAATCGGAGTCATCCTCATCATCGTTCCTGTCACTGCTCCCACCACCCTCAGAGCCTTCTTCGTCGCCTTCTTTATCCTCAATATCCTTAGGAGGGGTACAACATGTATCAATGTATGTAAAATCAAGAAAATTTTACAACATTGACATTTCTTAAGTACTTTCAAATACCTGCATGGGCGTTCCAATAGCCCGGCTATACTACTCCTCAGTAATCATAGCCTTATCATGGAAGTGCCTCCAAGTAGCTCCCTTGCCATGTTCACGATGATAGGCAATCTCGACAAGAGTAGGGTATCTGCCCATGATATCAAGCTGTAAGATGACAATTTATAGAGGGGTTCGAACAAAGGAACAACCTCCTAATAAACCACATAAACACAATATAATTTGAGATCAATACTTACAAATTGGGCCTCCCATGGCACAATACTCTGAAATGTGAGGATCCATATTGCTCCATCTAGATCCATTGTGCCACTCTATGATGCAGATGGGGTCCCACTTTGCTAGATTCAGGGCTTTCTTCCACTTGCGCTTATGATCAGTGGTGTGTGGCTAGCCCCTTGGTGGTTGTCCACCCTCTATCCTGGCAATCTCAGCCAATGTCTACCTCTTTAGCAAATACCTCTTACTAGCAATGATATTGGTAATATTTTTCTTTGCCCATGTGCTCCCCATATGTCAATGAGCTCATGGTATTATGGGTCATTGTTTGCTTGGGTGTAGCCATTTTTGGTGAGGTTTAGGGACTTTTCTATATATAGGTATCTTGCATGACCCATAACTTATGCATTGCTCATCGAAATTTGGCAAACTTTGTTTTCAAGTTGTGGTACACATTTCGAACTTAAGCATGAGACCAAAAAGTTATGGAATAAGAATATGGAACAAGACCATTAAAGCATTACAAGTGTTATGCTACTGCATGTGAAGCATGTATCTTGAAGACTATAGGATATAGCAATTTATTCAAAAACATCAATATTTTATTCGTATATACATGCAACCAAGTAATCATTCAAAAGTACACTACATGAGATTTTCCTTAACCCATTGACACACCTAAATGAGAACATTAGGCATGGATTAATGGGCGTCCAATGTTGTGCTAAAATGATGCACACCAATTTGAGGGCACACTCCATAACTTTTTTTTGATTTGTTGAAAACCAAAACAGATTGAAAATTTGGAATCCAAACTAGGGACTCCTACATGCTGGTCTTAAAATATTGATAGTTTTTGGTATTAGTATCTAGATTCTCCCTAAAATGGAAGAAGTTGAAAATGTGCAATTTGCGCATGTGCAAAGATCTTTTAATAAATCCAACACTATTTACAATTTTGAATTGTTTCTTTTTCCATGCACTTTCGTGGCTAGACGATGATGCATATGACCATGTACTCTAGGCTAGGCTACCAGCAAGCTAGGTGCATGATGACCAAGAAATTCTCCCATGGCAACCATCTAATCGCACGTCATGGCTAGGCAATGATGTATATGACCGCCTACGCTATTCTAGGCTACCAACAAAATCCAGCGGGTGGATTGTGTGCTCTTAGTAGCGATAGGCACCCAAAGTTTCACAAACTGACATAAGAAATGAAGGGAAAAGAGTGGGATGCAAGTCTAGCTATATAAAGAACTTAAGGGCAAAAAAACAATTCACCGCACCCAAGAAAATCCCTCTCCTACCCCCTTCCATGCTCTCTCCAAGCCCCCTTCCACCCCTGTGATGAATCTTCTGCTACAACCTCGATGCCCCTTCATAATGCATCCCAAGTCTTGGGATCCATTGTTTGCCTTGGCTCTCCATCCTGCAACACTCCACCATCCATAGCCAAGACCAAGGGAGTTGCAAGATGGGAAGCCAAGGGAAGCCGGTCGTCGTCATTGTTCTATCAAGCACTGGGAGAGAACTCAACTTGGTGATCAGCTCCAACACACTGAGATCATGCATAAGTGCGCTAGACCTCACCACCAGATTGAGTTCCCTGTCCGCTGTTGAATGTCGTGCTCAATTGAGCTCACTGCCAAGTTGAGTTCTCTCTCCTAGTGCCTTGAAAGAAGTTGCTATGAAGGTTATGTTCAATTACGAGGTGCTCAATTTATCCCCTACATACGAGGAGTTTCGGGTCAAAATTATAAGAAAGTCCTAACTACGATAGCACTATGAGGTGCTCATATTATCCCCTGCATACGAGACACCAAGTCAAAAGTGTAAGAAAGTGCTAACAAGGGCAAAAAGTTACACCAGGTCCTGCCACAGTGCCAAGTGTTAACAAGTGCCAAAAGTGTTTAAAGAAGTGTCACAAAGACAAAGTGCTAGCATCTTTGGATGATGATCTGTTTTGTTAAATGTTTGCTTCAGATGTAATTTATTTTGTTTCAATTTTGATGTAATACTATTATTGCAAAAACTATCGGATGTAATTTGTTTTGTTTCAATTTCAATGTAGTACCATTATCACCAAAACTATTGTTGTTGTTACTTCGATAGTGAAAGTGGCTCTAAAGAAGCACAAATGGCATATTTCTACCCTCGTTTGCATTTTATTGCAACCATAGAGATCGTTGCACAAGAAACTGTTGTTATTGTAGTAAAAATGGTTCACAAATGCCCTCATTTAGGATTTACCGCAACCAATGCGATTGCTACACAAGCAATTGTTGCAGAAGGACTAAAATAGCTCTAAAATAGGACTACATTTTCCTTAGCTTGGAACTAAAATAGCTCCAAGAACTAGCTAAAATTGTTGCATAAGGACTAGTAGGACTAAAATAGCTTCAAGATAGGAGTATTATTTCCTTGTTTTAGAACTATACACTACAAGGCATAGGCCCCTTTTTTAACGGAAATACCGATCTTTTTTACACTAAAAAGTTTTTTTTTAATGAGTGCGAAGGTCGGTATTTACGTCGCTATATAAGCATCGAGAAAGAACGGTTGCTATATAAGCGTCGCTATATAGCGACACTAATAAACATCGCTATATAGTGACGTTGATAAACGTCGCTATATAGCAACACTGGTGAACGTCACTATATAGCGACGATTAACAGAAGCTTAAAAAAAACATTAGTGGGGCTGTGACAGTGCCACAGCAAGCCCTGTTTTGCCCCACTAATGTTTTTTATTTAGTAATTACAAAAGAATGTTTTTTCTTACAAAATTTCCCTTATGGAAAGGGTGATACAAAATCGCTCAAATGAACCTAGCGACAGAAGCATATACATGTCAAAGATATACAACATTGTTTGTTACAAAATTACCCTTTCAAAAAGGGTGATACAAAATCGCTCAAACCCGATATACAAAAGCATATGCATGGCGAAGTATATGCAAACTACTACTAATACTACTACTACTACTACTGCTGCTCATCCGAATCATTATCCTCATCCTCATCCTCATCGTGTTGGCCTAATCCCTGGCCCTCATGAGCTGTGCCTGATCCCTGGCCCTCGTGAGCTATGCCTGATCCCTGGCCCTCGTCGAAGCCGTGTAAGCCTAATCCCTCATCATCATCGCTCACCTCCGCTGATGGGATGTTTGAGCTTTGATTCTAAGAGTGAAACCATATTAATTAAAAATTAGATTGGAACTTAAAGAATAAAACAGTTTAAAAAGTGAGATTACAAGAAGTAGGAACTTAGACTTATACCATGCAAGCAGCCACCTCATCCCAATTGACCGTTGCTCCCAGTGCCTCCTGCTCGAAAAACCACGGCTTTGTTCTTACGTGAAACATGTCTCGTCTCTATGTCTGTAGGAAGGCGACCCATTGCAACTTGTTGTGGGTCCAATTTATGAGAGTTAGATAAAGTTCATGCAATATGTAGTAAAACAAATAGAACAATACATTAAATGACAAGAAGTAGACTTACCACGGTTGCCTCAAATGCCAACCATCTGCCTGCACCAAAGTGCAAAGTACCTATGGAGTCCAGCCATCTCCTTGCAGCCCTCCTCTGACCCTCAAACAGTTCGAGATGGTCCTTATACTACTTCTTGAAAAACTTCCAATCAGCTCTGCCTACCCAGCTAAGTTTAGCCTTTTCCTTTGCGATGGAAGTATGCAAGGTTGACCTACGATGCTTCAAGAGGACCCCCATGCGCTCTTTCATGTAATCCGAATTGAACTCCCAATTTGGAGGGTTAGGATATTGTCTTTTCAATTCATCGATGACTGCCTGCTTCTTTCCCTCATCTTGGTATCGCCAGTCAGTAGCTATGCCGCTCCTGAAGTGGTGGCTCATGAACACCTCATGGTGGCCATCACTATTGATCAGCCCTTTTTATTTTCTATTATCTCTCCAGCAACTATGATTTCATAGGATAGGTCCTCGATCGGGTAAGGAGGACTCATGGTAGTGGCAAAGTCAAAGTGAGTGGTGTTACTGCGAGCGCTTACGGAGCAAGGAGTAGCAATGGGAGTAGGAGAGGGCTGCAAGGGACTTGACTAGTACTGGGTCCCGGGACCAAGTGGAGACCTATAGGGATGTGAGTGTGCTGACTCGTCTACGTCTCTCGAGTTAGCACAACATAAGCGACCCCTCATACTCTTCCTTCCCTTATAATAGGCACGCCCAGGTGATGACCCCTCAGTCGAAGGGGCTAGAGGGGATGGCTGGACAGTAGGTCCAGCCATTAGTGTAGGAGAGGGATTTGTTGAGGTCCTCTGGGATAGTAGAGAGAAGAATCTCGCTACCTCCGCATCGGTCATCTATGTGACAAACTTGTCGGGACACTCGACAAAGCCATGGGCTGCTAGCAAAGGAGTTTCCCAAGGGATAGTCACAATGCTACACCTGAGAGGAGTCGAGAGCCATGGGTAGTCGCAGGGGTAGACCCCTGAGGTGTCGCCTGAGTGGAATCAAAGTCCTCTGGAGAATAGAGATCATGATGTTTCCTCCTATGAGGGTTTCCATACTCGTCAAATGTGCGACATGATCCCATGTCTAATTTGGGGGGATTGGACAAATGTAGACACAAACATGAAAACAAAAAACAAAAAACAAGAGCGGGTAAGAAGCCAAAAGACAATTAATTACTTGAGACAATTATGCTTATGCATGAGAATATGAGGGAAAGAGGGGAGAAAAAAAAAGGGGGGGAAAGAGAAAAAGAGGGGAAGAAGAGGGAATAAGAGAAGAGAGGAAAAGAGAGGGTTCCTATGCCCATCACTGCAACTAGTGCTTAAGGCGTTAGCTACAAGCCAATGCAAATAATAAAAATAACAAAAGAGAAAAAGAGGAAGTACTTTCTTATTTGGAAAAGTCCCAAACCGTATTTCGTGGACTGGCCCTACAAAAAAGAGAAAACATACCATTTTTTAGATAACTAGTTAGAGGAAGGAGAAGTTTGAAGAAGCAACTTTTCAAATGGATTGGATGATTTTGGAGAAGCCTACAAACAAGGAGAAAGAAGAGGAAGAGAGATACCAAAAAGAGAAGAGGTGAGTCTTCTTTCTTTCACCAAATCGCGTATACATCTCATGACCACTTACCTTCTCAAGAATGAGGTTCTAAAAGGGAAGAGGATGATGGTCCCTCTTGGTGGCTGCATTGAGTTTCTTATAGTCGATGAAGACCCGCCACTTGTTGTTTTTCTTTGGGGTGACTACCATTGGTGAAACCCATTAAGTATTGTGAACCAAAACAATAAAACCAGCTTCTACAAGTTTTTGCAACTCTGAGTGCAAAGCATCGGTATGTAGGGCCCTAATCTCCGATAATTATGAGCCACAGGCTTCGCATCAGGCTTTAGCTCTATCTTGTGCTCCATGGCAATCACATGGCAAAGGTGGCGGTAGCTAGTTGCAAAGAGGTCAGGGAAATCTTTGAACATTTCTAGGAACTCATCTTTCTCACTTGGTGCGAGGTCTGGGGAAAGCATAGATTCAAGCTGTTGAGGACTAGCTGTTATCTTTCCTGCAGGTGGTGGGGTCGGAGACACCCCCATCATGTAAACTTCCTCCTCTAAGAACTCATCCCCCCCGTCTGATTCTTCATTCAGACACTAAGGATGAGAGAGTATCACTGTCCTGCTCCTCTTCTTTTTCTGGTTCAGTGGCACCTGGTTGCACTGGGATCTTCTCCCTAAAAGCACAAAAGACATGTGTCCTGTCTTCCAATAGCTGACTCCATCACTCTTTCTCAACCATGGTCTCTCGAGTATGGCTAGGTAACTCTTGCATGTATCTTCAATGTCCACTACATAGAAATTGACGGTGGTGGTTAACCCATTGACAGTGATGGGCAAATCCTCAATGACTCCTAGGGTGGCGAGTCGTCGACCATCTACTACCTTGATTCGAGTGGAGGAATGCCTGGTGCATTTCAAATTCAATTTCTTCATGATACAGGGCACCATGATATTACATGCAGCTCCCCCATCGACACACACACTTTTGACATGGCAATTATCTATGATGACATGTATTGTATGTGGGTGCCGATCAATTTCTTTAGAGATAGAAGAGACATCTCGTACCTTTCCCTTTTTCTTGCTCCTCCTTGTTGAGATCCCTTGCTATAGCTCACGTCTCACCTTAAGGCTTAATGCTATTAGTTGAGGGAGTGTGATGCTCAAAGACCGATGAGCAAGGTCCTGAACAACCGAATAGTCCTCTTGCCCCGATGGGAAAATCCAAGGGTGACCACTTACTCCTGCAAGATTTTTTAGTCTTCTCTATTGGTGGGTCTACCATCTCAGCATCTGAGGGCTTTGAGAAGGACACCTTCTTCTTGGAGCAGCCTGGGCCATGGTTTGGAGAGGGGTCTGAGGTGGTATGACATCTTTTCCCAAGGTCAAGGATCTCCACGTTAGAATCCTTGGTGCTTGATTCACTTAGAAGATTCACCCTTGGAATATTGGGACATTCCATGCGACAATAACCCTTCTGGTGGCACCCGTAGCACACAACATTGGCACGTTGTCTTGGAGGGCAATTGGCTTGATTTCTAATGCCCACCATCTCAAGCCGAAGATCATTCAAGGCCTTAGCTAGGTCATTGACTTCGGGTTCTTTATAGCACGAGGGGTCGGGGGAGTAGGAAGGAGGGGGCTCGTGGGCGAGGCTGGGGAAATCTTCCAGGCAGAGGTTGAGGATATACTCCTTGTTGAGTGTAAGCATCTAAGGGAGGACCATACATTTGAGGTGGAGATGGTGGATACATCCCTGATGAGGGGTGGGGGTATGCCCCTAAGTTAGACCCCCCAGGTTGTTGTTGCAAGAATTGAGGGGGTTGCAGAGGGACAATCGTCTTCTTTGAAGCGGGATCAGACTGAACTTTATCAAACTTTTAAGCAATCTCATGTGCTAGCACCATAGTTTCCGAATTCTCCCATTTAAGCTTGAGGCGAAATTCGTCACTTGCTCCTGCTACAAGGTAGCCCAACACATGCTAATTCATTCCAACTCGAAATCTGGCATTGTCCTACGTGGCAATTAAATGGTCCAAGAGCACAGCCGCTCGATCCACATATCGACGCACTGTCTCACCTTCTGACTGCTTCAAGTTTACCACCTGCAAGTACTAATTCTCCAGCTCCTCTTTCTATCGAAATACTCAATCATCGCTGCTGTTAACCTTGGCCAGCTTTGGCGAACGTCGTCGGCCTGCTTCTCATACCACACTTGATCCAAACCCTCTAGAAATATGGGAAGAACCAACAGCCATCTATCTTCAGTAAGAAAGTTGAGAGAAACACAACGGCACTTGAAGGCCACAAGATACTCATTTGGATTTTCTTCAACCCATCCACAGAACACGAGAATGTTAGCCATGCTTGAAAAATGGAAAAGAGCAAGTCGAAATGAGGCTTATCTATTGGCAAACAATGGAAAGAGGTAGCTTGAACGAAAAATTAGGTGAAGATACATCCACAAAGCACACATAATCAGGGTAGGGTGTGATTAGTGTATTGTGAAATACTACACAGAAAGAATTTTAGCATAGAATAGCTTGTAGACAACCTTAAAAGAACCAACCCTCATGATATCGCATCCATCTTTACAAGTGAGGGTTAGAGACACGGCACTGCATGAGGTAAGTCAAACAAGAATGCCATGACAAATGTCAATAGTTGGAGATCTTGCACATCACCTTCAGCTTCTTCTAGTTCTTGCAATCACCATGCTATTTCTTCAAGGGGTGTGCGGTCTGGCATCCTTCTTTTGAGCAATGTCCTTGAGGACCTTTTTGATGATCTTCTGAAGTCGCTAAACTCGTATCAAATATGCTCAACACTTAGTTTCATGATGACCACAACCTTTGCATTCCTTACAAATGATCACCCTCCTTCATGGTTTGCGGCTTTGTTGGAGCGGTGCTTCCACTCGCTTCATGCATGATTGAAGAACAAGCTTCACGTGCCAAGAAATCAACAACTATATTTTAAGCTCAAGGGATATGTTGAATTTTTACCTCTTCCAATTGTTGGCAAAGTTCCAATGCTTGTTGATGTCATGGAACTAAGTTTTCGCTCCGCACCTTCCACCTTCCACTAACTTGTTCACACACGAGTTGAGAATCTCCTTGCACCTCAAGTTGCTTGATGCAATGCTCTTGCGCCTTTTGTAGCCGAAAAATGATTGTCGAGTACTCAGCTTGGTTGCAAGTACTTGCTGGTGCAGACTTGCTATAACAATACACCTCACCCCCTAGTTAAGTGAGCTTCATACCCACACCAGCAGCCTTGGTCGAAGGTTTGTATACGCCGTCAAATTGGAGGTGCCAAGATGTCATCACACTAAGACTAAAATCCAGACATCCTAAGTTTCTTGGTAGTCCAAGACAGGTAGAAGGAGAGGGTGGGGAGAATTCAATACTTGAGCAAGACGTTCAGCACTAAATAAACTTGCAATCCTTTGTTGATAGTTTATCTTTAGACCAAAAAGGATTACAACTTGAAGCTCAAAATGAGGCAGAAAAGGTTGATTAGGTTCAAAGGGATTCCTTGTTCGAAACATTACCAACCATAGCCGAGCCCTAGAAACCTTTGTAATGAGATCGAGAAGAAATCATTCAAGATGAGCTTATCCACAAGAATTAATAAGCAGATGCGCCAAATCTCCCCCCAAGATTAGGGAGCATCCCACCTTTCGAAGAATGTCACCCTTTTAATTACCTCCGATGCTTAAAATTTCTATAGAGCGTCTAATAGCGCGTCTATAGGGTCTATAGATGCAGGTCTGTAGAGGTGCAAATAGACGCTCCCATCACTTTTTTTAAAAATTCAAGAAATGCATCCGTACATGCATCTATGGATGCATTGTGTTGTTGTCACACACACACACACACATGCAAGCATGTGCATGCATGCACACACACACACACACACACACACACACACACACATTATCCCATTTCTAGGGTTAACACATTGGCCATCCATGTTTGATTAGATTTACATTTTATTACATTTCTTTTTCACATATCATATGGTTGGATCATATGTTCAGAGGATTACATCCACCTCCACATCCTATTGTTTGCAATCCATGTAGCCTCTCATTGTAGAACATGTGGAGGCTACCCTCTTTGATATATATATTCAGAGCTAGGTGTTGAGAGTACTCATTCCCTCTAGCCATAGTTGGCATCCACTCTTGTGTCCTTCAACATGCGTGCTTGTCTCCTTCTTCATGCTCGTGTGGAAGAGTTTGAGTGTGAGATGCTTGTAGTAGCTTGGATGCACTATAGCTTGGTTGAGGATATTCATGCAGTGCGCAAGGCTGCCTTGGTGTGGTTAGAGTAGAAGGAGTCTTGCAATTGCATGGGTGGCATTCCTTTCTCCTTGTCCCTAGAGGTTCCTCATGTGTGTTGAGACACATCGGTAGCATACCTTGAATTTTCCCATTTCTTGGAGACTTGATTTAGTCCATTCTGTACATGCTTGCATGGCTAGATCTTGTTTGGTTGAGATGAAGCACCCCATGATCCTTGTGGGTGGTTAGAGTGGGAGTCGAAGTGTTGAAAGAAGAGGTTGAGAGATGAGAGTGAGTGCAGGAGAAATGAGAGAAAGTGTTAGGTTAGGTTAGATTTTAGGTTGTATTTTAGGTGAGCGCTGTTATTTCCATTATTTTCTCTTTATTGTTTCTCTTAGGTTAGGTTATATTGTAGGTTGTATTTCTTTTGTAGAATAGACTACATTAGACTATTATTTATGGTTTCAACCTCCTCGTGTGTTGGACTGCTAGCCCTTCCTTAAATCCACTCTCTATTATACCACTTGCAACTTGCTGACCCAGTTGCACCTAACTTTAACCAAACTGTAACAAAGGCACCTTGACCAGGGATGTTTTTATCGAAGCTATACTTATATGAGACTTATACATTAATAAAATCCTGGCAAATTGTTATTGAGCTAGTTTTTTTAGTTTCATAATATCAATAGAACATATTAACTTTTATAATATCAATAGAACATATTAAAATTTACATATTTTCTTTTGAAATTTGAAGAAAAAGTTGTAAATTCTAGCAAAACTTTAAATTTTTTCTCATACAGTTTTGAATCTTGGCGAATGTCTCAAACCTGTATTCTTATTACGACATACAAACTTTCGGCTCCAATATAAAAGTTTTGCTTCTTAACGAAACTAAGTGGGAAAAAACATCCATGACCTTGAGGCTATAGAGGAGGCAGTTTCAAACATAAAGTCCTAGTCCAACAGGTTCAGCCAGACTAGCAGTGGAATGCTGGGCTAGAATTTGGAATTCTAGGTAGCTAGGATAGCATTCCACCACCACAAAACTTGCACGAACTGTAACTCTCAACATTTTCCAACCATGGGGATATGAAAATGTTTTGCCAATGAGGCTTCCCCAGTGCTATTGGCTAGCATAGGGAGGTTTTGTAAGGAGGCCACACACAAGTTTGGGCTTTGTTTGCACCTAGTCTACTACTATATGCTCTCGCATCACTGCTAATTCAAGCCTCACTTGCTCCTATATGGCTTTTCTACTTCAAATATGTACTGGGCCTATCTTACCTACCACATATATAATAGAGTCTATTATACCAAGCAAGCTGGGTCCTCATGAGAGTAACATGCCAAACACACCCACAAAAGAGTGAGGCTAAGTCATAGTGCATCAAAAGATTTGGGAGGAAGTTGAGAAAGAGCCAAAAGCACAGAGTGAGACTATTATAAACAGTAGAGAAAAGAGTAGCACTATGGTGGGAGCGGTAGCTTGAGCAGAAGGCTACAAACTAGAGGCTAACAACAAGTAGTATGGAGATGAAGGCAAGTAGCATCCATGGCAATGGGCAAGTATAGGACAATACTAAGGCGATAGTAGGAATACGGTCACCTATTCTATCCTAGGCACCCTTCCCTTATGACCTCAAGCCCTGTCCCCTCCAACTCATACCCTATCCCCTCCACTCATTCTCCCCTCCCCCTCACACCCCTATCCTCTACCTCACCACTATGTCTCCCACCCCCATAACCCTAAACAAGGAGGGGATGTCCCCAAGTGTGATCTGTGAGTCAACCCTCTGTCTAAGTTGTTGGGTCACAGGCTCCAAGTCACGGTCATGTCGAGGTCTCGCCTCATGGGGGTCTATGTGATCTGGCTGAAAGAACTCCGTGATAGAGCTTTGAGAGGTATCAGTCGAGGGAGAAGTTTGCTCCTGTCTCCATGCTCAGAGTATCCTATCACATTGTCTGAGCATCTTATGAATAAAACCAGCCAAGCATCATTGGTCTGGGTAGGAGAGGACACGGGGCAACATCCCATAACTATCTCTGAAGAGGCAATAGAAACGCCCTTAGATATCATAGTAAATAGGACACCTGAAGATGAAGTGCTCCTCTGTCTCAACCTCCTACATGTCACACAATGTGCATATGTGCCTCTCCTTGGGTAACTACTCTACTCAGCCGCTCTCGATATGAAATCTATGTGAAGAGACCCCAAACTGCCCAAGGGAGATCCTCAGCAAGTGGGGTAGGTGAATCTGCATATATCCTGGTGGATCAATGAAACCCTCCACTGTGATATGTAGGAAGTGATCTTTGTAGAAGCCCCCACCTTCACTGGATAGAGAGAGAGAGTGAGAGAGTGAGAGAGAGAGAGAGAGAGAGAGTGAGAGAGAGAGAGAGAGAGAGAGAGAGAGAGAGAGAGATGGCTCTTAAGAGAGGACTAGAGAAGAAGAAACAAGAGTGCAGAGGTGCGCATGAATAGTGCCTCCTACCATATTAGTAAGTGCTACTTTTGGAGGCAAAGACAAATGCAAACTAGTACCCATATCTCAAGCCCCCATCTCAAGTCAAATGAAACCTATCTGGAAAAGTATCATCTAGTATAGAATAATTTTCACATCTAAAAATCAAATAAAGAAATTATTAAATAAATCATTAATGCTTGGCTACCTCATTAGAGGTCTTATTTCAAGCATTATTTATGAATGCTATAAAACGTTGAGCTTTAAATAGTTTTCTAGCTTCACAACAATCATAATCAACTTCAAAACTGTTATAGTTAATTCTCTAACATTATAACAAGATGTTTGTGACAATTTTATATTTTATTTTTTTGTATATTATAAAACCTTGAAACAAGAACCAAACAATAAAGATGTGGAAAAGGGAAAGGGGGTGGAGATTTTTACTGAGAAAATTATGTGTGTCTATGTGTCTGTGTGTTTGTGTGTGAAAATGAGAAAAGTATTAAGCATGATTAATGTGTGTTTAGACCCATCAAAGATCTATCCTACTATACTACTAGACCAATTTTCAATATCAAAGTAAATCTATTTCAAACATCTACTATTGTCCTTTTCAAACAACTAGTGAGAGTAGTTAGTTATTAACTAACCTCTCAATACCACATAAGTGAGAATAATCCATATCATACCATTCCTCTTAACAAGATGTCAAAGTGGGAGTTAATTATTATACTCATATATATGTCAGTTCATTGCAAAAAGCACAATGATATTGATGAATAGTCTCTAATATAGAGTTCAATTATATTTAGCAATACTTGGAGAAAATCTGTTGTAAAGTGCTCCTCGAAGTTGCCAACACCATGTCTTCATGCCTTAGATTTTCTAATGCAAACCTGATGGAGAGGTATGCCGACTCACCTGCATCCATCCACAAACATAGCACGTTAGAACATGTACACTATGAATTGTGGGACTGCAGGCTTCAATGCTGGCACACAGTTGTTATCCATGTCACTTGATCCAGATTAGCAAAATCAAATCTTTGCATTTTACTATTCCATAGTAATCAGAGGTAGGCAATTAAAGATATGAAGAAATGTATATAAAATATTAGCGAAATCCAAGTAATAAGTGGAATCTCAAATAAACCATAAATATGGAAGTTCGAACCAAGTCCAAGGGAATTCCCAAGGTCAAACCTCAGTATACTTATACCTTTTCTTGATTTCCTGTTGGCTTTTTCCAATTACCAGTAACATAATTAAATTCATGCATACATCAAAATTAAAACAATGGGAAATACCTTGAAAATGAGGTGTTATAAAATCCCAATTATCAATATTTACACTTAATGCCTCCTATACCTTGGGACTTGTCCCTCAACAAAGAAAATAAAATAAATTCCCAAGTTGAATTCCAAAGGTACTTTTGCAAAATATAATCCTACCAAAATCACCCAAATCCTAAACCTAACAAAGTCATCAATCTCTACAATAAAGGAAATGCCATCTTTATAATGTTCTTTTCAAGCAATGGGCATCATGTCTAAAGCATAGGAATCCCAAGTAGAAGGGTGCCTTAGTGCAAGTGTATGATTCCCAAGTAATAAATTGTAGTAAGAAAGTGTTTAAGAATGAAATTTCATCTTAACATAATGAACCTGCCCCACTTGCATATACTTATCAGTTTAGGAAAGGGGATCTACTAGGAAACCATATAAGGAGAATCCAATAGTATGCAACCTTCAATGAGACCCTAACATCCTCTTCCATAATCATGTTCAAAGGCTTCGGTAATGGCATGAAGCCAGGAGGTAAGATGCATGAGTAGTTAAGGGTCAGGGAGATCATAATTACATTTGCATAATTCCATATCAATTTTATTCATTGTCATAATTCCATGACCTTGATATTCATAACAAACATTCGTAGGTAAAAATAAAAATGTTTTTTTAAATTTCAACCTCTCTTTTTCATTCTTCAAATTATCATGGCAATTTAAATATGCTCTAAGGCACTTTTTAGCTCCAAAATACATAGTTTCATACTTGGAAAGACAATGCAAATTTTTAGCTTTAGAGTGCTTTCTTAAAATTAGCATTATATTTAGTTTCTCAAATCATAGTCCATTTTGTAGCTTCATAGTAGTTTTTCTAGCTTCATAGTAGTTTTTATAACTTCATAGTAGGTTTTCCAACTGTGTAACAATTTTTGGGTTTCAATTTGTAAGTTTCATAATATTATTCCACATGAATAATAGAAATAATACCCCAAACCAAATCCCCACTAAAGCACTTAGTCTACGGAGTTTGATGAGGTAGTGTTGCTAATAAATAGATAATTAGTTGTACTTAAAACTAGGAATAGCATAAATTAGCTCATTCACTTACCTCGCATGCATCAGAGCCTACTCTGACATGAATAAAAATTGTAATAATCAACTTTGTTATCTTGGGTATGACCTGAACAAGATTTGATCATGAATCTAACATTAAGGGTACTCAAATTTAGTGTACAGTTGCGTGATGTGATCAAAAAATAGACATTTTCAAGTGTGGCTATGGCAGATTGCCTAGGATTTCATGTTTTGGATTAAGAAAATAAACTAAGTGATTCAATGATGCAACTAAAAGAGCTTACCCTTTCGCAAAAGGCTCTCTATATATTGATGCAACTTACGAGCTTACCACTTTTGCGTTAGACCTAATGTAGTATCATTTGCAAGTGTATCCTTTGATATATTGGTCACGAGGATCGATCCCTTAAAAGTAGCATCGGATATGTGCAGGTTCAAATAACGCACCTGCACAAGCATGTTTTTTTATGATTATGCATGGCACTAGGTGAAAAGCATGGTTTAATGCATGATTGACCATACAAACCACATCCGATGGGCATGATACTTTGCACCTACCTCAACATAGGTGGGATTGATTGACACATGTATAAAGTGGTATGCCCATTAGAAATGTGCACATTTGAATAACACACCTCGAGGCATATTTTTGGGCACTAGGTGAAAAACACGGTTTAACAATTAATTGACCATGCGAACCACATCCAATGGGCATGATACTTTGCATGTGCCTTGAAATAGGTGGTATTGATGTGTGTTCAATGGTATATGTCCATCGGATATTTGCAAGTTTGAATAACACATCTTGAGGCATGTTTTTTTATTATTGTGCATGACACTAGGTGAAAAACCACATAGGTTATATTGACAGATTACAAAGCATGGTGACCAATGGATATGTGCAGGCTCGAATAACACACCTGGAAGCATGTTTTTTGACGATTATGCATGATGTGTTCAATGGTATATGTCCATCGGATATTTGCAAGTTTGAATAACACATCTTGAGGCATGTTTTTTTATTATTGTGCATGACACTAGGTGAAAAACCACATAGGTTATATTGACACATTACAAAGCATGGTGACCAATGGATATGTGCAGGCTCGAATAACACACCTGGAAGCATGTTTTTTGACGATTATGCATGATGCTAGGTGAAAAACATGATTTAATGTGCAATCCACCATACAAACCACATATGATTGGCATGACACTTTTCTCATGGCTCAACATAGGTGGGATTCATGCATGTGCAAAGGAGGATATCCATCAGATATGTGCAGGTTCAAATAACATACCTACAAGCGTGTGTTTTTATGATTGTGCATAATACTAGGTGAAATACATGATTTAATGCGTGATCGACCATACAAACCGCATCTGATGGGCATGATACTTTGCACATGCCTCAAAATATCACGTATTGACACATGAGCAAAGCATTATGCCCATCACATACATGTAAGTCACCTCCAGGTGTGTCTTCTGAGGATTGTGCATGATACTAGGTGAAAAACATGGTTTAATGCGTGATCGACAATACAAACCACATCCAATGGGCAAGATACTCTACATGTGCCTCCACATAGCTATAATTATTGTGCGTGCAAGGCAAGGTGCCCATAGAATAGTTGCAGGTTCAAATAATACACCTCAAAGCGTGTTTTTTGACAATTACACATGACACTAGAAGAAAAGCATGGTTTAATGCGAGATTGAACATGCAAACCACATTAGATTGGCACAATACTTTGCACATGCCTCAATATAGGTGTTATTGACACGTGTGCAAATGGGAATGTCCATTGGATACATGTAGGTTTGAATAAGACACCGGCAAGTGTGTTTTTTGACTATTATGCATGACATTAGATGAAAAACATGGTCTAATGCCTGATTGACCATACAAACCACATCTGATGGGCATGATACTTTGAACTTGCCTCAACATAAGTGGTATTGATGTGTGTGCAAAGCATGATTCCCATTGGATACATACAAGTTTGAATAACACACCTCTAGGCATGTTTTTTGACGATTATGCATGATAGTAGATGAAAAACATGATTTAATGCGTAATTGACCATACAAACAACATCTGATGAGCATGATACCTTGCATGTGACATGAAATATGTGGATTGACGTGTGTGCAAATCATGATGCCCATCGTATATGTGCACCTTTGAATAACACACCTCAGAGCATGTTTTTGGATGATTGTGCATGACACTAGGTGAAAAACATGGTTTGATGGGTGATCAACCATGCGGACAACATCCGATGGCCATGATACTGTGTACGCACCTCCAAGTTATTGGGATTGATGTGTATGCAAAGCGGGATGCCCATCGAATACGTGCAAGTTTGAATAACACACCTTGAGGCATGTTTTTTGACGATTATGCATGACACTAGGTGAAAAACATGGTTTAATGCATGATCGACCATACAAACCACATCCGATGGGCAAGATACTTTTCACATGCCTCAATATAGGTGGGATTGATGCATGTTCAAAGCACAATGCCCATCAAATTCTTGTGCCTTCTAATAACACACATCGGAGCATGTTTTGGATGATTGTGCATGACACTAGGTGAAAAACATGGTTTGATGGGTGATCAAACATGCGAACCACATTTTATGGGCACAATACTTTGCACCCACATTCACATAGTTGGTATTGATGCGTGTGTAAAGTGGTATGCCCATCCGATACATACAGGTTCGAATAACACACCTCGAGGTGTGTAAATAACTAAATAAATAAGTATATATATAATATAAATAGATGGAAATATTTACATATATAATAGAAATAAATAAATAAATATTATATATATAAATAGAAATATAGATGTATATATATAATATTTATATATATAATAGAAATAAATATCTTTATTTACTTTTATTTATAGTATATGTAATATATTTTTTTAATTTATATTTATATTTATATTTATATAATTTATATATATATATATATGTGTATAATTTATATATATATATATAATAAATATAAATATATAGATCAATAGAGAGAGAGAGAGAGAATATATTATATATCCCACCTTGAGACCCAACGGAGTGGGTCTCTAACCCGTCATAGATGGGTAATATAACTCATATATATATATATTATATATATATATATACACATAGATATACATACATACATACATACATACATACATATATATATGTATGTATGTATGTATGTATAAATAAATAAATATGTATATACATGTATAAATATACATATACATATACATACATACATTTATTTATTTATTTATTTATTTATTTATGTATGTATGTATGTATGTATACAAATATTTTTATTTTATTTTTTAATATGTGTGTGTGTGTGTGCGTGCGCGCACTTGAAAATATTATGTATGTCACTTATAATATTATTGTAGATTATTAAAAAGAGACTAATATTTATGTAATTGTTGCTACTGCAGCTTGTTGCAAAGAACTCTCAAAAAGGACATCGCTATAGATTTTTTTCTAGGGATGGAGGTGATTTTATGTAAGAAAAGAGACGTAGTTGCATTTGCTACAATCCATGGCAGTGATCCAAATTCTCTTTATCACTTTAAAAGACTTGGCAAAGATAAGGTGGTAGTTATTGTATCAAAGATTCTTAGTGCACATGTTGACCTAAAGCATAAGTATGGAGATATGGAAATACTTGGAGATGTTATGCCTTATAATGTGTTCAACAAATCATTTATTGCTTGGGATAGAGATGAGACTTATCCAACACATATCATCAAGAATACAAAGTGCGTCTCTTTGGATTTCAGTGTGGGAATGATAGCATTTGCAAATAAGAACATAGCAGAAGGTCAAGTTTTGGGGTTTGAACAATTGGATCAATGGCCATTTGCATAGATGAGGATTGTGAAAGTTATTGATGATGGTATGGATGATAACGCAGCATCATTGGATGGTCCCTATTATGAGGAAGTAAAATATTTGAGATGGAGCATGCAATTTTTGAAGATTAAAAAGGACAAGTGGTTTTCAATAATAAAGATAAGGTATACTACAATTTCAAAGGATGTAAAGAATATGCCAATGAGCCAAGATTTGTCCCTTCAGACATGGATGATTTCAATGGATGCAAGTATAGAAGTGACATCTTATCAGGAGTGGATGAGTTCATTGGTACCGATAAAGATAAAGAATTCAGAAATAATGCCTTATCTGGAGTGGATTAATTCATGCATTTTGAGAAAGGCAAAGACATCAAAAGTGTTGTCCCTTCAAAATTAGATGATTTCAATGCAATCATCTATGGAAGTGACATCTTATCAGAAGTGGATGAGTTCAATGGTACTGAGAAGGCAAAAGATTTTAGAAGCGATGTCTTATCTAGAGTCGATGAATTCATGTACGTCGAGAAGGATAAAGATATCATCAGTGTTGTACCCTCAAACTTGGATGATTTTAGTGCACTTAGCTACAGAAGTGATATCTTATTGGGAGTGGATGAGTTCATTACTGCAAGAAAGAAATTGGTTTTAGAAGTGATGTCTTATCTGGAGTGGATGAATTCACACACATTGATAAGGGCAAAGAGTTTGAAAGTGTTGGCTTATCACACATGGATGACATCAGTATTGATTCCAATGGTCCAACAATTGCTTCAAAAACAAGAATGAAATCAACAAAGGACTATTTGGTATTTGACTTTGACTATGATAAGATCAAGGATGCAATATCCCATGAAAATAAAGTGACAAATAAATTTGATGGGGGAGAAGTGTACAAATTCAAATAAGGATGTACAGAAGAAACAAAAATGGGAAAGTGACTCTAGGAAGATGTAGAAAAGCAACAAATAAGGCGAATTTCTGAATTTTTGAAACTTTGCCAAACTTTACGATGAAATTTCTGTACTCGTAGGGGAATAAGAGTAATGAATGAAGATGTTATGCTAAAAGCAATGCAATCTACATGTTGTAAGCACAAATGTATGCTAACTATTAACTTACATGACATCAATGCGTGCAAAGAATAGGTGTGGCAAAGGAGAGGGAGCAAAAGAAATGAATACCTACTCAAGTCTCTCTTGTTTTTTAGTAAATGACAAGAAAAAAAAAATTTTGGAAAACATATAAAGCCTCTCATAAATGGAAAAAGTATTTGCAATAATGCATATCGCATTACTACAAGATTATCACATGGCACATACTAGGATTTGGCTAATAAAGCAAAGTATGGACTAAAATTTAGCATTCATGGAAACATAGGAAGGCCCAAAACAAAAGCCTTGATGGTCTCGACAACACAATTTTCAGAGACTACATTCATGAAAATGCTTTACCTCAACCCGATCTATCTGAAATGCATCTTCCGATAGGTTTGACAAAAAAATAAGTATTTAATTCTATTGGAGAAACACAGAGGAAAAGAGGGCATGCTCTGACATCTTTTTACAATTTGTATACTCTTTGGAAGAAGAGCTTTGGACATAATAAGATCCCAAAGAGGCAAAAAATGTCAAAGTGCAGTGACTATGATGATCTAAAGCGAACACTTGAGAGTGCAACGTCTCCAAAACAAAGAGAAGCATACAGAAAAAAGAGAGAATTTCACGTGCATTATTATAGATGGTATAGATCAGAATACAAGAACATTACCTGGATTCGTTAACACTCCACCTAAGCTACAAGGAAGGTACTTTTTGAAGACACATTTATGTGGAGTGTTAGTGCATGGATATAAGTTTTTTACAGACATATGGATTGATTCCCTAATCTACATGATAGCAATCAAGTTGGGACATCTGTTTTGAAGGCAATTCAAAGTGTACATAAATTTTTAAACATCCCCACAAAAGATTAACATGGATTTATCACGGTAAGTCCATTGGTAACACTTTGTTTTATAAAATTTGACAAGGGTGTGAAGCAATGGGACAACCTTGCTCAAAAAAATGGCAACATGCGACCATGCCACTGAAGAACAATCCAGCAAGAAGAGACTTTACCACCTCCACATTGATTTAGAAGAAGAGTATGCACCTATGCAAAAACTACAGCAGGGTCCACAAGTAGGTGCAATGCATAGAGAGAACATGAGGATAGAAGGCTTACAGCATATTGATTTATGGTGTGATGGAAGCATTTACCCAAAATGTCCAATCAGTAACGTTACTCCTCCATTTTCCAATCCAACAACACTACTAAAGTTTCTAGGTGATGGCAATAAGGGCCTACTTGGATATGTCAAATCTCAATCTGCGGCCGTGGAAATGTACAAAAGCTTTTACCAATAAGAGATGGGAATGAAATTGCAATAGGTAGCAAAAAGCTCTAAATTGAAAGAGCAGCTACAAAAAGAAACTGAAGAACACAAATGGAAAGAAGATGTTGAGGAAAGCCAAAAGAAAATCCACACCCTTAGGAGATAGACTTAGAAATATAAAAATGCGTAACCTTGCGAATTTGAAAGCTGGCAGCAAAGGATGCAAGTGCAGAGTTCGGGAAGCAAGGTAAGTTTTCTTTTGCTTTTACGATTTTGAATGCAACACAAAGACAATGATAATAGCAATTGAGATTAGAAAAACTCTTTTGTTTGTGTTTATTGTAGGAAAATTCTTGAGCCTCAAAAGGAATTTGTTGATCCTAATGCCCCTCCAATAAAACAAATGAAAGGTTTTTTGTCAACTACAATTTCGAAAAGTATGCTAAAGGAGAAAAAAATTAAAACAATCAAACGTAGTGTTGTGAAACAGTTTGTAGATACAAACAAAGTTTATGTGAATGTAATCCAAGGGGCACTCGACGAGTGGAATGAGCAAGAAAGGTTACACTTACATTTTCAATGCAGTATCAACAACTTGAAAGATTAAGAGGCCTACTCAACCAACAAGTAGATGATTATATTGGAAATTGTATGCATATTGAAGGAGTGTATGAAAGTGACAAGGGGGCCATGCTATATAACTCTTTTAACAATAGTTTTGTCAATCTTCAACACATGCAAAGGAGAATGGTTGAGTTTTATGATATGATATTTGAAGAGTACCAGGGGCTTCTAAAATTTGTTATAAAGCTGGATGAATGTGAAATTGTCAAGGAGAAAAAGATTGAATGAATGACCATCATTCTAATGAACATTGCTCTTGATCCCTCGATTACAACAGCAGACTCAATACACTTTAATGTGCAATCAAAAAAGGTGGCTAGGAACATTTGAGGTAAGCACACACTTGGATTGAAAGTGGTTTTTTAGAAGTATAATGTATTTATTAATGTCTGAATATTCAATTGTATTTTCAATGGTTGGTTAAAATAGAGGACCACCAAACTCTCGATTGGGTATTCCAATGCACAGAAATACCTGCAGTTATTATTAAAGATCAAGTTCAAGGAGGGTATCTACATGTTGGTGGCAAAGGTGATTTCTAGGTTGATTGGCATATGGCAAGCGGCCTCAAGACCCTCAAGTGTATGTTCAACATAAGCAAAGGAGGTAATTCAAAATCTCCATGCCTTTACTGCAAGGAGCTAGCATATGTCATGGATCCCAAATGGTGGAGGAAGGCACCTAACATAGATAAGGTTGATCCAAATTTCAAAGCCATTCTTGATATCCCTTTGTGTAATGTACATATATGCACATTACATGCTTTATGTTAAATCATCGAGAAGCTGGTATTTTTGTATATTGGTTTTGCTTGGAAGTTTCATCTTGAAAAGCATAGGAATGATGCACTTCAAGCAATCAAGAAAGTATGTCGGACATTGGTCTCCATGGAGGAGATGTTCATACCACAATAGATCTAAAAAAATCAAAAAATGGAATGGAAGTGCCCATCAAGCCATCTATTTGTGGAGTGAATTGCTAGAAGTTCTTTATCACAAACACAGGGCAAGAGAAACCAAGAAAACAATCACGCTATGTTTCAAGAGTGTAGTATGGAATTTGGAGGCACATACACAATGCAATTAAAGATCATGAAGCAAATGGAATCGCATGAACTGTTAAAACAGAAGTATGGAAACTCTTCGACAAGCTTTTCATACTTGTTGACAAATAGACTTGGACCAAGAATGATCACCATGCATTGGAGGAGAAATTGAAGACTTTTGGAAAGTCAATGAAAAAACTTAGACAACTTGCAACATAACACATTACATGGTAATAAAGTTTCATTCTTTTCTTACTGTCATTTCTTTATGTTATCTCTTAACAACAGAATGTGACTTCTTGTTTATTATAGATGTAGCATATTCTGTACAACCATCTTCCATATTTTGTTAAAAAATATGGATGCCTTATAATTTGGTCAACTCAGGGAATGGAGAAGTTTCATTACACAGCACGAAATGCCTTTTTTTGACATACACAACATTTTGGAGGAGCATAGAAGGAAAATAGCCTCAAAGAAGTTTTCAAGTGGTTCTATTGATGTATGCTACAAAGGTTGCAATGTTAGGAAAAACTGGCAACATCAAAAGTCAAACTAGCATTCAAGATGGCCCAAAAAGAAAGAAGAAGAATCTTGGATAACTCAACTACTGCACAGAGACATGCGGAATGGAGACAATAAAAGACTTTTTTGAACCACAGGTGGATCGATAGAGCTTAGGAACTTTGTAACAAAGTGTATAATGTACAGCTCAGTAGAGCAATGCAATGACTATATTATGTAAAATTTGCAAATTCAATACATGTACGCTTAAGTTCCTAAAGTAAATCGATGGCTATATGATACAAGGTTTGAAATTCAATACAAGTATTGTCAAAAGAAAAGATGCAGTATGATTTAAAATAAATTTCTATGCTTTGCAAGAGTTTGAAAGCCTACTAACAATACAAAGTTTGTACAATCACTATAGTTAAAACATTGACTATATGATGCTTGATTTTTGCATTGTACTGAACTAACTTTTCTCTAGCTAAATCTAAATGCCCTCTTTGCAACTTTAATTGCTAGCATCTTTTGAAATCTCATCAATAGGACTATCTTCCACCTCTGCCTTTTCAACTTCTGCCTACTGCCTCTCTAGCTATTGAGAGCTTGGTATGATGAAGTCCATCCCTATTATAAATATACTTTGTTTATGCATCCACCAAAGAGTAAAGTGTGCTCAAGAAAGCGATTTGAGCTGTTGGGCCAGGCTCTAACACTCCAAACTACTTTCTTAAGCACAAATCTTAAATTTCTTTGGAAAGAGCACAAAATGCACATGTGTTTGGAATCTAGTAGGTTATATTGGAAAAGTATGCTCAAGAAGGCGATTTGGTCTATTGGTCTTGTACCAACTCTGCAAATCACTTTCTTAGGCACACATCTACCAAAGGTTTTGATTTAGGATTCTTGCTAGTGATATTCTCTACAGTCTTCTAGATGTATTTGGAAATTGCAACATTTTGTGAAAATTTGGAGACGCAGATCTAGTGTGCTCAAGAAAGAGATTTGGGATCCCCTCAACACTAAAAATCACTTTCTTAGGCACATGTATGAAGTTTTTTCCAAGGGTAGTTTGTTTTGAATTAGGAATTGCTTTTTCATTTGAGATTTTGGTGATGCTGTTCTCCTTAGGCTTCTAAAAGGTAGTTGGCAATTGAAACACTAGGTGAAAATCTAAGTACTAGGTATAATGTGCTCAAGAAATTGACTTGGGATGTTCCAAACCTTAGAATTGCTTTCTTAGGCATATGTATCCAGTGTGTTATGAGGGTAGTTTGTTCTGAAGTAGCCCGGCATCAATTTCTTCCTATTTATTTATGTTGGAACCATATGTGATTGTGTTAATTAATATTTAGAAATGTGCTTGGATAGTATTGATTCTCTACACTGCTGGTTGTGTCATCTTTCAGTTGTGTTGGCCTTCTTATCAATTCAATGGAATGTGAGAGATAAACAAATTATGTGGGACATAGTTTCAATAACGTGCCTAAGAAAGCGATTTAGCCTGTTGAACAACTCCTAACCCTCCAAATCGCATTCTTAAGCACATTTTTGCATATGTTCTTAGTGCATGTTTTGTCTTGCTCTTCTTCTTCTACAAGGCCAATAGGGACTACTTTTGACTTTGTACATTACTAGTTGTGTTATCTTTCAGCTATGTTGGAATTCTGATCTATTTAGTGGAATGTGAGAGACAAACATGTTGTTTGGGATAGTTTTTCAATAACGTGCTTAAGGAAGCAATTTGGCCTGTTGGACTATTCCCAACCCACAAAATCACTTTCTTGAGCACATTTTTGCATATGTTCTTGTTGCATGTTTTGTCTTGCTCTTCTTTTTCTACAGGGCCGATTGTGACTACTTCTCTAATGAAGCTCTTGCTTGTGCAGGCTAGAAGACTATCATGGCAAGGACAAAGTAGATAGCCAGGGTGGTTGGTAAGGGGCCTCCCATTGCTCAAGCTGACACTGCCCTATTGCTAGTGCCAATGTCAGAGGATCTCATAAGAGGAAAGGGAAATCCATGCATATCCTCAAACAGGCAAAGAAGAGGAGGTGCTATTCCCAGAAGGTGTCAGTGCTTATGGAGATAAGCAAGGCACCAAAGGCCATGGAATATGCAATACCAAAGGCTCCCTTTCAAAGACTTGTGAGGGAGATCTATGATGAGAATCAATTATGTTATGGATGGCATAGGTCTGCAATGTTTTCCGTCCAAGAGTCAGCTAAAGATTGGATGATAGAATTCTTCCAAGATAGCATGATTGTTGCTACTCATACTCATAGGGTTACTTTGATGGTGAAGGATTTTGAAACACTTAAGAGAGTTTGTTATAGATATGATAGACTCCTTCATCCTTGCAATTGGGTGGACTTGGAAATGAGGGATATTCTATTTATGCCACCAGCAAGGAAACCAAAGGATGATGGGATACATATAGAGGAGGTAACACACAGCAAGGACACAAGGGTCAAGGTTGCTTATGGGTAGGCCATGATAGAGGAGAGGGATTCTTCCAATAGGCAATTCATCCAAGATACTGCACCATACTCTGGTGTAGAATGGAATATCCAAGGCACAATGATCCGAGTACTTCATAGCATGAGCAAATAATACGCGGCAACATTGACTGCTTCCTTCGCTGAAGTGCTATCTTCTGCAAAACATTGGAATACATTCTGGAGGTCCCCACCTACCTTGATCGCCATTTGCCTCCACTCAATTTCAACCCCAATGAACATATCGATGCTCAAATTACAAGCCGACTCTAAGAAAGAGTCATCTTCTTAGAAGCATGCCATGTATCTCTGTTCGAACAAATGGTGGATATAGGCTACCTAGAAATAGAGCAAAAATTGTATGGTGCCAAGGCTTTATAGTAGGATCGACTAGCACGACACAAGTTCCACAACCACTGGATTTCACACATGGCAACCCAGCTACATGATCACAATAAGCCATAACCTGAGGACAGGTAATAAAATGGATCTGGGAGTATAATGTCTCTGTGCCAACATGGACTCAAGTAGTACAGAATGTGTGTGTAGAGTAGCGACAAAGCTCCGCGTGTGTACTTGCATAAGGCTAGGAATAATCTCTCTTAGGAATCCTCAAAATGCAAGTTCTACTTGCAACTTCTACTTGTAACTCCTACATGCAACTCCTACGTGTGATTCCTACATGCATGTTCTACATGCAACTCCTACATGCAACATGCGAGTTCTACATGCAACTCCTACATACAACATGCAACTCCTACATGCAAGTTCTACATGTAGAGAGAGAATGTCTTACAATTCCTACATGCAGAGAGAGAAGCTCTCCAACTTGTATAAATACCCCATAATGGAATGAATCCCACAATCTTTGGGGCATTGTGTTGAGTTCCACTTTGGTATTCCAAGCAATTGTCTCAAGTATCCATGCTTCCTTGCACTCCATGTCCAAAAGCATGTCCTAATCTTGCAACTCCTCCTTCCCTCTCCTCTAACCTTGCAACCCATCCCCTCCTCCTCCTCCTCCTCCTCCTCCTCCTCCTCCCTCCTCCCTCCTCCTCCTCCTCCTCCTCCTCCTCCTCCTCCTCTCTCTCCTTTCCCCCCATGATCTTACATCTTCTTCCTCTCCCACTCCTTTGCTCCCCCTAAACCCTTAAATCCTCAACCCTTAACCTCCATGATCTACGAGGGAGATGAGCTCTTCACTATGTACTCTACCATGAACCTTGGATCCTCCTTCTAACCCTTGAACCTCTTCTAAACTTTGGAACCTCTCTCTGAACCTTTGTACCTCCTTCTAAAACCTAAACCTCCCTCTAACCCTTAAACTCCTCCTAAACCCTTCAACCCCCAATGAAAGTGAAAGCCTTCATTACCCCAGCCATGATGATGCATGTCCCTTTCACACATGCATACACTATGTTTTATTACCACACTTAAGCCTACGTCTCTCACTGAAATATGACTCGAGGTCCTAAGCTACACTTATACCTCTACAAACAACAACACCAATATATCTATAGGTGAAGAAAGCCTCGAAACCTTGCATACTGAGAATACCCTACTCTTCCTATGAAAGCCATGGGAAAGAGCCAAAAAAAACTTTGTAGAAGCCTTAAATTAAATAATATTAAGGTGTGTGCAAAGTATCGTACCCATCATACAAAGGCACATACAATGGGAGCAAGCAGATGCATACTTTTTGATACTCAGGTATGCGGTGGAAAACAAGAAAATAAGCATGCCTACCCATGCAAACAATGCTTGATGGATAAGACACTTTGCACGAGACTTAAAGTAAACAATATTAAGGTGTGTGCAAACTATCATACCAATTGTACAAAGGCACATATGATGGAAGCATGCAAATGCATATTTTTAGATACTTAGGTATGAGATGTTGTGGAAAATAAGAAAATATGCATGTCCAACCATCCGTGTGATATCAGATGGTCATGAAACTTTGCACAGGACTTAAAGTGAATAAGATTAAGGCATGTTCAAATTATCTTACCATCAAACAAAGGCACATATGATGGGAGCAAGCAGATGTGTATTTTTTGTTTACTCATGTATGAGAGTACGTGGTGGAAAACAAGAAAATAAGCATGCCCAATGGTGCAAACGGTGCCTGATAGGCATGATACATTGCACGGTCCTTTGACTAAATAAGATTAAATCATGTGCAAAGTATCACACCCATCCAAAAAGGGCACATGTGATAGGAGCACGCCGATGCTTATTTCTTGATATTGACATATGAGACGTGGTGAAAACAAGAAAATAGCATGTCCAACCATGCGAATGATATTGGATGGTTATGGTACTTTGAAAGTCCCTTAAAGTGAATAAGATTAAGGCATGTTCAAAGTTTCATACCCTCATCATACCCATCCAACAAAGGCACATGTGATCAATTAACTATACTATTAGAGATAGCTTATTTGGTGCACTGGACTTGGCTCAAGATGAAGCCATTGATGTAAATAGTACTAATGATTGATTATTTTTTCATAGACAAGGTATGAGAACCATTGATGGTGACATTTATTTACTATTAATGTGACAATTCCTTATAGCCCTCTCTCATTTTCCCTTGGATCATTATGTTAAGTATAATGGAAAAACATCCAAATTAGGCTCTTCCAAGGGGACAACATCCAAAATACCCATCATTATTTCCCTCCTCTTTCTCCTCCATGACATAATCCATTAGTGTCAATATATATCGACACTGTTTTAATGTCGGTATATACCAACACTCTTTAGTGTCAGTATATATCAACATAAAACCTGCTCCACATTGTACCGATGGCTTTCATGCCTGCACGTGCTAAATGTTGGCATGAAAAATGATGGAAAATGACGGACTAGTGTCAGAATCCACTTAGACCTTAGTTGGGAAGATAGGTGTTATAAACATAGCTCCCTGGTTATCAAAGTCTCACAATAAAAAATTAATAGTTAACCATAAACCTATCGAGCTTGTTTTAAACTTATGAGTGTCAACAAGTAGATTGGAGTAACCATAAGTGAATTCTGAGATTCGGAGATTATAGAGGGTGAATTTGTAACTTTTCTAGAAGGAAAGTGTAAGTAAAAGAAGGGGGGGGAGGAAAAGGGATAATAGCGTAATAGCATAATAGGGTAGTGGGGTGATAAGGAAATGGATGGGAATAATAGAATGAGGGAAGTGGGACATTAATGCATAAGGAGGGGGGAGGAATTTGATTGAGCTAAAAAATGGAGATAGAGATAAGGGGAGCTGGGAGTCAATGGTTAGATACTGTGAAATTTGGATTAGAATTTAAAAGAAAAGCATTAAAGATGTAGACATCCCATTTAACTAGTGAAAAAATTAGAGAAATTTCAAGTATATAAAAATCTATTTAAAATCTCTAATGCTTCCTCTTAGGTCTTATCAAGCTTCGCTAAAGAATACAAATCACTTGTTACTTATAGTCCACAAATAGTAAGGAGGGCTCTCAGAAACCAAACCTAGTGCCTCATAAAAATTACGAGTCTAGATTTTGCCAAGGGAAACCATATAGAGCATAGTGCAACCTTTATGTTATGTAACATAAATACCCATGGCATTTGTAATTTCTCAAATTTCAAAATTATTGGTACTCAATCAATTAATGGGAGTTTTGCATGAAAATCCCAACCAATAATTAAATGTCCAAAGAAGATACCTTCTATTATTAAAAGAAAAATTCCTAGGTAACAAACAAAACTCCAAAGGAAATACCCTCTTTCTCTAACCTTCATAATAAGTACCATCCAAGCTCATTCCTTGGCCATCCATGGTCCTTTCCAAAGTTCAATGATCTAAGTTCTGCAAAACCAAGTGTCTTAAGAAATCCCAACATGAGGTAAGAGCTTTTCCCACACCTAGGGAACCATTCACAAGTGTAAAGTAAGGACATATTACCGAAGTATAAGGGAAAAGTAATATCCTAATAATCACAATCAACATATACCCTTCTCAATAGTTTCCTAGGGCATCATGTATTTATGAACACAAATCTCCTTGGCATTCATAATCATTCCAGTAATCCAATGTAGGCATCTCCCTAGTCCATGTCTAATCTGGAGGAATCAATCTTGCCCAACCAAGTTTAGGATAATGATATAAAGTCAAGAAGCAAGATGGATTCAAAGTTGGAGGATAGTGAAACCATAATCATATAACCTCCCGAAAAAATCTACTATAATATCATAAATATTCTAATCATAGATTCCAATTAATAAAGGGGATTCTATTAGACATCCTTGACAAGAGAGGGATACAAGAATTGTTATGTATCATAAATCAAGGATCCATTATTCAAACTTGATGTATGTGCCAAGACCAAAATAAATATGCATGAGTAGGAAGTAAATCAAGCACTAGAAGACATTTTTTAAAATGACTCAGTGCCTCTCTTGCCAGTCAATCTAGCAAGCCTACAACATCAGGAACATATGGCAAAGCTTTTTATGACCATATCTCTTGTGCCATTTCACAGATAATGGCATCTGTTGCGGTTGAGCTGACATGGCATGCTTATCTAGTACTATAGCTAGCATTTTGTACAGTGTCCTTCCTTGACACCTTTTGCTACTATTAGCTGCTGACATCTTCTGGATTTGTCTCTAGTGGTGCATTCATCTCTATCGAAGATGACTCGGTAGTTGTGTTCCATCATTTGACCTACTGACAAGAGGTTCTTACTGAGCTTCGAAACATAGAGTATATCTTTCACCAATTCTTTCATACTAGTGAAATTGTTCATAGGGATAACACCTATCCCTTGAATTGGATTCGGTGTATTATCTACTGTGTAGATGACATTCTTTTGACCTTCTGATGGTTTCATCTCTGTGAACCATTTCTGATGATTTGTCATGTGAGACAATGCACCACTGTCATTATACCAAGGATCCTCTTCTACTTGGTCGACTTGATAAGCTAAAATTCTCTTTGGGATTGTAATCAATGTCTGGGTACACTGTATCAGTCTGTTGCATTTCCTCATTTGCAAGAAACATATTCCCATGTTCATTTGCAAAATGACTGTGACTAGAATGTCCACCACGATGATTTCCTCTTCCACGAAAATTTCCTCGATTACTGCTGGATTGACTACCTTGGTTGTACTACTTCTTGCGGCAATCTCTTTCATAGTGCCCAAACTTATGACAATCGTTGCACTGGATGTTTGACACGTTGGTGGATGCATTCTCTCGTCCTTGGAATCTTTCTCAGTTGGAATGATTTCCTCTTTGTTTATTATGATGTTGCTGAGGATGATGCTGATGCTAATGCTGATTCTAACCTTGTTGATGATGTCCTTGTTGTTGCTAATGATTACCACTTCGTTGCAATGATCTACCTTGTGCCTCTACCTCTGCTACCTCTGCTTCTATCTGAAGCTATGAAAGCCTGATCATTAGAATGACCTTTGCATGCTTGAATGGATTGAGTCCTAAGTTCTTTACTAAGACTGACTGACTGGAGCTCTTCAAGTGTCAGAATTTGCCGTTGTATGGCAATACTCTGGACTAGATTCTCATATCCCTCTCCTAGTCCATTCAGGATTATTTGAACCATTTCTGCGGGGTTCATAGTCTTTCCTGCTACTGTGAATTGATTGTTGTAGTCTTTTATCCAGAGTACATAAGCATGACCGATCTCACTACTATTGCAAAAACTCTGGTTGATTTGGTTTCTTAGTGTGAGAATCCTAGAAGTGTTCTTTGACTCATAGAGAGCTACAAACATATCCCATGCTTCTTTCGATGTCTTAACTGTGTTGAGCTGTCCTAGCATGACATCTTGCACATTATACTTGATCAGATGATATGCATACTTGTCTTTCTTATCCCATTCTGCCTGAGCTCGGGCAATGGTAGGATCTGCTATAGGTGCAAAAACTATTTGTGTAGCTCTAGATCCCGCTGCATGTTGTAACAACAACTGGTGGAGTAGAGCTACTGCTGGCTGGATCGTCCAATGGTCTAGATCCATCGACATACTCCCATTTATCCTAAACTACAAGAATGGTTTCCATTAGGTATTTCCATGTGCCGTAATTGGAGTTGTCTAGCATAGCAGATGCCTCCAAATTGAGGTTGCTAGTCGTAGACATGGTGCAAGAAATGTACTCAAAGTGTCATGAAAATGACTATATGAATCAACTACAAAACACTGACTGTGCCAAGTGAAATATGAACTGTTGGTGAAGATAAAACTACAATATATAAAATCCGATCTGTGTTACAAGGCTTGTGGGGTAAATGATGCCGGGAATAGCTAAGAGGCTTTACAAGGCTGAAATAATGTGCACTATGTCGTGAAATAATCGAATAGGCTTTACAATGACGGCATGTGTGTGTGAAATCAAATCATGTGCTATCTGCCCACTAAACAATCGGCAATGCCTCTGAACACTTTGGAGTCTGCTTACTGAACTGATGAACATCAAGTTTCAGGTCATGTGATGATGTGAAACCATATGTGAGCGTATGGACTGACTTTGAGTAGGTGCCATTGGGAATTTTGGGCATGGCTTAGATTGGCAACTTGGGGAGATTCAAAGCGTCTGCTCTATGGCAATCTAGTATACTCTGATCTAGATCTATACCAACCGTTGATCGATGAAAGAATAGCAAATAATTTCTTTTATTTTGTTCTTTTTAATTGCTGGGTGAGATGCGTCGATGTAGAGGTTGATGTGCATGTAGGAAGTGATTTTGTCAGAGAAGCTTAAAAGTAAGTGTAACTTGTGCCAAAATGTGCGCGTTATGTGACGAGTGCATAGAGCACAAAAAATCAAGCGACTTTACTTTTTGGAGCAACCTCAAATTCTTCTTGGATCAAGAGATACGACTTGATCTAGGTGGAGGGGCAAAAGGAGTGCAAATGTGCTCAATGATGATGTGTCACTATGGGTCACATGCAGTGATGATGTGGCATTGTGCCTAGCAAGAGGTGTGCCTATGAAGCAGTGATGAGGTGGTAAGAGTGGTCACATGAAGTGCCTGTGGAGCACTATGTGTGCCTGCAGAGGGTCAGTGTGCCATGTGGCACTGATGACGTGGTAGTGATGACTTAGCTTTGACTTGTCAACTATTGACTGGTCAATTGTTGACTAGTCAACTATTGATTGATGAGGTGTCAGAGGTGCCACGTGTCAAATTTTTAAGCAAACCTTGCTATGGTGACCCAATTAGGGGTTAACCCTGACCCAGGGTTAACTTGACCAACCCTATCCTTTCCTAACCATACTCGGTTCTCTTGACCCAAGGTGGGTGATGGGATTGACTGCCACGTGTCTAGATAAGGTGACATGGCACCTGATGAGCCATTGATGATGTGGCAATGTGGATAAAGACTCCACGTGGGAGCCTATGGTCCAAGCTTTGGATAGGCTAGAATCTTCACAGATTTCGACAGAATCATGGGCTGGACGTAGAATAGCAAGGCGGTGCTAGAGGCGACTTTAGAGGAGTGGGCTAGCTCGTTGGTTTGGCAGCAGTAGGTAGATGATGTAGGTCTATAAGCTCTTGGATGTGAGCTATTGGAGAGCTCTTGTTGAATAGCGTTGTGGTCGTTGGCCCTAACTAGTCTCGATGGTCATAGAGCTATGCAAGCTCTTTGGTATGCTATAGAGTCATGAGTTGCCTTGCAGGAGAAGGCACTAAAGGAGTCATTGCTACAAGCAATCAGGTGCTACAAAGTTATCACTATTGATGGACTCTAGCTCATTTGTTGGCTGAGCGCTGGCCACTCGTCATCTGTGACACAGCTATGTGAAGCGCTTGGAGTAGGCGCTTGGAGCGTTGGAGCGTTGGTGAGGCTGTAGGATGTTGTAGTCGGGGGCAAGGCTTTGGAGGGGACTATTCATGGCGGCTGAGCCAATTGTGTGTTGGTGTTGGCATTGTCTTGCTGCCCATGAGAAGTAGCTTTGCCCAAGCATGCTGGAGAGCAGCCCGTTGGATGTAGCTTTGATAGGCGCTCCTTAGCTTTGATAGGTGCTAGAAGGAGCTGGTCGTCTACTATTTCCCATGTAGCCGAGGGCGCCTTTACTGTTGCCTGCTGAAGGTAGTTCGTAGTAGATAGGTTGTGAGCCGGGACTCCAAGAGGGCTGTTTACTCACTGCCAGTCGTAGGAGAGTCGCAGGCTAGAGAGAAGAGTGAGGTTGGTCGACTTTATGCTCAACAGTACACTATATTGGAAGACAAACCTTATGCTAAATTCGTAGGGAGTGCCTTATGCAAGGCTTTGTTGTGCAAGCTCTTTGGAGCTTGCTCTTGGAGGTCACGATTGTGAGGGATCTTACAATGAACATAAAGTCTCTACGGAAGTGAACTCTCACAAGAACGCTCGAGAAGCTCTCAATTTCTCAATCACTCTATCTCTCTCACAAGAATGAATGGCGCCTCAGTGGAAGGCAGAACCATGCTCTAATACCATGACAAAATATGAAGAGGGGAGAGGAGAAGAGTGGAGATGAGGAGAGAGGGCACAGCTAGAGAGCACACCACAAATGACTAATTGTACACTAGATTTAGTTGAAAATGTAGAATATATACAAACCCATTTAGGGTTAGGGTTAAGGCATCTAACCCTTTCCTTTATAGCACTCTATTGGGTTAGTGCTATGCACATATGATCACATGATGGTGCTATGCACACATGATCACGTGGTGTTGAGTGTGAACTCTCAACAGTTTTCATAGTTATTAAATAATACTTAGACCAGTAGGTCAGGGAGATTCATAGAGAGTATCAAGTGAAAGACACTCAACTAGTTGGTTGAGGGTATCAGTCCCAAGTATCAAAATAACATGCTTCTTATGATAATTAACTCTTCGAGCTTTTAGATATATTATCTCTACCATATGGAGACTTTTTGTGAACATCAAATATGTGAAGAAGAATTGCATGTCCTCGTAAATCTTTCATATCATGGGCAACGGCGGATGCGTCCAATAACTTGATGTTGGTCCAAGTATCACGGCCTAGCAACTAAGGAAAGGGGTTGGTCCCATAGTCCTCGTGCCTCAATCAGGCTTGAAATTTCAATCAGCTGAAACAAGTCGATCCAAGTATAGCCATAAGTCATAAGATTTTTCCTATCTTATAATGGATATACTAGTCTGTGTTCATCCTATCAAACATCTATCCTACTATACTGCTGGACCAGTTTTCAATGTCAAAGTAAACAATTGTAAACATCTACTATTGCCTTTTTCAAACACCTAGTGAGAGTCGTCCATTAATAACCAACCTCTCAATACCGCATAAGTGAGAATAATCCATATCATACCATTCCTCTTAACAAGGTGTCAAAGTGGGAGTCAATTATTATACTCACATTCAAGTCAATAAATTGTAGAAAGTACAATGATACTGATGACTAGTCTCCAATAGAGAGTTCAATCTTAATTATCGGTACTTGGAGATAATCCGCGTTGTAGAGTTCTCCTCGAAGTTGCCAACACCGTATCTTCATGCCTTAGATTATCCGAGGTGGGCAATTAAAGATATGAAGAAATGCATATAAAATGTTAGTGAAATCCAAGTAAGAAGTGGGAATCTCAAATAAACCATAAATATGGGTGTTCCAACCAAGTCCAAGGGAATTCCCAAGGTCAAAAAATCCAAATATAATCTCATTATACTTATACTTTTCCTTGATTTCCTGTTGGCATTTTCCAATTACCAGTATCACAATTAAATTTATGCACACATCAAGTGCTATAAGGTCCTTGAGAAGGTCAAAATTGAAGAATAAACTCCATGCTATATGGCGTTATCATCATATCACACTTAAAATCAGGCTATATTCTGTGGAACTACACACAACTCCATGGTATTATACACAACTATGCCACCATGGAAATCAGTTATATAAAAAGTATTATAGGGAATTTCCCAAAGACTATGTAGTCAAAAGCCACTATGGAAAATACTCATAAGGAATATATGCTTAACCCCATTAAGAGTAAGAGATTATGCTAAGAGATCATGAGTACCAATCTCATCATAGGGAAGAACTTTATAGTTAGGTAAGGGCCATCAAATATATCAATACTAATGATCATGTAGTTTTTTTATATAATACTCAAGAGTGTGAAAAAAATCTATATTGTAAAACAATTAAATTCACTTTCTAAGTGATTTTCAAGGTAAGTTCTTCTAGTCTTATGTAAGAACAACCCAAGTTTATAATGATAGAAGGGAACTTAGTCCACCATTCTCTAGAAGGGAAAATTTCTAAATAAATAAAGAAATTGTAAATCAAATGGAACATAACCCAAGATCTTCCTAAGGGTAAAATATTACCCATGGAACTTTACTTCGCATCTCAAGTTACAGACTCATGACAAATAAATGAGAAATGAGAAATGATGGCCTTTTCCATATATCAATGTATAAAGTGTAATGTGTAAAATATCAAAGTATAAGGTGTAAAGTGTAACCCAAGATCATCCTAAGGGTAAAATATTACCCAAGACCATCCTGAGGGTAAAATTATAAGATGGAAGTTTCCTTGTTATCTCTTTCTTAAACAATGAAATTTATTTTTTTAAAGTGGAAAGTGTGGGGTGCTCTTAAAGGTCGCAAGAGTAAGAATTTGGGACATGGATTTCTAAATTAAAGGAAATTAATGCTGAAAAATACAATTCCGAATATACCAAATGTCTCCCTACCTCATTAAGATAATGCCTTGAGCAATTATATCATGCAATATCATTCAGTGATAGGGGACTTAGTTCTTCTCATGAGCTCATGGATTACTCGTGGAACTATATAGATCATGAGGCCCTTGCAGCCAGCAAGAGACAGGGCTCACTACCTCCATAGCTAGTAGCAAGAAACAAATAATCTACTGGTCTACAATGAATGTCAGAGTTGACCAATAGGGCAACAAAGGAGAAAATGCATTGACCTGAAAGAAACATTGGGATCCTCTACATTATGGAAATGGTTTGAGAATGTTGCTAATGTTATGAAACCTATATTATATGCACTTAGGGCTTTGGACTTAATGGCTCCAACAATTGAAAAAGCATGGATGCACTTTTGGAGTATTGAGCAAGCTCTTATTGCGAGGAATCCCCACCCAGGCCAAGAAAATGAGAGAAGACACTTAATGCTACAAAACGCAAGGAATTGTGGCAATTGTTTAGGCCTCGATCGGAGCAAGCTCACAATCCTTGCATAGCGTTGGGTACCTTTTAGACCCCGAGTGGTGGAATATGAAGCCCAAAGAGATCCCGATTGTTATGCATGACTTTCATACTATCATGCCACAATATTATCCCCAAACCCATGAGTTTGCAAAGTGTTGTAGTGAGTTAGCCAAGTATCGATGCAAGGAGGGGGTTTTTGCAGTGAGCAATGTTCAAGCAGCATTGGCAAAAACTACATTTGCTTGGAAATGGTGGATGATGAATGGTGGCATGTGTGAGCTTCTACACCCAATTGTAATGAGGGTTCTTTCTCAGACATGTCAAACTCAAGTTCAGAAAGAAATTGGAGTCATTATAAGTACATTCATAGTACTTTACAAAATAGAGTTCTAGAGGATCAGGCTGAGAAGCTAGTGTACATCTATGCTAATCATAAAATGCTAGAAACATTAGGAGATATGGGATATGAGGAGAAAGTTCCAAAATGGACCTACAATATCCCACCTGATGCTATCCAACCTGAAGCACTGCCATCATTGTAGATCCCAAAACCCCAAGAAGAAGATGAGGAAGGGACTAATGGTACGACATCTGGGGAGGATGAAGGAAATAATATTCACCTTCCAAATGGGTCTGAAGATGAGGACATTGATGATGAACATGATGAAAATAATGACTTGTGAATTGTGGCAATGCTGGTAATGATGATGATGATAATGGTTTTTGAATGTCTCATTGTATTCTAAATGTGTTCTTATTTTTTGGTTGCAAGTTGCAGGTTTAGGGTGGGATAAAATTTTTGCACTGTATTGTATTGTCTCGTCATATGCTATCGATGGGTGGCAGTATGGTGTTGTCTCATCATGCATTGTAAATGTCTTGTGTTTAGGGTTTGGGCTTTGAAGCAAGCCAACTGGCTTACCACTCACCTTCATATGCAATAGAAGCCTATGTGATGACGTGTGGATGAAGCATATGCAAAGTAATATTTGTTGCCATTGGTAACATTCTTTTTGGCTGACTTTCGAGATATGTTTTAATTGAGAGAGAGAGAGAGAGAGAGAGAGAGATGCATTAATGTCTGCAAGAGGCCTTGCGGGCCTATGAGACAAAGTACAAGCCAAAAAGTAACTCATACAAGCCACTGAGGGCTGAACCAAAGGGTTCACTAAGACCCTTGCTGAAAGTTGAAAAGCTAAAGTGCTAAACTAGTGAATCAAGTGTCCAAATACTAGAGAAGCAAAATCAAAAGCAAAATAGTAGAGAAGCTCAGAGCTACTAGCCCTACTAGTACATGCTCAGGTTCCATATATCCAGGTAACCTAGTGGCTCTCTGATGCTCTTGTATATGTGAGCTATCTCGCGATGTGGGGGAGGGCGTGGTCTCCTTGATCTCTGGGTGATGCCTTGTCTCTATTGGTTGCCTCTGAGAAGGGCTGAGATAGATCGGACCTTGATCCTGGTCCCTCTCTGTGTCACACGTGGAGTGTGTGTCCCTTGTCTGCTAGCAACATCATGGTGCACACTCCCACTGCTAATCCATGATGCTCTCATCTCATCAAGTTCCTCTCCCTCAGCCACACTGGCAGCAACTAAATTAGATGCATAGAAGTCTGTAACAAAAGTATGTGATCTATGATCTCAGTGACCTATGGCATCAGCCCTTGCTGCTCTCTAGTCTATCGCATCAATGTGTCTCTCCATCGTCACATCTCAATCAGGTAGAGACCTGATTGTGAAAATGGATCAGCCGTGTGATTGGACCAAAGCCATGCCCCTCCTGAAAGAGGCAATGATATCATCCCCGGATCTCATAGTAGACTGGACAGACACATAGAAAATGCTCCTCCATCTTGATCTCCTCCATCTAGCATAGTGAGCAAGTCCTTTGCTCTCTGTGTATGCCTACAGCTCTCCTTACCTCAATCTGTAGCAGCAGCTGATGTGATGAGACTTCCAATTGATCAATGGCAACCCTAGTGCATGTGAGACTATCCTGTCCTCGAGATACTGAGGTCTGATGACAAGATCATGCTTTGAGACCCTCAGGAAGTGGTCATGGGTAGAATTGAATCTTGGTGGAGAACTCCTCATGTATGGAGCAACCATATGACGCAGTTGATCTCATTGAATGGGATCATCTCGGGTGGTGCATCTAGACTATATTGAAAGGGGGGAAGTCTGTCCATCTGAATGTCGTGAACCACATGGACATCCATGCGTACCATGCCGTATCAACACCACTCTCTGTTGGTCACTTGGAGGACTCTAATGCTAACCTCGGTAATCTCCATTGGGATAAGGCCTAGACTCTGTGGATGAAAGTCACTGTCTGAAACATGGTGTCAACTTGGATAGGGGTCATGGCGAACTCTGCCTATATAATATGATGGGGGACTGAGTTTTTACTTCGAATCATCCTGGATCCCATAATCACCTGTAGCCTCTCAAATCTCTTCCATTCTGTTGCTAAAATATCACTCCCCCAGAAAGGTGTTACATACATGGTAGTCGGTCTCACCAGCATGTCAAAAAGCCAACCTTTCATTAGAGGGTCCTAGAGTGTACCTGGAAGCATCGCCTCTCTAGTTGCAGGCCATAGCACCCCGTCCTCATGTGTCCTACTATACCCACATGGATCATCGTGAAACGTGGTCCGGTGAACACTATCCCCAAATATGTGTAAGATTGCACTATCTCCATAGGCTTGCCACGGTATGTGAAGCTATGGTGATGGGACACTACTCACAAGGTGTTGAAGATCATAACCTTGGTTTTCCCAAGGTTAGCTATCAAGTCTCTCTCTCTGCAGAACATCTCCAGAGCTTCTAAATGTTTCTGCAGTCCCTCTTTTGAGGATGATATCAGGACTTTGCCATCGGTGTACATCAATATCTGCACCATCTAGTTAGACAAAAACGAACCCTCTCCACCTAGGTGATTGACAAAAGAAGTGATCACATCAATATAGAGCCCGAAAAGAGTCGGTGATAGGGGGCAGACTTGTTTTACTCTGATAGTGCTCTCAACCAAGTGTGATCGGCCTCCTGGGCACGTACCCTCCCTGTTACAGACTCATGGTCCCCCAAATCATGATCTCTGGGAGTTGCAACTCCTGTAACCTCCTGATCAGGCAAGAGAGTGCTTGTTATGAAAGTGCATATAATTCTCCATGACTGGGTGGGTTCTTTAATTTTATGGCAATTTTTATAAAAAATACTTTATTCTTTAGTCTTAAATTTATATTTCAATGGCATATAGAAAATGATTTTTCATTTAGGTTTTAGCATTTTAATGCGAGATAGAAACCTACATATTGTTTTAGGATTGCTAGTTTGCCAATTCGGATGGAATGCACATGTAAGAATTTCCTTTGTTCAAAAAAATTTAATTGCAAATGCTAAATGATTTTCCATTTAGTTGCAAATTTTGATTTAGAATTGCAACCTACTTTATTCTATAAATTTTAATTACTTAATTGCTTTATTCATTCATAATTGCAACCATATAAACTTGAAAGAACATATGGCTTGAAACAAAGTCATATATTTCCATCATAGAGAATATAAACATTGTAAAGAGGTGAAAGTCATGGTCCTGAATACAACTGTCCTAAGCACAACACCATGTACAATGCCATTGATAGTTGGGCTTTACAAAGTGGACAAATAGATCTAGTCATGAAGTAATCTACTAGACAATAAATATGAAATTTATGGTGACACAAGGCTGAGCATAATAGTCAATTGAGTTATCAAACAAACACTGCCATATTGGGCACAAACAATTGTCTGGGTTATCGAAGGGAAGCAGTTGCACGGCATATGGTTGACAAGATGGATGTCGACAAACAGCTAACTGCACCTCCACGCTTACATCTTCGATCAATATTGCATATACATCATGGGCCTCTTGTCGCAACCGTGTGTTGAGGTCCTCCCGACTCATCAACTGGGCATGTAGAGCGATAATCTCATTCTGTAGCTCTGATTCAATTTGCGGTCTTTCGGTTTCCAAGCATTGGACTTGCTCGAACTGGGCTACATTCTCTTCACGCAGTTGTGCCACTTGTTGCTCTAGTGGCCCACGTGCACCCTCCAATGCCCTAGACAATTGTGACTGGGTCACTTCAGTATGACCACGCATAGGCTTGTCCTTAGAAGATGAGAAGTCCACCTGGATACCATTTATGAAGTGCGCATACAATAATTTTGCAAAGTACATCACCACTTCATTACGGTGTGGGGCCTTCCCATATACCTCGATACATATTTGCCTTGCATTTTGCCAAATCCATTCGTCTCGACAATTTGTTATCTTCCATCTCCCGTGATGGTCCAAAGCCTTGGTTGGGGTGCTTCCACCTCCCTCCGTTGTTCTTCTATGTCTCCTTTCTTGGCTGCCTAAGGCTTCCTCTTCATCAACATCTAAGGGCCTTGTTTCGAGACAAGCTTGTTCACTTCTTTCCATTGCATGCCTCAAAACCAATGCCCATGGTGTTCATTGCTAGCTTGTATGTGGTAATTAGTGACAAAACACCTAAGAAATGATACATCTAATATTTGAAGCGGGCGAAAATTGAAATATTAAACATTCAGACCTCTAGGCTGAGCGTACACGGATGTACATGCAATATTGTATGGCACATGCTAGGGTGCTAGGCTATCAACCCTACGTAGCTACTCGAACTACAAGTGTTGATGATCAGCTCTTCTTCAGCCTCCTCTTGCATCAATGGATGCTTGCCTGCTCTTTTGGAACCTTCTAGTTCCCTAGGTAGAGGAGGAGTATCCTCTCCTCATGACATTCTCGCAGGAAAGCATTCCTTGTTGCAGAGAGCGAAGTGCATATAAAATGCTCGGTGTGCGAGAGTATGCAAGGTTTGCATGCATCAAATTCAACATTTGTGAGGTGCCGATGTGTGACGTAGGAATGCAAATGTCACATGCAATATGCTCGATGCAAGATGAAGATGTTACATATCCCATGCAAGATGCAAACTGTTAAATATGCTATGCAAAATAAGTTATAACAAGTTACTTTAATTTAACAAAATGTACATGTTGCAATCTTTATTTATGTCAAATAGTAAAAAGTAAATTTTATTTTTGAACAAGAATTTCATTACAATAAGTTTGACACATGGGGTCCCAAAAATATTACAAAACCAAAAAAGTGGCTTATGTTGCAAGCCTAAGTGCAACAAGGCTCATCTCTTCCGTAGGATTGATAGCCAATTCTCCCTCACATTCTACTCTCTTTTTAAGATATCACTGGTCTCTCTAGGTGGCTTTCTTTGATCAGCAATGCAATGCATTATTTGTTTTTTGGCATGATGCTTAATGGCATTAATGACATGAGAAGGAGAGATTTTATGATCATCCTCAAGGTAACTCCAGGCATCTTCAAAAAATTGAATCATCTCAACAATGATCTATCCCAATGCATACGTATTTTCATGGCATGTTTATCTACCTCTTAATGCTACTTCTTGTGGGTCGAACACAAGCCATTTTTTCTGCCTATGCTCTTCCTCTTTCCTGCGAGCTTGCTCAACAAAGTCGACATCTGTCTCCAAATACTACTTCTTCAGATGCTTGAATGCCTTTCAGCACTCCAAGAAGTCCATGGCCATCCCCCTATCTATGATGCCTACTCAACATCTAGACTTTCCAACAAAATCCATTGCTCGGGTGTAGGTCTATGTGCATCCACCTTCCAGCACGTAGCCTTGCTAAACCATCCACAAATGCATGGATGACATGGAGAAGATTCTCACAAAAGACATTGGTTCGGGCAATATCTTCCTTCTCCAATGTATCTTGGCCTCCCTCGGTTGTTGTGGCCATCAGATCTGCTCCTCCCCTTAGAACATGGTGGAAGTAGCGTGTGAACCTACCCTGGTCCATTGGCAGAATCTAAAGGAACTACAACAGGCTACTGCCATTAAAGTATGGCATGATAGTCCATAGTGGCTCTTCTTGGGTTGCTCTGATAAGGACTGGGTGTAAAATCTACATGAGTTGTTCTCTCCTTTCTTCTCGTGTAATTGCCCTTGTACTTCTTTCTGAGGTATTCCACATGATATGGCAACCCTGGAGCTCCTACCAACCGCACTTTAAATACAATGCCATAGGTTCCTGAGGTGATTTTCTCGCCAACTTGTATCTCCCTCTCTATGACATATGCCAAGTGTGACACTCTATGTTACTAGCCACGTGTTGTGCCCTTTGAACCTCATCACCTCTCAATGGTTGAAAGGATTTAGAGGCTGGTTGCTCTTCACCTGCGACGAGGGACATAGCTCACCCACCATAAGCTGCTACAGGCTTCTTGTCCCAGCTCTTAGCCACTATGACACGATGATCTGATGCAAGGATGCTACTCTTGTGCTTGCCCATACACCCGTCCCTGACATCAAACGCTTGTGCAAGAGTAGGGTCTACATTGCATGCTTTGTTGAAGCAGCTCTCTACATTCCCAATAAAGCTGTCAACCCAAAGCATGGCATCTGTCTCCCATTACACCCAGTTGGCAAGGTCATCATGACCTTCAGACTACAAACTGTTCTTAGCATCGTGAAGAATCCTCCTCTTCATAGTACTTACTCCCTCTAGACTAGACATCGTTGATTCCATCTCACTCTCCTCCATGTTGTACACCCTAACAAAAAATGCATCTTGAATGCTTCTCATCACTCTCTTGCGCTCGCCCTTACTTAGCTCTTTCCCTACTTTTCACTTAGTGCCAGCAGTTGAGGCCGTGCTTGCGAGCAGATCTTACTGTGTGTGTAGAAAGCTTTATTGCTTTTGACACTAGCAAAGAGGTGCATTTGCCACACAATAGTGAGCAGGTAGGCATCTGACAATAACTCCCACCCTATGCATTCTTTATTTTTTTAATTACATGAAATGAAAATGAATTATCATGCATTGATCTAAAGGTTTGAAGATTTCCTAAAAGCTAATAACTTTCAATGCACAAATGACTCTTTAAATACATGCATGCAAGAAATTCTAAGTAAATTCTTAAAAAACTTGACAAAACAATCCCCCCTTTATGTGGAGATCCGAGGAAACCTAGATCTAGGTCGTGGTTCCAACTAGCCCCCCATCCTATTTAGGAACCACTTCTTGGACTGGGCCGCTCAACCAAGACTTGGAGAGAGGAGGATGTTTACCTTTTCTTAATCCACTTTTGGTGAAAATGAGCCTGGCGGTTGGCATATATCTTGGGCTGGTAGTATTAGCAGGGTAATTTGTGTATCACCACCAGTAATACTAGTACTAATGGTGGTACTACGTCAATTTCTACCAGTAGCAACACAATTCTTAGCGCGGGAATACTTCTACTATTGGTAGTAATAATATTACCAGTAGTATTGCGAGTACCACCGCCGGTAGTATTGTGTTAAAGTAGTGGTGGTAGTGTAAATACTACCATGGGTAGTATTGATACTATTGCCAGTATATATTCAGTTTCCAGGTCAAAGCCACTTGATAGTGCAAAGGTATTATTGTGCCCATGATTGCGTGAAATGTGTCACCATGGCACATAATCACAAGAAAATTCACGTGATTATGTGAATATGCAATCCCAGTAATGGATGTTAAAAATGCCTTTTTAAATGGTACACTTCATGAGGAACTTTTATATGCATCAACCCGAGGGGTACTTACATCCCAAATATCCTTTGCATGTGTGCAAGTTAAGGAAAGCCTTATATGGGCTGAAGTAAGCTCGAAGAGCTTGGTGTGAGAGAATGAGTAAAACCTTGTTGAATATGCACTTCAAGCAATCTAAAGCTGATATGTGAAGCAAGAGGGAGAAAAAATGGTGATTGTGATCCTATATGTGGATGATTTAATCATCATGGGAAGTCTTGATGCATAATTTACAGCTAGAGATTGTCATGTGAATTTGACATGAAAGATTTGGGACATCTAAGATACTTCCTTGGGATTGGGATAATTGATTCACCACATGGTATTTGGATGTTACAAAGGAAATATGCATTGGGCATGCTAGAAAAATATGGTATGACAGCATGTAAACCAATTGAAACACCACTTGAGCAAAAAGTTAAGGCGGTTGATGATGGGTACTACTTCTAGGATGTGACCAAAACCTTTGCAAGAGTCACCTTGATGTGGTGAGAAGAATACTTAGATATGTGAAAGCCACAATAAATGTCAGCTTGTTTTATGCCAAGGAAGGAGGAATATGCTTGCATGGTTATACCGATGCAGATTGGGCTGGCAGTATTGATGATAGAAGGTCAACTAGTGGGTATGCATTCTCTCTTGGGAGTAGTGTGATTAGTTGGAGTAGCAAGAAACAACCCACCGTTGCTTTGTCTAGTACAAAAGCAAAATATATAGGGGCTACCATCACAGCGTGTGAAGAAACTTGGCTAAGATGGCTTCTTTCTAAGTTGGGATATGCATTGATGGTCCAATAGTGATCTACAGTGACAACATAAGTACTATTATGCTGGCTAAAAATCCCATTTACCATGCAAGGACAAAACATATAGAAGCCTACTACATCAGGGAGAAAGTGATGGCGAAATTGACTTGAGATATGTGGGGATAGATGCTTAGATTGCAGATATCTTTACCAAGTCTTTGGGTAAAGATCTGTTTTGTCTTTTTAGAGTTGCCCTGGGTCTATGCAATGTACAAGCTCATGCTAAGCTTGAGGGGGAGATTGTTGATGTATAGACCATGGGCATGGATATAGAGGAGTATCTGCTTGGATGACATGGCTTCTTGAAAGCATGTGTGTGGATGGACTTAAAGTTCTTATTGTAGAAAGTGTTGAAGGCAATGTAATCAAGGAGGCATGCTATAGTGTGATCTCTCCCCATAAAGAAGAAGTGTTGTTCATGAGCATCCTCTTCCCTTTTGTGTTATATGTTTGAATCTTTAACATGCTATTGCCCTAGCGTACCCCTTACTATGCATCAATCCCTACCCCTCAGTGCTCCATACACCTCCTATGTCACCCCCTTCGTGGCCATCTCTCAACATCCTTAGGACTCACCTCAGCCACTCTAAGATGCTCCTTGCACCCCCCATCCATCCTCTATGCTACCCTCATCACCCGGCCTTTCTAAGACTTTCTCTCTCTCTATTTCCCTTTTCTAGCTATCTCCCTCTCCTATCCTACTTCTCAACCTAATGCTACTACTACACATTCTCCCTCATTTCCCTCCTATGTGCATGGGCAACGTGGGTAATTGCTTGAATCTTGGAAAACTTGCCTTGCAAGGTCCAAAGTTATGGCACGTGGTAGATACCTGTGGAGCATCTTCCTTATTAAAAAAAGAGAGGAGATGAATCTTGAAAAGAATTTCCAAATGGGTGGCCTTTGTATAATGACAAGGGATTGGAACCCACAATCTCTGAGTTCTCCATGTCATGGCCATATGTCTTTGCTTGTAATTAAAAAGCCTGAGAGACATAGTAGATGATATCCTATTAGTGTGGGAGATCTTCAAAGGCCCATAATGCTTCAACCATTAGGAATTTGGGCATCTACAAAAGTCAAAAGTATAAGCTCTAAAAGTTTTTTATATAGATATGGAGTTTAATGTCGAGGTGGAATTTTAGAGGAACTCACAAGGACATTTTGAAAAGCTTGTAACTTTTCAAGCTTTCCATATCAAGGAGAATTGGGGCTCACATCCTTTGAGCTTAAACAATTGGGAGTTGCTAACTGCTTCATGCTAAGAGGTATTCTCTTTCATTTCTCCTTGATCATTGCATGGTGGATCAAATTGAGGCATGTTTTCATGTACACAGGTTCCCCCATCACAAGCAAGCCCACACAAGAGGCTCTATTGAGGACTAGTTGATTCAATAGACAGTTTTGCCAATTGACTCCCCACTTTTAGTCTAAGGTACGTTAGCCATTTTTCAAAACTCATCCACCCTTACTCTATTGGGATTATCATGCCATGTTTGTTGATGCTCAGAACTACACAAATTTCATTAGCTACCTATTGGAGTTCTATCACTTGGCCCACCATATTGATCAATTAGTGTTTGTGTGCAACATCCAATGTTTCAACATTCAATAGATACCATGCTCCTTCAATTTCCTATCCTACTAAATTTGGCCAGGGAGCCTTGCAACACTTTGGGCCCTAGTCAATGGGCCCTAGTCAAGATGCTGGAATAGCCCTCAAGGATATTGAAGAAGCTAAAGGAAAGGCCCAAGGTTTTATATGTGGTTGTGTTGATCTTATCTCTCATGTTTGCCCTCTAATATGATGGCACATCGGCAACCACCACATCAACACCAATGAAGTCTAGGCAACATTCTTTCTTGATCTTCCAGTAGGTAATTTCTCTTCACTTTTCGCATTGGTAGTGGGAGATACTTGGAGATAGTGAAATATTTCATGATCTTCCCTTAGGGAATTAGTGGAAAATGAATGATTATTATGATTTTCTAAACCTTCCACTAGGCAATTTGTCTTCAATTTTCACATTAGTAGTGGGAAATGAATGATTATTATGCATTCTTTTCAATTTTGGTTAGCAAGTGAAGTAATCCCAACTCAATCAGCCTCAAAGTATTAAGAAGGAGGGCTATCTAATCATTGACTAGGAACCAGACCATGTTGAGGAGATGCACTAGAATAGGCTTCATATTTAGGCGTTGGAAAAAAAGAAGAAGCAATAGGGACACATGATGCTGTAGGATTCTGAGTGCTAGATAGACAAGCTAGTAGGCAACCAATAGACCCATAGGTATGGCCACATTCCAACTCTTATAGGTCAAGACAAATAAGACCTCAAAGATAGTAGAGGATTCAAATGGTGCTGCATGATGCATGGGGATCAAAGCGAGAAAAGGTTTCTTGAAATGCTACCCTTGTACTTTGAAGGGACTACATTGAAATAATATAAAATTCTACCTACTACGTCAAAGATGATTGGGCCACCCTAACTAGGACTATGTACATTAAAATCATAAAGGAGGAAAATTACAAAAGTGTGCTAAATGCAATCTATCAGCTGAAGCAAGCTTTCAATGAAAAGTTGGAAAATTATGTAGATTAAGTTGTGGAGTCAATAGGTGAGCTCTAAAGAGGAAAAAATTACTCTCTAGCAACTAGACTAAAAGTCACATATGCTTTGGTGAAGATGAGTTTTATAAAAGGTCTGCCCGCCTATCTGACAAAATCTCAAAATTGAAGAAACTACTAATTTGGAGGCTACTAATTTTCCCAAGTGTGAGCTTTACCACTAGGCTATTAAGTAATATTATATGCTTCTTTACTCGGCTAGCACTAGAGCGTTTTATGAAACCCAAAAATCTTAGGAAGCCATGTGGCACATTCTAAGCCGTTAGATAACTGACCTATAATGGCTACTTACAATAGCCCATATACTTACTAGCAGGCCGCAGCTGGCCAAGCATTCTAGTTCCTTATAATAGCATTGTAAATCCTCCCTCATCCCCCTCCCACTTTGGGATGTCCTTTCCTCTTTAATGCCTTTCATAAGTGGTTCCATTTCACATGCCCCTCCCTCTTTAATGCCTCCCCCCCCCCATTCAAGCTCTCTCCCTCCCCACGTGAGACTAATTATTACCCCCCGTTCCCCCCTTTATGCTTAAAAATTTTGCCATCATATACTCCCTGCTCCCCAACTAATTAATGAATATGATTTTTTGAATGTTAGGGGCACCTATTTGGGGGAAGGCCAAAAATTACAAGTGGAGATTTACAAAAAATTCGGGGGTATAGCACTCCCTCTAAAGAGGTAGTGCTAATACCTCTAAGGAGACACTTAGACACCAATTGGTTGCCCCTATGAAACATTAGGGTGTTCAAAGACTAGAGCCCATGCCCGCCCATGTGCATTGAATGCATCTGGCGGTCCATGATCATGGTAAGTTTTTGAAAAAACACACTTTTGAACGTAGTAGAGTGAGGAACAGGAGACTCCATCAGGATGCAGGCGAGATCATCCTTGTTCATGGTTGCTGCTGGCGCAGTTCTTGGGTCTTGCCTCACCGTTGTAGTGCTAAAAATTTCGTCATCTTTTTCATGGAAACGCAAGTAAGTTCTCCTGCAACCTTTTGAATTTGCTTCCTTCAGTTAACCCTTTCCTTTCTTTTTCAGCCTTGCAAATGAAAGGTTCGGGTAGAGCGTGGGAGAGAAAAGTTTAGAACGTCTCGTCTGGCTAGTGAGGTCTCTGGATATGAGGCACTTGCGCTTGGTTACAATGTTTTTGGTTTATAGTTTGCCGTGGATCAGGAGTTTTGACGAATTCTGGTCACCATGATCCGTTAGTATGTGATGACATGAAAGCTTTTGGCCTTCACTATTTTTGAACATGGTGTGGTTACTTCACCTGCCTTTGAAAGGCAGTGCCCTGCTTGTACTATGTGCGTTCATCCTCAGCTGTTGTGTTTGAAGGATCAAGGTGTGCTTGCTCCGATTCATATTTACGACAATGCTCAATCTGTAAAATTCGATTAGTCGTGGAGAACTATTGTTTCAGCTTTAGTCTCTTCCAGTGTTGTGAGTCTTTGTTCTTCATGGTGCTTTCCAAAACTTGCGCATAAGCTGAAAGAAATGCTTATTTGTGTGACACCAACAATGCCATCGTGCTGATTGACATGATGTTTTACCACTGGATCATAGTACTCAAGCATCCTTTTGATCTAGTGTGTATTCTTGTCACAAGAGAGTCCGCTTGGATCATCAATTTTACTTCATTGCATTTGGTGTATGGGCGCAAAGTTTCCAAGGGCAGGTCCATTATTTGCATTATGCAGATGCCATGTTTAATTCATTTTTGTGCGTTGTACTGATTCTATGTAAATGTTTCTTGTTTAGGACTACACGATTTTGATTACTGTTTTCAGATTTAGAGAGTACTTTTGATATTCACTGGCAAGCATGAATTTATGTCGGATACCTTTTTATTGAAACATGCGAGAACATGTGGATCTCTCGATCAGGAAATAGAGGTCTACACAAGCTCTCGAGTTTATAGGGACTCATCATGGGTTGTTGAGAGAACCATAACCAGGTGATCCTCCACAAGATTGTTATAATCAACATGCACAACAAAATGCAAGGGCATAACATTGGCAGTGGTTGGGGAGACACAAAGCTCATGAAGCTGACCAAGTTTATCTGTTGCGTTGGTGGGCAGCAAAAAACAATGCTCTAGTAGAAGCTGAAAATAATTCCAACACAAATGCAACTTGTGAGGCTATCTGGTTAAGAAGAATCTTGAAAGATATTCGTCTTACTCAAAAGATCATGTATTTCATGCTTACTCAAAAGATCTTGAACCAAGCACATTGAGGTACGACATCATTTTACGTGAAAAGATTGTGAGCAATAAAATAGAGATGATATTATGTCCAACAGAGGATTGACTGGCAAATATCCTAACCAAAACTTTCGCTAAGATTAAGCAAGAGAAGTTCTCCAACATGAGGGTGTGAAGCCTAATTCATTGCTCATCAGGGTTGGAAATCAAGTAATGAACTACGGTTTTAGTTCATTGACCAACCCTTGGGGTCATTTGGTGGTTAGTTTTATAAAAGGTCAAAAGAGTGGTAGTTAGTCCTTAGGTCCTAGGTTAGACCACCTATGGCTTCATGTCATTGGCACCACACGAGGTGGCATATCCCCATATGCATCATGGATGGAAGAGTTTGGTGCCATATTGTACCATTCTACTGGCCTAACCAGGGTGGCTTTGCCGTGTGTCATGCAAGGATGCACTCATATCTCACTGACTTTATGGCAGCCAATTAGAAGTTATATTGGATCTATGCGTATGTGCGTGCATTCTAATTTGGCACATTGTCATGAGAGGCTTGATTCTTATCTTTTCAAGAGATTAAAGACTAGCTTCACCCTCATGCCTCCTCATCTTCTCAAGGTTTGCTTTGTATTGGGTTCATTGTATGGTTATAGTTAGTTGCTGCACGTTACGTCGTAGATTGTCTCAACGATCGACCCATGCTCAGGTGGATGAAGTGGGTATCGTCAATTATGCACCACTCTTGAAGATGTTCATAAGATCACCTTTTGTACTCGTGGGTTATATGGGTACCTTGTTGGTCATAGAAATGGACCAGCCATTTCAACGCTTCAGAGGACATCATTGTTAATTTTTTTGATGACATCATTGCTTTTAGCAAGAATGAAACACAACATCAAGATTTGGAAGCCATCTCAGATTGTTGAAGCAAGATCAACTTGTTATAATTAGCAAAGAAATGTGAATATTTAAAGAAGAGGGGGCATAGAATAAGTATGGAAATAGAACATCAAGGTGGTTTGAAATTGGTTGAGTTAAACAACGAAAAGGAAGTAAGGTCATTTTTTGGCATTGTGTGTGTACTACCCCATATTCATGCATCATTTGCGCAAATAGCTGCACCTCCATATGATCTTTTGCACATAGAGGCTGGGTTCCACTTGTTTGATGAATCTAGGAAAGATTTTGAATATCTCAAGGAAGCTCTACTTTGTATCATGGTTGGATCATGCCAGACTTGGACATGCCATTTGTGCTGCATGCAGCTGCTTGTGAAACTTGGATTGGGATAGATGTTTTGTGATTGAAAACGCCATTTTCTTGGTGCTAAAATTTTGGTTTGTACGAATCATCAGACTGTTCAATACTTTTTGAAGCAGCTCATAGTCCAAGGGAAGCATGTTAGCCAGGCAAATTTTCTAACCCCTTTCAATTTTCATATTCAACACATGAAAAGAAAGGTCAATGTGTTAGGAGATGCTCTTTTTCTAGCAATGATCCATTTTTTCCTAAAATTTGGGCAGCATTTAGTGGTGAGAAGGGTGACAAATATTAGTACATTCATGATAGTTACCTTCGAATGGAGGATTGGATGTGTGTTACTGTATGACCTTTGTGAGAGGAGTGCTGTAATGCTCCATATGCGGTCCCTGAAGTATGTCTTCAACGTTGGCACAGCTGGAGAATTTTTGGTGTTTGTGTTAATTTAAAAAAGATGTTTATGCATATGTTCCATCGTGGCAAAAGGTCAAATTTGTCGAAAGCAATAGTTCAGGTTTCTTATCTTCAAAAGAAACTGTAACTTGGCTAAATTCCATGTGCAATGACACTGTTTACACATTGGGGGTCCTTACTGTGTTACAATGGGATTGATGGCTTGTAACTTGGTGGTAATAATCATAACCCTTAGAATTCACTTTGATTGTGTTCGTACGTAAAAAGTTTACCAGGTTGGCGCTTTTTTTTTTGGGGGGGGGGGGTGGCATATGTGAGAAGGGGAGAGAGCACCAGTGAGAGCAAGAAGTAGGAGAGTGAGAGAGCTGAAAACGTAGTTGCAATTAGATGAGTGTGTTACAACTGAAATGGAGTGATAGGTTTTGTCTAAGTGACAAAACCTTATCCTTCACTAACCATAGTTAGTGAACTAATTGTGGTTAGGGGGAAAAACCTCTAAGTGAGGAAAAAGTGCTCCTAACCTACTTATTACATTACGTTGGTCACTGCTAAATTATAGCAATAATTCTAACACCCCCCTGTAGTGCCAATGTCATGTACAAGGAAAAGACCAATCACCAAAAGGAGATAAGTTCAGGGCACTACGAAATGCCTCAAACTTTTCACGTTGAAGTGCCTTGGTGAAAATGTCCGCAACATTGTCATGTGTTGACACATAGATCATGCTGATCTCTCCTGCATGCAACTTCTCTCTGACGTAGTGATAGTGAACCTCAATGTGCTTCGTGCGAGCATGAAACACATGATTCTTTGCCATTGCAATAGCACTCTGACTATCAGTGAGAATTAGAGAAGGACCCTCCAATGAAGATGAAGATCAGCAAATAAACGACGCAGCCAAACACATTCAACTGTCGCTGTGAAAATAAAAGTGTAGCAGCCCCAAATCTGACATGTCAAAAGTGGTCTGCAATTTAGCTTTAAAATCTGGAATATTATCTTCATTTGACCCTGTGAGCAGTAAGTCATCTACATAAAGAATGATGACTAAAATATCCCCCCCATCCTTCTTGATGTAGAGGGTGCTTTCAGTTGGACTGTTGTGCAGCCCCTTGCTGGTCAGAAAGGCATGAATCTTTGCATACCATGCACGTGGGGCCTGTTTCAGCCCATACAAAGCTTTATTCAGCTTGCATACCTGAAGTGCATTTCTTGAAATTTCAAAGCCTGGAGGTTGTTTGACATAAACCTCTTCCAACAAGTCTCCATTAAGGAAGGCTGTTTTTATGTCCAACTGATGAACATTCCACTGAAAATTTGCAGCCATTGCTATGACTGACCGGATGGTTGTCATTCTGGATGTAGGAGCAAAAGTCTTCTCATAGTCTGTGCCCTGTTTTTGAGCATATCCTTTTGCGACCAGCCTTGCCTTGTACTTGTTAATGGTGCCATCTGGCTTTCTTTTAACTTTGAAAACCCACCGTGTACCTATGGCATGTTTACCTGGTGGCAAATCGACAACTTCCCATGTCTGATTTTTCTGAATGGACTGCAACTCATAGTGCATGGCATTCATCCAATGCACATTATCCTGTGCCTCTTCAAATGTCTCACGTTCCTCTTCATCAAATGAAGTACCTGCATAAGCTGATTCAACTGAAAGAGCACCTCCCCCATGCCATACTGCACTCCGAGTTCTGCCAGGTAATGGAGCATCAATTTTACTCTCCCTGAGACTCTGTAACAGCCAATTTGGGACTGTTTTTGTTGCATGTATATCTGCAATTTCTTGCTGAACAACCTCTTCCACGCCTTGTGGAGGTGGTATGACATCCTGTGGCTGAATCGGAGCATGTGGAGGTATCTGAAAATTCTGATTTTCATAAGATATATCAGTAGGGGAACCCAAGGCAATGGGTAGTAACTCCTCAAAGACATCACCGGAAGAAGAAGGCATATCAAATTCAGCTTGAGTGTGAGCTGAATTTTCTGAAAATATTACATCTCTACTGACAATGATCTTGCGTGTGACAGGATTGTAGAGACGGTACCCCTTGCTTTTTGGACTGTACCCAACAAAAATGCATTTTATTGCCTTATCAGACAACTTATGCCGAAACTCTACCGGCACATGAGCATAAGCAAGGCATCCAAAGACACGGAAATGATCCACAGAAGGCTTTCTCCTTTGCCAAACTTCATAGGGAGTCTTGGTCTTCAAAGCTTTTGTGGGTGCGCGATTCAAAACATAATTGGCACACATGAGACCTTCTAGCCAAAATTTGTGAGGCAATTCTTTGCTTTTCAGCATACATCTATCCATCTCCATAAGAGTGCGATTTTTTCTCTCAGCTTTCCCATTTTGCTGAGGAGTTAGCCTCACTGTAAGCTGATGTACAATGCCCTTGTCTTTCAAAAAAGCATCAAAATCTACAGGCAAGTACTCCCCTCCTCTATCTGTGCGTAATGTCTGTATCTTGAGTCTGGATTCATTCTCAACCATGGCTGCAAAGTGTTTGAAGACCATAAACACTTTTGATTTGCGTTTCAGCCCATAAACCCAAGTGTAGTCGGAGTAGTCATCTATAAAAGTGACAAAGTAAAGATGACCACCCAATGATGGAGTCCTCATGGGACCACAGACATCACTATGTATAAGCTGTAATTTTCGAACAGCTTTAACTGATCCATCCTTCTTAAAAGGAGATCTGTGCATTTTACCAAGAATGCATCCTTCACAGGCATGTGGAGGAGGTGTTTCAAGAGGAGGCAATGCATCAACCATGGCATGTTTTTGAAGCGTCATCAAGCTGCCATAATGCATGTGTCCATATCTCGCGTGCCATAACTCCGCATTCTGCATAGCAGCAGTAGGAGTGGAAATCTGTAAGAGCATGTGCTGGTCTTTTCTCATACATGTCAAGCTGAAAAAGACCACGCAACAGAGTGCTAGACAATCTCAAGGCATAATCATGCTCTCTATCATGGACTGCACACTTGTCATCTTCAAAAATGACCTGAAATCCAACTCTGTTAAGAGTGGACACTGAAAGTAGATTTTTTGTGATACCAGGCACATACAAGACATCAAAAACCATACCGGAGCTGTTTTTCTTTTCTTTTGCAAGCCTTTTCTTGCATTCTCCAATGTAGTGACCTGGCTTTTTGCAGTAATGACATATTCCCTTCTTCTTGGGCTTACCTGCATCACCCTTAGCCTTTTGAGAAGGCTGTCTTGAACCACTGGAAGGCTGATTTGCTGAAGTCTTTGCCTGTCCCTTCACTTTAGGCTTGAATTTTGAGAGCATGGCATGTTCACCTGCTCGTGAAGCCATGTTTTTCCTGGTCTGCTCTTTGATTTGCACCCCCCCTCAAAGACAAATTCAGCGAGGTATGAAAGCTGAGATAAGACTCAGGAAGAGAATTTAGTGGTAATCATCTTTGAATCAGGAATGATCTCATCAATATTCAGCAATTGCTCTCGTAAATCCTGTAGCTTTGTGAGGTGCATTGACATGGAGTCACTCTCTTCCATATGTGTATGAGACAATTCTCTTTTCAAAAAAGACACCCTGGCATCATTCTGAGCTGCATACATGCTCTCCAAAATATCCCATGCTGCCTTTGAGGTCTTACACGACCGGATATGCGGAATGATGAATCTTTTCACTGAAAGAGAAATACACGACAAAGCTAAAGCATCACGTGAATCCCATCTCTTCTGCTCTGGAGTGGTAGGTATAACTGCACCAATAACTTGTGCTGCAGCTGTACCCTGTGCACGACCTCTGCCTCCTCCTTGTTGGGGAGGGGTATTAGGTGCCACATTTGCTGGCCGGAACTCATCCCCACTTACATAGTCCCATAAATTACGAGAAATCAGAATATTGCGTACCATAAAACTCTAGAGGGAGTAGTTGGTACCATCCAGCTTGTCCTCTTGTGAGAGACCACTGAAACCGAAATCATTTTGATTTTGCTGGACCATGTCTGAGAAAGAAAATACAGCAAATGCAAATCTGAATTCCCTTGCTGGGAATGGAGTGCACAAATCCCAAAAAACACAGCCAAACACTGGCTAAAAATGCAACTCAAATCTCTGTAATGTCTCTGTCAGAAATATACTAGAGCATCCAATCTCTCCCAAAACCTGCCAACTTCAAAGCACTCACAGAAAGGCAGTGTGAACTGAAATTTGTCAAATTGCTCTCCCAACACAAAAGCCCCAATTTGTGGCTTGAAATTGCAACCAGAATACTATAAGCCCCAAATTTGCAATTTCTGAACAAAAGCCCCAAATTTCAGACTAGATCTGCAGATTTGTCTGCAAAAGCCCCAAATTTCGAGTTGAAATTGAGCCAAATTTCGCCCAAAGAGCTAATCTCCTACAAAAGCCCCAATTTCTTAGCCAATCCTTGCAATTTGCTTGCAATGTGTGCCAAAATTTTTACGAAAGCCCCAAAATTGTAATGTGTCTGCCAAAGCTCCAAATGTGTTCCCAAAAATACAGCCAAACAATGGCTTCCTGCAACGTTCCCAAATTGCTCTTCTTCTGTAAAGCAAAAACCTGCAAAGTAATCCTGCACAAAGTGTAGACACCTACGAAGGGTACAACGCCAACGAAAGATTCAAGGGCCCAACTGTACGGACGACTGATGCCCAACAGTACAAATTTGCAGCAACAGTACAGATTGTACGAAAGATGCTCGAAACGAACTGCATGTGTACGGACGAACTCAGGTGTATGGACAAACTCAGGTGTACGGCGCCACACGTGCGGTACGGACGAACTGTACGCAGCTGTACGGAACTGTATGGCTAACCGTACAGTTTGGTGACGGGTTGTATGGCCGACGATGTACGGCTGGCGACAACGAACCGTACGGAAGAGGCTGCAGGCTGTATGGTGCTGCAGTTGTACAGGCGACGATGGCGATGGAGCTGTACGATGACGATGACGAATGGCAGCGCAGGTAATATTCGGGACTGTACGGAATCAGTCCGTACGAATTGTACGGACGATCTGTATGGATGGTGAACTGATGGAGCTGGAGCTTACGGGCTGGGCTGGAGCTGGAGGCGAGAAGCAGAGAGCAGGGTCAATCCGCTCTGATACCAAATGTGAGAAGGGGAGAGAGCAACAGTGAGAGCAAGAAGCAGGAGAGTGAGAGAGCTGAAAACGTAGTTGCAATTAGATGAGTGTGTTACAACTGAAATGGAGTGATAGGTTTTGTCTAAGTGACAAAACCTTATCCTTCACTAACCATAGTTAGTGAACTAACTGTGGTTAGGGGGAAAAACCTCTAAGTGAGGGAAAAGTGCCCCTAACCTACTTATTACATTACATTGGTCACTGCTAAATTATAGCAATAATTCTAACAGCATATGCATGTATATATGCATCTATATAAGCAAGTAGCAAGTTCATTTACATTGGATAGAAAGCTCACTGTTTTGCACTTGCAGTCACTGGATTTTGTCTCGTGCTTGGCAAGCAAGGAAATAATTTTGTACAGCTAGTTTGTAAATTGCAATTATGGGAATAGAATGCAATAAGTGAAAAGGTTCTTTTTGAGAAGTACGATGGTAAATCAACATGTTTTGGTGTTTAGGAGTCGGTTGGAAGGTCAGCAAGGTCACCTCCATGCAGCTGGCCAGAACATCTATGGTGGACTGAGTGAATATAATGGTATGGTTTCAACATACCGTGGCTAGAGCATTGGTCCCCATGGCACTATCTTCAACATACATGTTTTTGAATGTGCTCAAATTAGGGTAGAGATTTGGGTATGGGAGTTTTTCTGCATGTGTGGGGGAAGCTGCTTCTAGAATAAAGCAAGCTTCGTAATCTCTTTGTATATGATGAGGTGTATTGCTTTGATTTCTTTCTCTTTTAAGCATAATACAATTTTCTTGGTCAAATGCAGAGAGTTCTGTCCTACTTATGGAGGCTAAAGTCAAGTCAGAGAATGACATAGCACTCAATAGGGGCCAACATTTCCTTAATGATGAAATTGTCAGTGAGCAGTTCACTAGGTATATGCTTGGGACATTTTTTGGAAGATCTCTTTCCTAGTTCATAAATATTTACTTTCTTTAGAATTAAAAAGATGATTGCTGGTTTTACGGTACTGAGAGCCCCTGCTTGAGTGCATTGTTTGAGTTTGCGTGCTCTTGGGTTTGGGTTAGGGAACATGCAGATGTATGTGTGAGTTATGTTTTTGTAAGTATGTGTCAAGCATACTGTTTACAGTTCTAGGGACCACAATCAGATTTTTGAATGTATCAGCTCAAGAGTTGAGCTTTCTTTTAGAGAATATATTGCTGCCATTGGATCTTTTAAGTTTTAAATAATGACTATGCTTGCTATTAGTAGGAGTCTTATACCATAATATCAGATTGTGAAATGGAGAAGGTAGAATAAGTTAAGGTGGGCACGACTATGCACTCAAATTGTTCTGGAAATTGATAACTTTTTGGGAGCAGTTTCCGTTATCCCCTCCAGCTTATCGCCTCGAGCAGCGCTATTGTTCCCTCCCTGCTTCATCCCTTGGCTCCTTCTGTGTCATTCAGCATCGGCTCTCCCCACTCCTTTTCTCCTTTCACCTGCCCTTTTTTGCTTCAATTTTTGTTCAATAATGCTTTTAAAGGCACTGACACATGAGCGATTCCTTTGAACCTGCACTTTTCCTGTGCACATCACTGGAATGAAGATGCCAATGCCTGTTTGACTTCCAAGGGTCTGCTCGGCCCGAGTTCCTTCACACCACATGAGAGGCCGATTAAGCAGCCTTTGCTGCTTGTGGCCACTTGAGTGAGCGAACCTACCAAGCTTTCAAGAGCACCAGGTCTTTTGATGCAGCAACATTTTTCTGGCAGGGCATTTTCTTCTCCCCCCCTTGAAATAGAGTATGAAATCACTAGCGGACGGAAGAAACTCAAGCTTAGATCCATCATGCAGAGCATGAAAAACTACCTATTTGTAAATGCTTGAGTTCTTTCTATACACCCAAATCATCAAGATCTTTGTATCATGGGTACTTTCCAATGTTGTTCTCTATGGAAACATGGAAGCACAAAGGACATGACCTCCCAGAGGTCTTTGTGATGCCCGTATGTCTTGCCATACAGGAAAACATCGAGTCTGGTATCACATAAATTTGTCCCATAACCACAATAGAATCTAAATTTACAATGATCCTAACATGATGGTCCCACAAGTCTGTACATATGGCTGCTGTCCTCAAGCCCGTTATGTGGAATGAGTACTCTCTTGATGACTTTGGACGTCCACTAGGTTTTTTGGGATACATGCAGGGGTCTATATGGGAGAGGGTACCGGCCTGGAAAATTTTCAGAGAGTTGCTTCGTTGAGGGGGGCATCATTACCTAGGATTTATGAGGCACCCCCTGACATACCTTACAAACTCACATAGCTATTCCTTTGACTGGCTCACCCTCCCTTGGGATAGAGGGGTTGTGACTGACATCATCTCTTCCATCTCTCCCTTCCTCTCCTGCTATAGTTTTCTCACCAATTATGACACCTACTTCAGAGGGGTCATACACTGTCCTGCACTACACCTCGATCTTTCTCTCCCCTCTGCCTCTCAATTATTCGGCTTTACGTCGTAGGTCAGCCCTATGAGCCCAGCCAACGATCTCCATGGATGAGGACCTCACTCCACTACAGGTTGAGGAGAGGCGCTTCCTGTTGCAGCAGCAAGATCAGGCCCTCAAGGAGGGGAAGTGGGCAGTAGTACGAGATGGACGACTCCTTACAGGCCCCCGTCGGGCACCCACCTCCCATCCCACATAGGGAGGTGGGGTCTATGAGAGTCAGATATTCGAGACCCTACCCTGCACCATATGGAACTGAAATGGTACCTTATGGTTAGAACCAGGGAACTTCTCGGAATCCTATACAGGTCATGACATAGGCTTTTATACAGAGACACATCAGAGTCTAGAGCGTCCACTACTAGTAGTTAGCGGGTATACATGGCATTCGGCTTATAGAGATGAGATGAGGGATACAAGGGGAGTTCAAGGGTCAAGTGGAGTCACAGTCCTTTACGGATCCACACTTTTGGGGACCATCTTAGTAGAGCAGCGAGATGCACATTCTAGGTTTCTTTGGATCCGGATTCAGCACATGGACTACTGGGATCTGTTTGTTGCAGTTTGCTACTTCCCCCCTGAGACCTCCCACTTTGCCAGAAATATTCGAGGTGAGGATGAGATATCTCCATTTGCTGCTCTTTATCAGTCCATTGTTGACTTCTTAGTTGCAGAGAAGTCCTCCTAGTTGGGGACTTCTACGCGAGGACATGTGCTTGTCAGGCATCACTGCTCGACTTCAGGGATGACTCTACTATCAGACATTGACCTTGAGGAGGCAAGGATGCCACGGGTTTCGCCTAACAGACGAGGTCCGTTCATAGCTTATGGGCAGGCCTTATCAGACCTCAGCATGATCTCATTATTTATAATGGTCTTGACAGATGGCTAGCATCAGGTGTTTTCACGTGCTTTCCACATGGGGGAGGCTCCAGCGTTGTTGATTACATCATGGGCTCCCATGTCTTCACATCTCGCATCACAGACTTTACCGTAGTACCTCTCTCTCCAGGGGTTGATCATAACTATCTTTTCTTTAGCATTTCTACTCCTTGCCGCACAGCACTTCCCACCTCGCTGAGTTCTTACTCCACCTACCATGATATACACTTTGACCGCGATCACTCACCCACTTACTCTGGCCGTCTGTACATGCTTCTCGCCTATATTGACTTCATACCCCTATTAGAGGATCGTGCTGCCCTGGTCACCCGCTCACTACACAAGGCTGCCCTTCACGCTTTTCCCCCACACCACTTGCTCCACCTGTCCACCACCCCCTAGGACTGTACTCTGTAATAGCTGGTATGATGATGAGTGTAAGACTTTACGTTGTCAACTCAGATTCGAAACCAAAAACAGTCTTCCGAGCGAACCAGAGATGCTACGCGAGTATTGTCGATTGGTACGCAGAAAGAAACTAGCCTTTGTTCGCCGGAACAAGGAGGAGCTACTGAATGTTTTGTTTAGTAACAACTCTAAGGACTTCTGGCGGAGATTTCTAGAGGGACGGTCCCCCTTACCACTCACTGACACTCAGGTCTAGTTTGATTATGCACGCACACTTTATGATATCCCAAATCAGCCGGTCCTTAACCTCACATATGCCACACCCCACATCTTGCACCCTCTTCACTAGGAGGGGGAGGGGTAAAAGGATGCCATAATGAAACTTCGGTTTCCATGCACTTGGACCATTAACACTATCTCACCCATCCACAAGGAAGGGGATCCCATGAGCCGGGAGAACTACATGACCATTATGATTGGAATGTCATGTCTAAGATTTATGCATCAGTACTTGATTCAGAGATCAGTAGATTTGTGGAGTGTTGAGGACTTAGAGCAGCATGACAAGTTAGATTCCGGTGTGATCATGGAACCATGGGCCACATTCTCACGCTCAGATGTATCATCGAGGTTGCGAGGGCATGGAAGCAGAGGATTTACTGTTGCTTTGTGGATTTCCGCAAGGCATTTGACACGGTTCCGAGAGCTCGCCTCATACGGCGCCTATAGGATTTGGGTTACGACCAAGAGATCATTTGGGTGGTCATGGCACTTTACGAGAGAGTTTCAGGCAGAGTCCAAGCAGGATGTGGGTGGATAGACGAGATCATGAGCACTATGAGGATCAAACAAGAGTGTCCATTATCACCTACCTTGTTTGGTCTCTACATTGACGAGCTTGAGACAGTGATGCAGACACAGAAGGGTAGGTTGCTCTCTTGCGGACACGTTGATCCGGATATTGCTTTATGCATATGACGTGGCTCTCTTGTCTTCCTCAGCAGAGGGGCTCCAAAGACACCTTGACACACTACAGTCCTTTTGTGAGTCTCATGATTTGAAGGTCAATCTAGGTAAAACCAGAGGTGCTGGTATGCACGTACAGAGAGATGGTTTGAGGGATTGGGCCTCCACATGGATAGACTACCTCCCTTCTAGTACAGCATGGATGCTCCGTTTTCTCCCCTCCTATACACAAGGTCAACCAGGTTATCCGTGAGGATCTATTACAGCTACACACATTCTAGACCTGGTTGGGACCGAGTGATCTTCCAGTGAAGCTTAGCTTCTACAGAGATAACTTCTTACAGATCACAGCAGAGGGTTTCATTGACCCACTAGGATACACGCAGATCTATTTACCCCACTCACTGAGGATCTCTCTTGGGCAGTTCCTAGTCTCTTCACATAGACTTCGTATTGAGAGCGGCAGAGTAGAGCGACTACCCAGGGAGAGGCGCATATGCACTTTGTGTGACATGTAGGAGATTGATACAGAAGAGCACTTCATCTTCAGGTGTCCTGAGATCCAAGGGCGTTTCTACTGCCTCTTCAGAGACAGCTATGGGATTTTGGCCCGATTCATCTCCTACCCAGACTAGCAATGTTTGGCAGGTTTTGTTCATGAGGTACTCAGACACCGCGAGAGGATACTTCGAGCATGGAGACAGGAGCAGACTTTTTCCTTGGCTGATCTCTTGCAGAGCTCTATCACGGAGTTTTTTCAGCCAAATCACATGGATCCCCACGAGACAAGGTCTCGACATGACCGTGACCCGTGACCCAGAGCCTGTGACCTGACAGTTCAGGCAGAGGATTGACACACAGATCACACTTGGGGACATCCCCTCCCTATTTAGAGTCAGGTCCCGCCCGACCGGGGTCACAGTAGCCCTGGTCAGAGATGTAGAGCTACGATCAAGAGACATGCCAGGGCTGCACCTTTAAGTGGCCGACATCACTCTATCGTCGATTTCATGCCCCCATCGCCTCATCGACCTTGATATCCTGATGATGATGATGAGATAGTCGACTACTGACATGACTATGTTGCACTTAGGACTTAGTAGTGCCATTCTACATTTTTTCTATTTGCATTGGTGTGGATGCTCGTTTAGTAGCTCCACCACCACAGCTCATTTGTACCAGGTTTTTCACAATCTCATAGACCCATCGGTCTTCCGAAGACTTTAATAAACTTTCTTTCTTAGCCTGTCCACTCTCAATGCAAAGTCGGTTGAGACACGGAACTGCCCGATTGATATCCTAAAAAAATGGTGGATGTGGATCTGTGGATATCTATCTTTGCGAAACAATGAAGCTCTCCTTTGAGATCTACAAGCAAGAGTCCGGGTAGAAGTGAAGCTCCACCAAAACTCGTTGGGTAGCAACCATGTCCTGAATGAATGTAGCTGTAAGAGATCCTCCCAAATAACCTAGTTGACCTTATGATATGTGAGCGGCACAGAGGGGGCCTCAATGCTATGCATGAAAGAGGGTAATGTATCCATGTGGATTAACTTGTCTGCTCCCCGTTCATGCATTGAAATCACCTAATAGGAAGATCTCCCCTTGCCTAGAGAATTCCGTGATGTCATCATATATTCTCATATGGGCTGTGCCCCTTTTGGTGACCTCATAGGCATATGATGATGTATATGGAGGAAAGTAGCATACCGCAATGAAAATTGCCCTTGCATCTTCTAGCTGCAATTGGACCCACATGTGTCGTGTGTGTTCCTCTCTACGAATCACAGATATGAGTGGCCGTAGATGATTTGAAGAGGACAGCTACACCCCTAGAACCTCGTACTCTAGTGTCACTCCTTAGTGTCTTCCTATAAGCTGATTCCCATGTGTATCCTGTTACTGTAGCCAACCCTCTCTCTGGACTCTCATGTGTCTCTGATGACATCTCTATGTATTAGTGCATGTCTCCAAAAAGCCTCCCGGATTAGACCAAAGAGTGTTATTACTTCCACACAGCTGTCTTTACTCTACTTTGTGGCACAATCCTATCAGTCCGACACCGTCATGTGTTGCCTGCATCTCTATCTTCCCTTTCCTCCCTTTCTTCCCTCTCCCTTGTGATGACTTTGCCATCTCTATAAACAGTCCATTTGCCTTCCTGTCTTGTTGGCATAACTCGAACCATCCCTTCTCTGCAATGTTCTTACTGTATAAGCATGAGATCATCATCTAGATATGTCCTTGTTCCCTTCAACGCTCATAAAAGTGGACCTATTTGCTGCTGTCCTGAATCACACAATCATAGTTCTCGATGGTGCATCATCCTTTTCTGCTCTCCATGCCCCTTCAAAGGTGAGATTGATGCCCATTTTGGTGATCAGTGCCTTGGCATCTGCCATCGGAGTGTCTTCCACTGGCAGGCCTCTAACAAGGACATTCACTGATTTATGGTGTCTTCTTTTCTCCTCTAATGCATCAGAAATAAATTCTTCTTTGGGGCTGATGTGCCTTTCTTGACCACTTCAATCCACTCTTTCATTTTTGCTTTCCCTTCATTTATTTGCCGAGAGATTTCTTTGTGTCTCCCTTGCATGGTGACTTGTAGGGCTGCCATATCCTTCTTGAGTTTTGCATTCTCTGCTTTGAATTCCTCTAGTGCCTTGCATGCATTAGTCTCCTTCCCCTCTAGCTCTTGTAAGGTTTGCACTTGTTCCTTGAGCATATTCAACTCATTCAAGAGGGGCTGGATTTCACCATCTTCCATTTGGGTGTGTGCCTTTAGAGCGTCATTTTCTGCTTGTAGGCTCATCACTTTATCTTCCAACTCCTCTATTCTTAGGGGCATGTTGGCTGGTCTTAATATCTAGCATCCGAGTCAATTCATCCTACATTTTGCCTATTTTAATCCCTAGTTGCGCTTGCATTTCAGTTTTCCACTTGCTCATCTTCTCCTCCATGGAGGCACGCGATCTACGCTGGTCTCTTCATTGTTTTCCCTCATCTTTTTCTGCAAGTTCTCAATCCCTGCATCCTGCAATTTTGAAACTTCTTTCATGGTGGTGAGGCATGATTTGATGTGCTAGTCACTACCTTCTGATCATCGATCTTCTAAATACCCATCCATATAGAGCTATACTTTCTCTCCTCTCCTTTTGTTTTTTTCTTAGGTGAGGTGTCCATTTCTCTACCTTGAGGTACCTTGAAATTTCTCACATGTACCCTGGTATTTCTTCAGATTTGGCAGTTTTTTCATAGCTCTAATGTCGTTTTTGTGTGAATTCAGCAGGTTTTTCTTGATTCAGGAGGTTGGTGCAGCAGCCCTAGGGCCTAGGATAGACCCAGGTGTCCTGCAGGCTTACTGTGCAGCCGCAATGGGGGGATCCGGTGGAAGACACTGTGGAGACCTGCTGCGCAACAGCAGCAGGCCCTAAAGGGTGTGCGGGACAGTCGAAAAGCAGCAGCAGTCCCAACGGGGGCCTGGTATGCAGAGCGTGGCACACAAGTGCAATGCAAAACAGGGGGTCACGACAGAATCTGGCGCAAGGCTGCCGCGACAGAGGTAGGGGGGTTTTTGGGTTGAAAGTTGGGCTGAGGGGGGTGCGGGGGGGCTGTGTGTGTGAGAAAGAAAGAACAAAATTTTATTAGAGTCTTCGGAAGACCGATGGGTCTATGAGACTGAAAGAAAACCTGATACAAATCACAGTAAGGGTGGAGCTACTGAAACGAGCATCATCACCCGCGCTGAACCCTAAGTCTGATCATACATAATCAAATACATCTGGATGTAACAATGAAAAGAAAAGAAAAGGACTGGAGCGGAGCGGAATCCTCCGTATGTCATGTCGCCCTGGCTGGTGCATAGCCGGTGATGGGACGCTGGCGCCCGTCAAGGTGTGCCGTGCGTCTTGGTCTCCTGGACGAGGCTCGACACAAGACCAGAGCCACCGTGACTCCCATGGGACGTATCCCGGGTCTCAACAATGACGGGAGGTCCCCCAGAGTGATATGTGTCCTCCCTCGATGTCTCGTGTGTCGTATTGCGGTTGTTGGGTCGGGGTCTGTGTCACGTCTGCGGCTAGAGACTGGACGATCAATGTCACTCGATGGGAAGAACTCTGTGATCCTGCTCTGAGATGTGTCTGATGATGTGGGTAAGCCTTGTCGCCTGAGTAAGTACTCTTTGTGTCGGACCCCCTCGTGAATGAAGGCTGCGAGGCATCTCTGATCTGGGTAGGCGAGGGATCTGGAAAGGAGCCCGGAGCCGTCTCTGAAGAGGCAGTGGTAGCGACCTCGGATCTCGTAGTACACCGGGTACTTGAAAATAAAATGCTCCTCCGACTCAACCTCCTGACAGTCGCACAATATGCATAAGTGATGCTCCCTAGGAATCCCCTATGCTCTGTTGCTCTCTATGCGAAGGCGGTGTGATGATACCTGAAACTGTCCGATGGAGATCCGTAGTGAGTGAGGCATATGAAGCTCAGTGTACCTTGGTGGTGTGATGAATCTCTCCTCTGAAATACGAAGATAGTAATCTCTGTAGAAACTCAGCTTCACTGGGAGCTCCCTCGGCTCCAACCAGGTCCTAAAGGTGTGTAGATGCAGGAGATCCTCTCGAATGACCTGGTTGGTGTGTGGCCCAATCGGGATGGTGGGTGGGAGTACCGGAGGGGCATCTAAACTGTACTGAAAAGGAGGTATCCTATTGATGTGGAACCCTAGTCTCACAAACCATTTGTGAGTCCGTGCATACCAGCATCGCTCGTCTCCCTCTGCTGCCAACCTCATGGAGGAATCGAGAGCCAACCATGGCAACCTCTGTCTCCCTGATGTGCAGTCCCCATATGATCTAACCCGGTGTAGATATGTGATGGTTTGAAAGGCTGCATCTAGCTGGAGTGGAGAAGCACCAAACTCGGCCTGAATGATGTGATGTGGTACAGACTGTTTCCCCCGGATCATCTGTGAGAGCATGAGGATCTGTAGGCGCTCCACTCGTGTCCCATACCGGCTGGTTGGACCAAGGAGTCAAAGAGAAGAGCCTCGGTCCGAGGGTCCTGGAAGTGGGAGTGAAAGCATTGTGTCTCTAGCCGAGCTAGTGAGGCGTATCCCCTGCTCAGTCTGGCTTGCATCACTGGTCTCATCGTGAAGATCGGGCCGGAGAAGATGACCCCCAAGTAAGTGTATGAGGATACGATCTCAGTTGGTGACCCACCGAAAGTAAAAGTAACTTGCTTCCGTTGCATGTTTGCTCGAGAGGTGTTAAAGATCATGACCTTGGTCTTGCTTAGGTTGACCTCCAAATCATGGGATAAACAAAAAGCTTGCAGTGCATCCAGGGTGTGGACGACAAGAGTGCCACGTCATCTGCATAAAGAAGAATCCTGATGATGATCCCGGCAAGTGAGCAACCGGTCCCTCCAAACGCCCCCATGAAAGTCTCAAGCTCATCGATGTAGGGGCCAAACAGGGTCGGTGATAAGGGACAACCCTGTTTGACCCCTATGGTACTCAGGATCTCCTCTGTCCAACCTGCGCCTGTCTGAACTCGCCCTGAGACTCTCTCATACAGTGCCATGACTGCCCAGATGGTCTCCTGATCAAATCCCAATGTCTGTAGGCGTGTGATGAGACAAGCTCGAGGTACTGTGTCGAAGGCTTTGCGGAAATCCACAAAGCAACAATATACCCTCTCCTTTCGTGATTTGGCCTCCTCAATGACACTCCTGAGTGTGAGTATGTGATCCATAGTCCCATGGTCTCGCCTGAAACCGGCCTGACCCTCTGCTCTGAGCCCTCTCATGTCTGCGAACAGGTTGACCAATGCATCCAATACAGCTGCATAGATCTTGGACATCACATATCCAATCATGATAGTCCTGTAATTACTCGGGTCCATGGGATCCCCTGCCTTGTGGATAGGGGTGATGGTGTTGCGTGTCCACGTGCGGGGGAAGCCAAGGCAAACAACGTCATTGAATAGCTTTGCTAGGATTGGGGCTAACGTGTCGATCCCATATGCGATAAACTCAGTGCATAGATCCTTCGCTCGGCCATTGTGCAGTTTTAATGTCGTGTCCTTGACTCCCCCTCTGGTGAACAACGTGCAAGTGGTGGGGCGAGGTGTGTGTATGAGATCTGGAGTGGGCTGGTGTGGGACATCATAAAGATGGTGTGCATACGTGTGCTAGACTCTCGTGTCGGTGAGGGGTGATGGGGACCTACGCTCAAGGAATCTCCGCAAAAAATCCTTAGAGTTGCTGCTGTACAAGATGTGCAGCAGCTCCTCATTTCGACTAAGAAATGCCTGCTTCTTCCGATGTAAGAGATGTCGGTACTTGCGTACCGTGTCTGGTGTGTTCGGGAGGTGACATCTGGTTTCAAATCGGAGCTGTCGGCGATAAGCCTTGCACTCCGCATCGTACCAATTGTTGCAGGGTACAGAACCAAGAGGTGGTGGTCTAGTGGACCGTGTGGTGTGGGGAAAGATTTGGAGGACAGCCTCGTGGAGTGTGCGACTAATCAGGGCAGCACGGTCCTCTATGAGTGGTATGTGATCAGGAGTCTGTTTAGGCATCCAGAGTAGGCCGGTGAGAGGCTGTGATCAAAGTGTATGTCGTGGTAGGTGTCGTGCTTCCTATGTGGTGTGTGTGGTGTGGCTAAGCGTGGGGTGGTGATAGTGAAGAATAGGTATTTGTGATGAGCTTCTGGAGAGAGTGGTGCTACGGTGAAGTCGGTGATACATGAAGTGAAGGTAAGGGATCCCATGATGTAATCTAGTACACTAGTGCCCCCCCATGTGGGAAGCAAGTAAAACCACCTGAGGAGGGCCATAGGTCGAGCCCGTTGTAGATGATGAGATCATGCATCCTGCCCAGATCAAGGAGTGCGTGTCCATATGGTGTAACAGGCCCCTATCGGTCCGATGAGGTCCTGGTCATACTTGCTCCATCTAGGTCCATGTGTGGTAGCATGATAGAGTCGTCTCGGAAGTCCAGGAGTGGTGCCTGGCGCGTGCTCATCCTGGCGTTGAAGTCCCCAACGAGGAGAACTTCCCCACGGGTTGAAAGGTCTGGGATATCCTGATGTAAGGGTGCATATGGCGATGTCTCACCCTCCTCTTGTGCCACTCTGGCGAAGTGGGATGTGTCTGGCCGGAAGTAGCATATTGCTATGAAAAGGTCACGGGTGTGTGTGCGTCGGATCCGGATCCACATGAATCGGGAGTGTGCGTCCTTCCTCTCAATGGAGATGGCTCGAACGAGGGAAGACCTGTACAATAATGCAACCCCGCTTGATCCTCGGACTCCTCTTGTATCCCTCGTCTCATCCTTGAAGGCTGACTCCCATGTGTAGCCAGTGACTATCGGTAGTGGACGCTCTGGGCTTTGGTGTGTCTCTGTGTAAAAGACTATGTTTCGTCCTGTATAAGACCCCGACAAGTTCTCTGGGTCCTCCTTTTTTTTTCAAAAAAGAGACTTCTATTAAGTAAGAAAGAAACCCGCTAGAGCAAGCTCTGTGCGGAAATACACCATGCTAAGCATGTAATAAAAAACACCTCAGAAGAATGAGGTAGAAAGAAACCAAGGCTGAGGCTGAAAATGCCATCTCAACCCTGTAGAAGTCTCAGCAAAGAAGGGAGAGTTTCTCCAATCTCTGAGAAAAGTAACTCTCCTGGAGGAGGCTGCTCGAGATGATCCTTGCATGGTTGCCCAAATGGCCATCAGAGTGTGTATTGTATCTGTCCAAGTACTGGCCAAGATCTGAGAAGGGTGAATTTGAGAACCCTCCAAAGCCTCAGTGCATCTGGCTCTCCAAATGTGCCATGTTGCAATGCTAGCTAGGATCTCCCATGGAGAGTTGACTGAGGAGTGAGCAGCCCTGAAAAGAGTGGCCGTCACATCCTTTAGAGAGCACGACTCCACAAGGTGTCGTTGGATGTGAAGAGCCCAAGAGGAATCAAGTCTCAAATTCCTGGGGCCCTGAAAGAGTAAGCCAAGCCACTGATCCCCAGGTCATATAGTAAGGTAGGCGAACAAAAGTGCTGAAAAGTCTTGCAATCCCCTTCCATATGATTCTCGCTTGTCTGCAATCCCAAAGGCAGTGCTGTATTGTCTCCAAAGCAGAAAGGCAGCGAGGGCAAGAAGGGTCAGCTCCGAACTTGGACCTCCAATGGTTTACTGCTATCCCACCATGAATAGAAAGCCAAAAGAAGAGAGTGATTTTTCTATTCCGGTGGGATTTCCAGAGTCTCTGCCAAAAAAATTTCTGCAAGTCAGCAGGAATCTGAAAGTTCTCCCAATGATGAGCTCTGGTGGGCCTCCAACCCCTACAGCTGAGCTGGAATTTCCTGGCATCACTGACGGTGTAACGAAAGAAGGGGATGCCCTTCTCTCGGTGCCCTTCATCTATCCATTCCCATTCCCCAAGGTCCCATTGCAAAAACTTAATTGGGACACCTCCATAGAGCCACAGCCTCCATGAGCCAAGGGCGAGGAGAAGCGGGTGAAGATCCAAGTACCACTGTGAAAGAGAGCCATGCTCCATGAAGCCCACTATTCTGACTGGCTGAAATGGTACCTCCAACAAGATATCGTCTGTGGATTTGGACAGCCTGCCCCCCAAAGAAACATCAAATACTAAGGCATCCTCATGTGGGTCAAGAAAAGCAATCACTTGTGAAGGAACTCCCAATCTGGAAAATGCCCCCATCTAGGTGGAGCAAGTAATAGGCATGTCATCTTTGTCCATCCAATCCAAGGGCAAGGCTGCATCAATCTGTTGGACTCTCCCTGCACTCCCTCTGAGATTAAGAACCACCTGGGCCTGTTGGTCTGCAGGAAGCTTCCTGAAGGCTTTCCATGCTCCCATTGTAGATGCAGGGCCCCTCTCCCATCTTGGCCACTGCTTGTAAGGAGAAGCTCCAAGTGGTCTGCCAAGCTCATCCAAAATCTTGTCATTCCACATGATAGGCTGCCTTTCAATCTCTTCACAGGTGGATGGGGGAATCCTGCGAAGAGTACTCCTGAAGCTGGCCCATGCTTTCAGGATAGCAACCATAAGAGGGGAAGAGGGAGACATGAGGTGGGCTGTGGTGAAAACCCATCTAGTACTGTGTGTCCAATCCTCTCCTGAAGTGGGCGTGCGACACTGTATGCATTTGATAAAAAAATCCTTCCAAGGCTCTTGCCCTGGCATAAGCCCTCTCACAACGAACTTGCAGAGTAAAGCTCTACACTGTAGATCTGGGTCGATGATATTCAAATCCCCTTCTCTTGTAGGAAGAATCAAGGTCTCCCAAGCCACCCTGGCTGTAACATCAGTTGTGCCATCTAGACCACTCCATAAAAAGTTTCGTACAGGCCTCTTAAGCTGAGTGATACAATCCTTAGAGTGGCGCCAACAAGAGCATACAAACCATGCTGTGGCTAGAAGAACCTGGTTAACCACCACCACCCTGGAGGCCAAGTCAAGTTTGGCTGAGCTCCAAAAAAGGAGCTTTCTTCTGATGCTTTCCAACACCGGAGCAAACTGTTGTGAAGGAGAGATGCCCACCCCAACCTGGCAGCCCAAATATCTGACGGAGATGCCCCTCTGTACCCAAGTGAAGCCAATATCATTACCCCAATCCGGGGTGTCATCCTCGCAAATCCAAAAACCACTGGATTTATGCCAATTAATGTGTGCACCTGCAGCCGTGCAAAACAAAATCCAAGGCTGTCCGGAAGGAAGTGAGTGTCCTGGGGGAGGCATCCAAAAAAACAGCCGTGTCATCTGCCAACTCACTATCCAGGAGCTCTTCTTCCCGGCGGAACTCACTATCCAGGAGCTCTTCTTCCCGGCGGATAGGAAGCCTCAGCCCATAAATATCAGCTTGAGATCTAATGTAGATACTCATAGCTTCCGCCACAAAGAGAAAAAGAAACGGGGCAAGAGGACATCCCTGGCGGACGGATCTGGAAATTTGAAACCTGTCCCCTCTTACCCCCCCAATGAGCAACTGTCTATGGGCTGATATGTAGAGAGAGGATACTCCTCTAATCCATGCATCTGAAAAACCAAAGCGCGATAGAGTACCCTCTAAAAAATCCCAGTCTACTCTGTCGTAAGCTTTCTCAAAGTCCAAGAGTAGAATGGCCGATCTCTGGCGGCTCTGCATGACCTATTTTGAGGCCTCCCAAAATGAGAAAATATTATAAAAAATACTTCTGCCATGCACAAACCCTGTCTACGTGTCATGAATCAAATCTAGAAGAAAAACCTGTAGCCGCAGACTGATGGCTTTCGCCAGAATCTTGTAAAAAGTGCCCAATAGAGTGATGGGTCTCCATTGAGACACAAGATTCCTATTACCCCCCTTTGGGATGAGATGAATGAGACCATCTGTAAGTGAGTCCGGCATCTCACCAGAGTCCCACACGCCTTGCAGGGTTGATGTAATGTGATCACCAATCTGCTCCCAAAAAGTAATAAAAAAGGAGGGGGTAAGTCCATCTGAACCTGGGCACTTGCCCTTGTGAAGGGCAAGTAATGCAGTCTTGAATTCTGCATTGGTGAAAGGTGCATCCAGAGAAACATACATCTCATGCTTCACCAATACAGGGATACACTGCCAAATAACCTCTCTGGCATCATCAATGGCCCGTGTGCCTGGATTTGCAGTAAGAAGGGATGCAAAAAAATCTGAAGCTACACACATGACAGCATCAGGATCTGACTGTAACACCCCGTCTGAGTCAACAAGCTGCGAAACACTATCTCTACTATGTCTGGGCCCATGAGTAGAGAAAAAGTGTTTGTTGACCCTACCACCCATCTGAATCCAAAAGGATTCCCGTGCATGAAAGGCATATTCTGCTCTCTGATCCAACAATGTCTGCAAATGAGCTCTTGCTGCAGCAAGGCGCTCTTGAATCCAAGCATCTGTGGGCCTCTTCTGCTCTTCCCTCTGAAGGGACGCTAATTGCTGGCGTATGCCAATCTCACATCTGAGAATCTCACGTCTCCTAGAATCAGCGACTGTATGATAATAGTCACTAATTCCGGATAAGGCTGTAGCTACTTGAGAGGGGTGGACAGCTCCACCCTGTATGTGAGAAACCCAAATCTGTAAAATATCCTCCGTGAGGCTCTCCTCTGCATAAAAAGCATCCGGAATGTTGACACTGGCAGAGCGTCCTCTCCGATGAGGCTCAAGAATCTACAACACCACTGGAAAATGATCTAAGGTGGAAACCCCAGTAGAAATGCATACAGATCCTCCTCTGTCAAGTGCCCAATCGTCTACATAAAATCTGTCAATCCGTGCATGAATGGGCATGTGTATTCTCCTGTTCGACCAAGAGTACAGGAGTGACTGTGGCATAATATGAAAGCCATCATCCAACCAAGTGTCCCTGCGACTGAACTGAAAGAGGAAGGCATCCTAGGCTGCAATATCCAAAGAATGAATTCCACCCTGTCTGCCTCTCTTTTTGTCTGAAGGCAACTCAACCATGTTGAAGTCGCCACCAATGATCCAAGAACCTGCAATGGGGGCCCAAGAGAGTAACTCCTTCCAAAAGGAGATCCGCTCCCCTCTGTTGTTGGGAGCATAAAGATTGAGAAGACCAATCTTACACCCTCCAATCAAAATAATGATCCATTGAGCTCTAGAAGGGGAGATAATACCATGAACAGTAACCAAGGGGAGAATAGAAAGAGAGACCGAAATGCAAGTACCTCCCCTTTTGCCCATAGCAAGCGACTAGAAGGTATGTCCTGAAAGCAGTTTGCCAGACTTAGAGCAATGACTGGCATCCAGCTTGTGTTCCTGGATAAAAAGGATATCAATAGCACCTCCAGTGACGCCTGGATGAAGCTGGTTCCGGATCAGCTGCCTACGGCGATGGTGTGGAACTCCGCCTAGGCCCTGTATGTTCCAGTTGACTATCCTCATCGACAGGAGGATGCTGGATGGAAAGGCTTACCCGACCTAGTAGAGGAGACCAGCTTCCCCTTGGCTGAAACACTCCTGCTGAGGGCAGGAAACTCAACAGGTGAAAGGATCCCCACACCTGTTGAAAGGGAGGCGTTGTCAGAAGGAATCCCAATGACCGGGACCCCTAAGGTGGAGGGCACAAACTCCTCATCATCCATGAAAGTCACCGAATTTGCCAGTGCCGAAAAAGAATTCCTGATAAGCAAGTCTGGCCGAGGAGTGCGAAGAAGACGTGCACTCGTGGAAGATGGAGGAGAAGGACCTGCCAAACCTCTATCAGCAGAACTGGAGCTGGAAGTTGAGGAGGCCTGTGGCTGGGGTGAAGAGGAATCAGGAGCCCTCATTTGCGCTTGCACTTTCTCGGTTGTCCTGACTGTGGCAGGAACAGTCTGCGAGGAAGTACTTGTAGCCCCCTCGTGGTCAGAAACCAAAGTGACTGGGGTTGGTGGATCTAAAGGCCCCTCTTGATGTGGAACTGTCGTGTCTGGGGCTGCAACAACATCCACCTTTGGAGTCTGGAAGGCATCTGTCTGAACAGGATCAAAAGTTTCCTCCTAAGGTAAGGGAGCCGCTCTGACTGGGTGTGTTGCAGGCATTGGGCGCGCTGCTGCCCCTGGTGGTCCTGGGGTGCGCGAAGTAGGGCGCCCTGTTGCTCTTGGTGGTCCTGGAGTGCGTGGTACAGGCTGCTGGGGAGGTGCAGTCGTGGTAGTACGTGAAGGAGCCGCACTAGAAGACCTCTTGGGTCTTTTTCTCTTGCTTGGGCGGTCTCTAGCAAAGTGCCCAAGGGTCCTACAAATCCTGCACTGGTTCTGTCTACCTGAAATCTCGACTCTCTGTCGAAAGAGAGAGCCGTCTGGACGCTGAAGCATAATGTGGTCATATGAGATGTTAGGGTCAGAGACAATGACCCTAACACGAGGTACCCCGTCTGCACTGACTGCCTCTGTCGAGGAAGAAGGCATGCCAGGAAGGGAGGGGATCTCAGTGACCACTCCGAATGTGGCTCCGATAGTGGCAAGCAGTCGATGGTAGACCTAAGGAAGACCAGGAAATCTAATGAACAGTGATGTGACCTGCCTGTCCTCCTCGACCGGATCGAAGCCCAAGGTGTAGGGTAAAAGAAAGATCCTCCTCGAACCCAAAGCCAGGGGATTATCTTTGAGAACAAGTGCTGTGGACTCGTGGGAGTCGAAAACCACTTGGAAGAATCCACGTCCCAAAAGTCGAATATCCCTGAGGTGTGGGGCGAGGTCTCCTGGTAACGCCGCCAGCATCCAGTCTCTCTAGCCTGTGATCTGGAAGGGTGTGACCCAAAGATGTGGGCGAAAAGTGATGTAGAGCCCTCTATTTCCACATCTTTCTTGAGCGGCTGCAACTCGTCTTTTGAAAAAATGACGGTTCTCACGGCCGGTGGAGGTGGACGGAGATTGGCTGAATGGGGATCCATTCGCCAATCGATGTGAAAAGGCCGATTCCAACACTGAAAAAGCTCCGTCCGTGAAACAGACGCCCTGAACGCGGGCGCAGGAAGGAGGAGAAAGAGGGGTAGGAGAGAGGGGAAGGGAAGGAGAGGATAGACTGAAGGGGGAGACGGAGGTAAGCTGAGGGGGAGGCATGGGGAGTTGAGTTAGGAAGGAAGGGGGCGGGGAGGGAGAGGGAGGAGGTTTTTTTTTTTTTTTTTGGGGGGGGGGTCTCCTTGGGGGGGGAAAGCAGCGGGGGGGGGGAGGAGAAGGGGGCGGGGGGGCTGGCGGGGGAGAGGGAGGGCGGAGGAGAAGGGGGCAGCGGGGAGGGGGAGAGCAACGGGGGGGGCGAGGGAGGGGGCGGGGGGGCTGGCGGGAGAGAGGGAGGGCGGAGGAGAAGGGGGCAGCGGGGAGGGGGGCAGCGGGGGGGGAGAGGGATGACGGGGGAGGAGAAGGGGGGCGGGGGGGTTGACGGGTGGGGGAGAGGTAGGGCGGGGAGGGAGAGGTAGGGGCAGCAGGGAAGAGGTAGGAGGCAGCGGGGGGGAGAGGGAGGGCGGGGAGGAGGAAGGGGAGAGGGAGGGTGAGGGACGAGGGAGAGGGGCCTGGCGAGAGGGGAGGGAGAGGAGGAGCAGCGAGGGGGGGAGAGGGGGGGCAGCGAGGGAGAGGGAGAGGGGGCTGGCTGAGAGAGGGAGAGGGGGGGGCAGTAGTTCACAGGGAGGAGCAACAGCTCATCTCTATGTGTTCCCTGGGTCTGACCATAAGGTACCATTACAGTTCCAAATGGTGCAGTCTAGGGTCTTAGAAACCTGAGTCTCATAGGCCTCGTCCCCCTAGGAGGTACGTGTGGGAGCTCGACCGGTGCCGGTCAACAACCTACCATCTTGGACTACGGCCCATTTTCCCTCCTTGCGGGCAACATCTCGTTGTTGCAGAAGAACTTGTCGCTCCTCAATTTATAGTGGTGTCAAATTCTCGTCCATGGATAGGGTGGGATGCTCTCGTAGAGAGGCTTGGCGTCGGAGTGTCGCTAGTCGAGCATGTGAATCTCTGAAGCGAATGACTAGGGACTGCTCTCGGTTGGGATCTCTCCCAACACGCCATGCTCCCTCTATGCCATGGTCGGGGACTCCCATGGTGGTGGTCACAAAGGTGATCGCCTCCTCCATGGGCATCGTAGTGGTGCTGGTGCTATCTCGCGTGATCCCTCGTACCCGGATGTTGAGGGCTTCGAAGCCCTCTGCTACTGCTCCTGTATGGCGGCTTGAACGGTTGCCTTTACGGGCTCCCGTTTCGCCACGTCCACCCATCTAGTCGTCTCTGCTATAGCCGACTGTATTGTGGCTATCTGTGCCTCCATCTCTGTGACTGGGGTCCCTCCAGGTGCTGCTCTGAGGGTCTTGAGCTCCTCTCGAGGTTGTGTGATGTCGTGTCTGAGTCCCTGGATAAGGGTGCCCTGCTCTTGTATAATGCGGTCCTGCTCTTGGTGTATCCTAGGTGTAATGTGTCAGCTCTACCTGACGGGCTCGAATGCTGTGTATCTCAGCCAATAGGGAGTCCCAAGCATCTGGCGGGGGCCTAAGATGTCCTGGTCTAGGTGGGAATTGGATCTCGAGAGGGGTTGGAATGAAGGTGGGCTGCTGAGGTTGTACTGAGGGTGGGGGCAGCATGATTTGGGCGGGGAAGTGATATGTAGGAGTAGCGAGGCCGGACGAGGTGATGAAGGGTGGTTGACTGAGAGGTGGAGGTGATACGAGGGGAAAGTACTGTGGAGCCGTGGCTAGTGGGGCCAGTGGTGAGGCTACTGGAGAGGAGACTTGTGATGATGATGCAGGAGAGGGGGAGGAGAGAGGTGGCGTAGATGATGAGGCGAATGATGGTGGTGAAATAGTGGTGGTAACCATAGAGGTCGAGGATGTGGTGAGCGGCATGGGCTTTGGGTGGGCCCCTTTCTTATGGGCCGCGGTGCTGTCCACTGTCAAACTGCTCCGGTTGCTGCGTTTGTTGAAGTCCTCCAGACTGAGCTTTTGTGTTTTCGCCTTGTCACCGTTCCCCTTCCCCATCTCCACGCGTATGCAGATTTGGATCGAAGGGTCTCCCGCCTAGTCTCCTGTCCTCATCCCCCTGCTCCCTTCATTATGGGGGAAACAGCAGTGGGCAAAGAAGGGAGTGCAGGAGGTCGAAGTTGCTTCTCTTTTTTTTTTATTTTTTTAAATAAAATAGTCGGAGCTAAGAGCGGGGTTTTTTTTTTTTGGGGCCCCAAAAACGAGGGGGGTAGCGGGGGGGTTAGTGGAGGGGATAGCGGGGGGGTAGAGAGGGGTAACGGGGGGGGGTAGCGGAGGGGGTTAGCGGGGGGGTAGCGGAGGGGGTTAGCGAGGGGTAGCCGAGGGGGTAGCAGAGTTAGCGGGAGGGGGTAGCAGAGGTAGCGAGAGGGGCAGCGGGGGGGTAGCAGAGGTAGCGGGAGGAGGTAGTGGGAGGGGTGAGTGAGGGGCTGAGCGGGGGGTTGAGCGAGGGGCTGGGGGGGCTGAGTGCAGGGGTGAGAGGAGGAGTGCGAGGGGGTGAGCGGGGGGGCTGAGCGAGGGGGTGAGCGGGGGGTTAGTGGAGGGGATAGCGGGGGGGTAGAGAGGGGTAACGGGGGGGGTAGCGGAGGGGGTTAGCGGGGGGGTAGCGGAGGGGGTTAGCGAGGGGTAGCCGAGGGGGTAGCAGAGTTAGCGGGAGGGGGTAGCAGAGGTAGCGAGAGGGGCAGCGGGGGGGTAGCAGAGGTAGCGGGAGGAGGTAGTGGGAGGGGTGAGTGAGGGGCTGAGCGGGGGGTTGAGCGAGGGGCTGGGGGGGCTGAGTGCAGGGGTGAGAGGAGGAGTGCGAGGGGGTGAGCGGGGGGGCTGAGCGAGGGGGTGAGCGGGAGGGTTGAGGGAGGGGGTGAGCGAGGGGGTGAGCGGGAGGGTTGAGGGAGGGGGTGAGCGAGAGACTGAGAGAGAGAGAGAAAAACCTGAAGGGAGGGGTGAGAGGAGGGGTGCAAGGGGGAGTGGGAGGGGTGCAAGGGGGTGAGCGGGAGGGTTGAGCGAGAGAGAGAGAGAGAGAGAGAGAGAGAGAAAGAGAGAGAGAGAGAGAGAGAGAGAGAGAGAGAGAGGGCTGTGTGTGAGGGGGGTGCGGGGTGTTAGAAATGACCCATTAGAGGGTACGCACAGCGGAAGACTGATAGTAATGCCCAGGAGCTCACATAGTGTGATGTGGGGTGTGGAATCACAAACTTCTTAACTAATGTGCATAGATGTTCAAGCGAGTAAATAGACAATGTTAAGAGACAAATACAGAAGCAACACTTTATATTTCCGTCCGTCCAGAAACTAGGACAGGATACAATACCAAAAGGTCCTTCTACTACAAGCTTGGCACTTCTATATCTTTGAGCCCGCGTGCTCCACCTCAAGCATATATAGACTCTCTGTCTAGATCCCTTCCACCTTGCTGTCCGGAAGCCAGCCTAGGTGGGCAGCCACTCTAGCTCAGTCTGCAGCTTCTCCTAGGTCACCTTGTTCTCCTGAATGTAGGCCTAAGGCTTCCCCTTTGCTGCTCCTGTCTGCTGTCCTGAGGGCTGCTCCAAGTGATAATGAATGAGGGCTTGAGGCCGGTCCTTTTATAGGGAACAAGTTCCCCTTGAACGGACCGACCAGCCAGCCTCATCCTGGCCGACTGCCTCATCCTGGCCGACCGGTCTGCTTGCTGGCCGACCTGATTGGCTGGTCCAACCAGCCCTTTATAAGGGCCTTTGGCAGCCTCTTTTGGGCTGCTGCCTTTGCCCACTCCTGCGCCTATTGCAGGCCTGCAAATGCAGGCCTGTTTGCAGGCCTTACGCCTGCCCATAGACCCCCGCCATGCTGCTGTACTGCAGCCGTACAGTTGCACCACCTGTCCGCCATTATTCAGGGCCTGCTCCAGCCCGTACAGGCAGCCCTTGAGGTGCCTTTGACAGGCTGATCTGCTGTCCTTTCCCTGTGAGGTGCTGCCCATGTGGCAGCCCCCTCCCTTATATTTTCTGCCTAGGTTCACCATGAGTCTTTTGGGCACATGCCCTAGGTCTCCCTCCCCCATGCTCTCCTCATATTGGGGATTATAGATGGGGAGGTGACTTTTCCAACATGGGGGGGACTGTGAGAGAGAGAGAGAGAGAGAGAGATATGGTATGATATGATATGATTGTATTAAAGTCCGTGTGAGACCCTTTAGGATCTATGGGACTGGCGATCACTATCAACTAATAGTGATTAACTAATAGTGATCCCTTCAGGATCTATGGAATTGGAAGTCACTATTAACTAATAATGATCCCTTATATCTAGTGAAAGAAAATACTACAAAACTTGCTATGTAGTGAGTACTTGTTGGGCTAGCTTGTGTGCTAGTCCTAGTACCTTGCTGCGGTATTCCAAAACCTTTTTTAAGTAGCTTCCTAGCTTTTTGGCTGGCTGCACCAGTAGATTTTCCAAATTGTCTCTGCTTCTGTGGAGTAGAGGTCCTTTCTTGTTAGGGATCCTAGGTCTTACCCACCTGCCCCTCTTTGCCGTTAGATCATGTGAACTGGTTCTGATTTTGTAGATTAAATGCCTTTTAAACATTGATATGTTTTCCCTGAGGTACTGTCCGTTGAGTGAATTTCTTGTTTGTAGAATTGGATTTTTGCCCCTGGGTTTTGCCTTGGTTATGTAGTATTTTCAGCGTCACTGTCTCCATAATTTGACATGCATCTTTTGGGATATCAGCAGCTGTTCTACCCCATGATTCCATCCACTTCATTCCCTCTCAGTGCCATCCCATGATTTGTGTAGCTTTCACCGCCTTGTGTGGTATTCTACTGGTGGCCATCTTCTCAACTTCGTTGAGCTAAGCCATGAATCGACATAATGCCTCCCCTTCTATAGGTATCATATCTTTCAGCTAGTAGGATGTGGTAGGGTGTCTCTGCCTTAACCCCTAACTCCCCTATTAGGGAACGTTTATGTAAAGTTTCTATTCTTTCCCAGTAGATCCTAGAGACTCTGGATGCCACACAGAGAGAGAGAGAGAAAGAAAGAAAGAAAGAAAGTTTATTAAAGTCTTCGGGAGACCGTGAAGGTCTATGAGACTAAAGAGAACTGATACAATGAGCATAACGGTGGTGGTCTCAAAATGGGCCAACCAACCGTTTCTACAAAAAAGAGGTTATGAAGGACTATGTGTCTAGTCCTGATACAAAAAATATGTGTCTACCTCCAGATGATACAAAGAAGAAGGGGGGGGCACCAAAAATGGGGCAGAGGGGGGAGATAGTGCAGGTGGTGATCGTCAGAGACCAATCATAGAGGGGCCGTCAAATGGGATGTCGGAAAAAACCCTGCGATAGATGATTGGCCTCTGACGTCATGCGGCCTAGTCGAGCTCGGTCGTCGGGGGCGGCGAGTGGCCCTGTGGATGAGGAACGGTAACCCCGGTGGGGTGGGCAGAGAGCAAAGACGAGATGTCATGGACCTGGATGTGTGAGTCTGTCCGCTGACGTAGCTGTCGTGGCTCTGGCTCTCGCTCACGTCTGCGTCGTCGGCTAGACTGAGAAGAGGTATCCTGTGACTGAAAGAAGTCAGTGATAGGCCGTTGGGTGTCCTCACGCTGTGTGTGCTGCTCGTGTTGCCGTGCTCGGAGAGAGGTATCTCGGTGGCGAGTCATCTCATGTAAGAAAGCGGCTAGGCATCGTTGATCCGAGAACTGCAGCATGTGTGGGAGGGAGCCGAATCCGTTGCAGAAGAGGCAGTGGTATCGGCCTCGAATGGCATAATAGATAGGACATCTGAAAGCAAAGTGCTCCTCCGACTCGATCTCCTGCAAGTGGCAAAGTGGGCAAAGGCGGTCCTCTCTTGGGATACCCTCTGCGCGTCCGCTCTCGATCCGTAATCGGTGTGATGAGACCCTAAACTGACCGAGAGAGATCCGGAGCGCATGTGGTAGATGAAGCTGTGTGTAACCTGGAGGTGTGATGAAGCCCTCCTTTGAGATCTGGAGGCAGTGTCGGCGGTAGAAGTCAAGCTTCACAGGAAGCTCGGAGTGAAGAAACCATGTTCGCCAGATGTGGAGCTGGAGCAGATCCGCTCGAATGAGCCGGTTGACCTCCTGGTCAGTGGGGGAGAGGGGAGATGGTGGAGTGTCGAGGCTTTACTGAAAAGGAGGCAACCGGTCTAAGTCGAGGCCCAGTCGGGTGAACCAACTGGAAAGACGACTATACCAGCATCGCTGGTCCCCATCAGCGGATAAGGCCATAGAGGAGGATAGGGCTAACCAAGGTAGGCGGAGGCGACCGTCAGCGGAGGAGCTGAAATCCCTGACTCTGTGGAGATAGGTGATAGTCTGAAAATCCGCATCAAGCTGTAGGGGTGAGGCGCCGAACTCTGCTAGAATGATCTGGTGTGGTATTGATGGTTTGCTACGGATCATCCGAGCAAACATCAGTATCTGTAGGCGCTCAACTCGAGCCCACTCTGTGTCTGAAAGGTCGACTCCCCACCAAGGGCTACCGTACATGCCTGCTGGACGGACCAAAGAATCAAAAAGGAGAGACTTGGTCCGCGGGTCCTGGAAGTGGGAGTGGTAGCACTGTCGCTCCAGCCTGGCAAGAGCGGCGTATCCCCGGCTGATCCTAGCCTGCATGGCTGGGCGCATCGTGAAGATCGGGCTTGAGAAGACAACGCCCAAGTATGTGTAAGAGTCAACTATCTCAACAGGGTCGCCGGCGAAGAGGAACTGCTCTCGGTGCATAGCGGGTCTGGAAGTGTTGAAGATCATCACCTTGGTTTTCCCAAGGTTGACCTTCAAGTCATGTGTATCACAGAAGACCTGAAGTCCATCCAGGTGTCGCTGAAGACCAGTAGCAGAAGAGGATAGTAGTACTACATCGTCTGCGTATAGGAGAATCTGGATGACAGCCTCCGCAAGAGAGCAGCCTGCACCTCCGAGTGTCCTGATGGTGGTCTCGAGCTCGTCGATGTAGAGGCCAAATAGGGTTGGTGACAAGGGACATCCTTGTTTGACTCTGATAGTGCTCGTGATCTCTGGGGTCCAGCTGGTGCCAATCCTGACCTGCCCCGTCACCCGCTCATAGAGAGCTACTACTGCCCAGATAATCACCGAGTCGTAGCCTAACTCCTGCAGACGTCTGATGAGTCGGGCGCGGGGAACGGTGTCGAATGCCTTGCGGAAATCCACAAAGCAACAATATACTCTCTGTCTCCTGTGTCTGGCCTCCTCAATGATCCCTCTAAGTGTAAAAATGTGATCGTAAGTCGAGTGATCCGCCCTGAAGCCGGCCTGTCCGGATGCCCTGAGCCCCTGTACCTTTGCGTGAGCACTGACCTCGCCATCTAACACTGATGCATAGATCTTGGACATAACATGTCCAACCATGATGGTCTTGTAATTCCTTGGATCCACGGGATCTCTTGCTTTGTGGATGGGTGTGATAGTATTCAGGGTCCAGGCTCTGGGGAACCCGTGGCAGACAGCTTCATTGAACAGTGTTGCCAGGATGGGGGCTAGAGAGAGAGAGAGAGAGAGGTGTATTAACGTCTTCAGGAGACCTCGCGGGTCTATGAGACAAGATACAAGATATATGTAACCCATACAAGCCAATGTGGGTTGAAGCAATGGCCTCACTAAGGCCCTTGTTGAGCACTAAATGCTAAATGCTAAATGCTAGAAATGCAAAAAGCTAGTAGAAAATATATAGTAGGAAAGCAGTCAACTGCTAAGAACCAGAGCTCCAAGTGCATGTGGAGGCTCTATATAACCCGGCTTCCTGACGGTCCTCTGATGTGATGCAAAGAGCTCACGTATCTGTGTCTATTGGGCTGTCTCCTACGGTGGCGGGGGGCGCTCTCTCTTGATCTTTGTATCCGATGGGCTACATCGAGAGTAATGCCTCGTCTTTGGTGGTCACCTCTGAGGAGGGCTGAGATAGGTTGAACCTCAATCGTGGGTGCTCTGGTCGCCCCACGTGTTGTGTGTGGTCTCTGCATCTCTCGTTCAGCCACATCGAGGTGATGGGCCTCATTGCTGATTCATAGTGCTCTTGATCTCGTCTGGTGTTGGCTCGGATGTGTAAAAATTAGTGACCCGTGTCTATGCTTGGTCTAGCTTGGTGTTGTGAGGCATCAACTGTAGCTGATCTTTGGCCTGCCGTACAAGGGAATCTTTGTGTCTCCGCATCTCAATCAGGTAGAGCCCAATGCAAACCTGGTCGGGGAAATGTATTAGTCGAGTGAGTGGTCCAAAGCCGAGCCCCTCTTGAAAGAGACAGTCGTATCGCCCTCGGATCTCATAGTAGGCCGGACAAATACGTAGAAAATGCTCCTCTGTCTCGACCTCCCGCATCATGCATAGTCTGCAAACCCGTCGCTCTCTAGGTATGTTGGCCGCTCTCCCAGCCTCAATCCACAGCTGGTGGGACGAGACTCGTATCTGTCCGATAGCAATTTGCAAGACGTGTGAGACTCTCCTATCCTCAAGGTACTGGGACTTGATGATGAGACCATGCTTTGATATCCTCAAAAAGTGGTCATGATAGAACTGGGTCTTGGTGGAGAACTCCTGATCCCCCCCCCCCCAAGCCCGAGATGTGTGAAGCTAGAGGAGGTCTAACCGTATGATACGTTTGATCTCATCATGTGGAAGGAGTTCCGGTGGTGCATCCATGCTATACTGAAAAGGGGGAGCCTATCCATTTGGATACCGTGGCTATCAAACCATGTGGACACCCGCGCATACCATGCTGTATTAAAGCCACCCTCTGCCAGGCATTGGAACGACTCCATTGCTAGTCTTGGTAATCTCCATTGAGGTAGGGCCCAAACTCTGTGGAGAAACGTCAAGGTTTGGAAGAGGGCATCCACTTGGAGAGGTGTCATGGTGAACTCTGCTTGCATGATCTTATGGGGAACTGAAGGCTTACTCTGAATCATCCTAGATCCCATGATCACCTGTAGCCTCTCAAATCCCTTCCAGTTAGTAGCTGAAAGGTCACTCCCCTAAAAAGGTGTTGCATACATGGCAGTCGGTCTCACGAGAGTGTAAAAAAGGCAGCCCTTTGTCGGTGGATCCTAGAAATGTGCCTGGAAGCACTATCTCTCTAATCGGGCCAAGGCACGCTTCCCTTGTGTGAATCGTGCTCTGACGGCATGGGTCATCATGAAGCCTGGTCCCGTGAATACTGCCCCTAGGTACATGTAGGACTGCACTATCTCCATTGGCTCCCCACGGTAAGTGAAACTATGTCGACGTCAATGTTGATGAAGCATTGCTTGGGATGTGTTGAAAATCATAACCTTGGTTTTCCCAAGGTTGATTGTTAGGTCCCTCTCTCTGCAGAACATCTCCAAGGCCTCCAAGTGTTTGTGCAAACCCTCTACTAAGGACGAAATGAGGACTATGTCATCTGCATAAAGTAGTATCTGTACCATCAAATCAGCCAATAGGGAGCCCTCTCCTCCTAGGCGATCAACAAAGGACGTGATCTCATCAATGTATAGTCCAAAGAGAGTCGGTGAGAGGGGGCAGCCCTTCTTATATGGGGCTCTCAACCCAATCTGATAGCCCCCCAGGAGCACGGACTTGCCCTCTGATGGACTCGTATAGACTCCACCCCCCCCCCCTCCCGTAGCCTCTCCGTCCCTTCCCCCTCCCATAGTCTCTCAATGGAGGACTCTCTCTGTGACTGGCCTGGTAGTGGAAATACATAATGTCAGATATGAGTGATCAACACCGAGTGGGGGAGGGGGTACTGTTGGTAAGCTGAAAGGAAAGCAAAGAGTGGACACAAACTCAGAATACTTGCATTACTTGCTTGTGGAATGAAGAAGAGTGAGGTCCTTAAGTAGGCACCTCATACATGCTCACTGACATCACTGATGACCTCAAAGCTCCACAATCATCTCCTCAATGTGCTCCTAGATTCTCATCTCCTCAATGTGCTCCTAGATTCTCTCAATCATCCTATGTGGCTCTCCACCACCTAACTGTGCTTGTGGGCACCTAACTGTGCCTCTAGCACTCACACATAGAAACATAAGGTGTGCCTGAGGCATACACCTTGAGATATCCCAACAAACCCCCCCTCAAGGGAATGCCTCAGGCTATGTCAAGGATACATCTAGTCTCATAGTTTCTCATGCCATCTCATGGTGGTCAAGGATTAATCTATGGCTAGGTTCTCATGCTAGCAAGGGTTCCCATGGGTGTAAGGTAAACAAAAGGGATACAAAAAGACTGTCCAATGGTTATCTCCCCTGCATGTACATGCACACAATGTCTGCAGGAGGTACCATGGAGCAAAAACATACACATGGCCTACATCATAAGGTGACCAGAGGTGTTTACAAAACACACAAAAACACAATAGTTTATTTCCTTCATTTTGGAGGGCTATCCAGGCTGAGTACCTTGACATAAAAAGAGAGATCTGGAGCATACATAGAGATGTTTTAAAATGCATAATCTTCAAAGGATGCCTCATCTTGTGGAGGCACATCAACTGAAAGTAGATTTGCATTTTCTGTCTTTGCTTTGGCTCTGCAAAACTTCTCATTATGGTTGTTCTTGCCACAGTGCTTGCATGGATTAATTTTGAAGCAGTCCTTTGAAAGGTGATTTGTCTTTCCACAGTGATTGCAAGGGGTATACTTGCCCTTCTAGACTTTTACAGCATAAACAGTGTCATTGCCTTTCCTGAGCTCCATATGCCTTTTCTTCTTCTTGGAGAGCAGAGATAATACCTTCAAGATTAGGATTAGGAAGATTTTTCAAAGTGCTAACTATGTGATCATAATCTTCATGCATACTCTTAAGTAACACTGCCATAGCATCATCTGGAGTAATAGGAGAGTTGATAGAAGCTAATTGAGTCATAAGACTCCGCATATAGTTGACATGAGCTGCTAAAGTAGTACCACTAGCCATCTTCAATTCAAAGAAAGAGATTTTAAGTGATAGTTTAGAGATGTGAGAGCTAGCACCAAAAATCATGTCAAGCTTCTGCCAAGCTTCTGAAGGAGACTCCAAGTCAGAGATATCGTGAATATAATCATCTCCTAAAGCAAGAGCAATGATACCATATGCTTTTTCTTCTCTAGCTGGATCCCTTGCCGGTCGTGTCGGAGTTGAGGATTCTCCAGCATTGGAGGCCGTAGAAGAAGCGGTAGGAGTAGGTTTGACAAGTCCCCATAAGTTCTCCCTCATCAATGCAAATTTCACCTTCATCTGCCATGTGTGGAAGCCCTTTCCATTGAACTTCTCTAGATTCAATAGGATAGCCATGAGAGGGTCTAACCCAGATATTGGGCAGTTTCTATCTCTCTTTCTTACAAGGCAAAAAATAACTGAAAGACTTCCAAAATATGAGCACTTGATGTAGCAAAGACTAATGACCAATATTCAATCAATGATGCTTCTTCTTACATGCTTCATAGAAGTGGCTAAAATGAATACTTTCCAATCAAAACCAGGTCTTGCAATTCAAAACAAAACTGAAGCCACACTTGTACTGAAGTTATTGAAAGTTTCAAAAAACCAGAAATGCTAGAGTAGCATTTTATGTAGCATCATCTTCAAAAACTTGTCCAAAACTGTCAAAACTAAAAGGCTGAACTTGGAGGGCTTGTAGCTCACTCTTCAAAGCAAGGAAAAGAGGGCTTTTTGAAGCAAAAAAAAGCTCATATACCAGAGAGGGTCCAGCACAGAGGTTGGACGAAATGGTGCGCACTTTTGCTCGGGAGAGTTGCTACAGGCTGAACCTGAGTTTTGACGATTTCTCCCTCGTTACTGAACCAAATGACCTGAAAAATGGCTTAAAATCTTCGTCTTGAGGTCGCCCATCTACTCCTAAGAGGGCTCAGGCAATGGCGGAGCAGGCAGGGAGTATTGAGCAATAGAAGAAATGGCGAAAAATGCGCTGTTTGGGGAATGGCAGCCACCACAGACGTTTTTTCTTCAATTGCTTGCAGGTGGAAGTTCGCCCATATTAGAGGAGTTTCCAGCTCAGAGGGTTTGGGCAATGGTCGTTTGTAGGCGGAGAACCAAGCTCTCAAAGATTTTTGGAAGAAGGAGGAAGATGGGGAAGAAGAAGATGAAGAAGAAGATGATGATGTGACAGAAATGGGCTCAAGGGGGATCAAAGGGCTCTGATACCATGTTGGTAAGCTGAAAGGAAAGCAAAGAGTAGACACAAACTCAGAATACTTGCATTACTTGCTTGTGGAATAAAGAAGAGTGAGGTCCTTAAGTAGGCACCTCATACATGCTCACTGACATCACTGATGACCTCAAAGCTCCACAATCATCTCCTCAATCTGCTCCTAGATTCTCTCAATCATCCTATGTGGCTCTCCACCACCTAACTGTGCTTGTGGGCACCTAACTGTGCCTCTAGCACTCACACATAGAAACATAAGGTGTGCCTGAGGCATACACCTTGAGATATCCCAACAGGTACTACAAAGTCGTGAATTTGAGATGTGAAGGCAAGGGAGCCATCAGGTAGTCCACTGTGCTTGCCCCCCCTCCATGCGGGAAACAAGTGAGTTCACCAGATGATGGAGGTCATTGTATATGATCAGATCATATACTACTCCCATCACAAGTAGGTGCCGCCCATACCTTGTCACGTGTGGAGCATTTGCTGAGTGTCTCACTATCCCGAGCTCAACTGCATCTAAATCTGGTTCTATGAGGGAATTGGATGCAAAGTCAAGTAGTCCCACCTGGTTGTCCCCTGTGCGTGCATTGAAGTCACCAAGGAGGAGGGTGCCACCCTCTGGAGAACTTTGTGATATCATCATGTGTACTCTCATACGGGCTGTTCCCTTCTATGGCAACCTTTTGAGCTGTTCATTCTCTGATTTCAGCACATCAATGATCTTGCATCCTTCTCTGGCACCCCCTTTGCATGTTTGAGCTGTTGCATTTGTTCTTTAATGGTGTTCAGCTCCTCGTTTAACGGTGGCTGAAACTCCCCTTCCTCCCAATGTGCACTTGCCTTCAGTTTGTCATTCTCATCTTTAAGGGCAGCAACCTGGGCTTCTAATATCTCAATCTGAGAGGCCAAATGACTGGTTTTTCCACCTAGAACACAATTCATGTCCTGCAACATTTTACTTTTTTCACATGTCCATTTGGTTTGCATCTCCTCTTGCCATTTCTTTATTTCATCTTGCATTTGGGCTTGGAGGTTTGAGAGCTCGTCTCCTCTAGTCTCTCTCAGCTTCTTGCGTAGGCATTCAATTTCAATGTCTTGTATCTTGCATACTTCCTTGAGTCTTGATATGCAAGCCTTGATACTCGGGTCTTCTATCTTCTTTGCCTTCGTCCAAACGAGGCTATACTTCCGGTCCTTCTCACCTTTTGTTTTCTGATCCGGTGAGCTCTCCTATGTCCCCTTATTGGCAGCTTTGATGGTGTCTAAACCCCTTCTTGCGATCTTGAATCTCTTCACTTGGAGCCCATTTTGTTGGTTTGATTATTCTCCCTTCTGTTTGCAGGTCTTTTTCAGCCCCTTGTCTAGCAACTCACGGGGGGTTTTGGAGCCCCTGCTGCCGGCAATAGGGCTCACGGGGGGGCCTGAAGCCCCTGGCGCAGATAGCAGCTCATGGAGGGGGGTCTAGAGCCCCTGGCGCAGCTCGCGAAGCAACAACAGCAGCGTGGCGATGTGCGGCAATGGTGCAGCAGCCAAAGAGCGCAGCTGCAGCGTGGGTGTGAGGCAAAGATGGCACGATGCAGGAGCTGATGGTGAGGCTGAGGTCGGAGCTGCTGGTGGTGAGGCTGAGGGCAGAGCTAATGGCAAGGCTGGGCGCGGAGCTGATGATGGAGCTAATGGCGAGGCTGGGTGCGGAGCTGAGAGGATTGCAACAGAACTTCGTATTAACGTCTTCGGGAGGCCTCATGGGCCTATGAGTGAAAGTACAGTAAAAGAGGGAACTCATACAAGAAACTATTGGCTGAGAAAGGGCTCGCTAAGGCCCCTGTTGAGTGCTAAATAAATAATGATACCAATAATCTCAAAACATCAAAACCTAAAAGCTCTCAGCCACTCAAGACTAGTGCTGGGAAACATATTCAGGTGCCATGGAGGCATTCCGATGGGATGTGAAGATGTCTTGTCCCTGTGTTTGTCGAGTCATCTCTCGCTGTGGGGGTGGTGGGGCGTCTGTGATCTTTGTATTAGGTGGGCCATATCGACAGTGATACCTCAGCTCGAGTGGTCTTGAAATTGGATCAAAAACCCTAAAACAAATTGGTTATCAGCCTTGAAACCCTAAAACAAATTGGTCATCCCTAGATCCTCAATTCGCAGTAGATAATCACCAAGATAGATTTCGAATTTCAAAGATATTAGGGGAAAACAACATCTGATAGCTTCGTCTAATGAGGAGCAGCAGCAGATTTCTTCTGGGAAACAAAATAAATTGAGAGAGGGGGAACATAGAACACACACTAGGGCCTGGAAATAAGGGCTGGACCCCCCTGAAGGTCTTTATTGCAATAGAAAATACGTTGTACAATGGGCTCTGAGAAGAAGATAAAGCTGAGTATAACTTTGAATGAGCTGGGAGCCATGAGGCCCTTCTTTTATAGACTTGGCCTAGCTTGTGCTTTTACAAAAGCTAAACTTGCTTTTTAGGCTACCTTTTACATAAAGCTAGCTTTAACTGCTTTTCTTTATTAAAGCGCCTTTCCCCTATGTGGGGTGCCTTTAATGGACTTTTTAGCCTTAGTGGGCCCTCCATACAAGTAGGGGCGCCACTTTTTGATTTTTTCCTTGTGGGACCTGCTTTTTGGCACTTGCCCCTTGAATTTAGGGCCTTTTGGTACCCTTCAAGGTCCTACACGCCAAAACAAACAAATTCCAACACTTAAACCCATTAGAGGTTAGCCAAATGCATGCATTCTAATCTTGGACTAATCCTAGTCCCTTGTGGGCATTCCCATAGTTCTCTTTTACAAATGCAAAGCAAAAGTAAAACAAATATTATTCTAGTTAACCAAAGTCAACTTTCTTGACCATTGTCAATGTAATAAAGATTCCTCTTTATGTCTTGGGAGAAGTACCAACATCCGCTCAGCTTCTAATCAGTTTTCCTCAACTGAAAAGATTCTTGATACACCTGTAAAGCTCGAAGGTACCTCCTAATAGTTTTGGTACTTTGAAACCGGCCTTCAATAAATGAAAGGGCAGTAAACTACAAATAACCAGCAAGTATTATTTACAGCAAGTACTCAGCAAATACACAATTAACAAATTGGAAGCTAGTGTGCCCCTGCACCAAGACAAAGACACAGATCGGCCCCAAATGTTGGCACCCCTTTCGGTATTTCTTTAATTAAGTGAGAGAGCCAGAATTTCAGGCTACGTAAAGGATACATTCCTTCTTACAACTTGGGCAATCCATATCCCAGTGGGCATCCACATACCATGTAAAGCCTTTACTGTTCTCTGCTCTCATGATTCCAGGCAGTAGGTGTCCATCCCTAATCTAGGAAGCTTGCACACAGCTTGGAACTGTCACTAGTGACCACCCTTGGGCAAACTTGATTTCCATAAGAGAACTAGCATCACAACACAACAAACACTATGTTAGTCACACCTGTACCATCCCTCTCGGGGTTCCAGGGTTACTTCCAATTCCAAGCATGGATTCCCGACCCCTGCCTACTCAACAATGAGGATGTACTCAAGATGTGCCATCTGCCTAGCAACCACTCATCTCCTAGAGAAACTAAAAACATATTCCCACATGGAACATGCTACTTGCCAAAGCCAGCAAATAGGATACACAATGAGTACAGTCTCACTCGCATTCAGTGCTCTTCCCACTCTTAGTAGGCATTAGTATCACAAAACACTAGCCATGTAGGGCTCTGCTCTCACACCCATGTGACCATAGGCATCCATTCTCAGTGCAAACAATTGCATCAGAACACAAGAGCTGTTACTAGCAGCCCTTGCAGGACCACACACTCTCTAGCCAACCAAAAGTGTTCATGGACTCATTGGAATACCCACCTAATGGGTAAAAGCATAATTGAACTGGCCACGATGCTTAGAAGCATGAACAACCTCTGCAAGCTTTCATTGTAAACCATTCTGCCAAGCAAGTCTCTTAAAAAACACAGCCTCACGGGCAATCAGTAGAAAGCATGAGTGAGCCCTTTACCAGCTAGGAGCTCAACCAAGCTGATTCATGAGCTAATGCAAAACATTCGTGAATCCTATGGGTGCCTTGCCAAGCTGAGAACCTTCTCATTCAACCACTTTGACATCAGCCCATACAAATGCAAATGTTTGGGTGTTGTAAGCCCGTACAACCTTAAGGTCAACACCTTGCAGCCCATGGCCTTCAACCAGCCCGTACTGGAAACCCTTTCGAACAACCCGTGCAATAGCTTCTATCTTATTCCGTACAGCCTGCTCAATGAATGCCCTTTCTCAACGTACGGGCTGTTTGTATGGCTGTATAGCAGCCCAATTTGTGTACAGATTCATACGGGAGCCAATCTGCTCACTATCCGTCGTGTATAATCCGTGGGGCCCGCCATACCTATCCCGTGTGACAATTCTCTATATCAAACTCTCACGAGGTCCTTTTTCCCGTCGCCAACCCACCACGTTGTTCCACAGGCTTCATTTCTTTTTTGGTATGCATGGGCATGCCACGTGGCAGTCCACGCCTTCATTTTCCTCCAAGGGCTTTAATTTGCCCCTAAGCCTTAGTTGGTCAACACCAATGACCAACTTTAAAGCTCATTTGCCCCTTGCTCCCTCTAGTGGGACCAAACCAATGACAAACTTGAGGATCCTAAGGGTTCTTTGCCCCCTCTTGGGCCGAAACCCCCAAATTCACCCCCAAGGCACAATTTGCTAGGGGTTCTAGCACATCAAGCAATCCATGACCTCGCTCTTTGTTTTCCTAGGGTCCTGCCCACATGCAGGCCAACATGTATGCTCCAGAAATCACCCCCTCGTGACATACCCCTCTCCTAAAACATTGCAAGCGTCCACGATTGCATTCTGAAATACATGTGAATATACAGGGGCAATAGACTCGACTTGGGAGCCACCGTAGTTAATGCTTGGCTCAAGGTAGTTCTGATTGCATAAAAAATTTCATACGGTACAGTGTGGCTTTAAAAAAAAAACAAGTTTGGTTGGGTGCATTTATATTTGTGTAATTAAAAAAAAGGGATGAATGTATCACCCTTCCTTTAATTGTATACCTAGAAAATATAACCCGTACCTTAAAATCCTTGTGTCACTTTAAATTGATTCAGCACTTGTCTGTGTGCTCTTGCCTTGCCTCCCTTCTCATCCCATTTCAAGGCTGGTTGCTGCCCCTTCCTTAAGCCAACATAGCCTCCTCTAGTCGTTCCGATGGTCCACACAGCCTTGTAGACTATAGTGTAGATCTTTGAGTTGTGACTTGTTGCTATAGCATGTTCTACGATCTCTGATCTCGATCTAGTAATTGGTTTCAGTTTTTAAGTTGAATCTCGTTGTGTATTCTTTAGTTCCATGTATGATGTTCAACTATTGTACGATCTACTTGATCGTTGATGCTGATTAGTCATTGCTGTAGGATCGATTGAATAGAAAGAGAGAGAGAGCAAGGTACAAAGAGTCGATAGAGTCTGCCGTCACATCAACTAGGATAATGAAAAAGGAGTACAAGGTACAAGTACCTAGACCTAGGACTAAGTGTCCTAGGTGTCACATAGGACTAAGTGTCCTATGTGGCCTAAAAGGCACTAACACTACAAGTGCCTATATTTATGCCTACAAGGCACATACCATGGCCTATAGGGCATCACTAGAACCACTAGGAGATGGCCACAAACCCCCTTCCATGGGATGGGCTGAAGTATTCTGGAAACGTCTTAGAATACCTGGTATTTTCTGGTCATGGTGGCACATGTTCATCCAAAAGGATATAGCCACCTATGAATGTACAAGGGATGTCAGATCATGTATTAAAGGGAACCAAGTGTAAAGAATGTCGGAAGACTTCGAACTTGGGACGAGGAAGTGCCTTTGTAAACATATCTGCTATGTCGTCCTCTGTGGGAAGATAGGACAACTCTATGTCTCCTGTTGACAACCGCTCCCGAACATAATGATAATGAACTTCAATATGCTTGGTATGCGCATAAAACATTGGGTTACGCGCAATGGCCAAAGCACTCTTGCTGTCAGTGTAGACAATAGTGGAGGATGTCTGGTGAATACCAAGATCTGTAAGTAACTGTCGAAGCCAAACACACTCTACTGTAGCGGTGAAAGCTGCCCTGCTGTACTCAGCGTCACAGCTAGATGTGGCTTGCTGAGCCAAGAGATACATGAATTGCCAAGCAAAAAACGATTGCCAGTATGTGACACTCTGGTGTTGGAACATCCTGCCGAGTCACTATCTGTGTAAGCATGCATGGTAAGTGAGCCCTGATCACCATAGAAGAGGGCTAAATCTTGAGTGCCTCTGAGATATTTGAAGACTCTCTTCACTGTTTGCCAATGTTGTGAATTGGGCATGTGCATGAATCTGCTGAGCTGACATACTGCATATTGTAAGTCAAGTCTGGTGTGACATAAATAAATAAGGCATCCAACAGCCTGCTGATAAAGAGTGATATCACATGGTGGGCTCCCATCATGAGCTGAGAATTTGAAGCCAGGGTCAACTGGAGTAGAGATTGGCTTGCAATCCTCAAACTGAAAACGATCAAGGAGCTGTCCAATACACTTGGACTAAGACATCATGATACCCCCCTCAAAATGAGCAAACTGAATGCCCGAATAATAGTGGAGCTGTCCCATGTCTGACATTTCAAAAACCTGCTGCAAATCAGCCTTGAAAGCTGCAATTTGCTGAGTATTTGGGCCCATGATGAGCATATCATCCACATATAAAATCAGCACTGAAAAATCAGATCCACTCCAGCGGACATAAAGAGTGGGTTCTGTGTGGCTATTCTGAAAATTAAGGGATAGTAAGTGTGCATGAATTTCGGCATACCATGCCCTGGGTGCCTAGTTTAAACCATAAAGGGCTTTTCTAAGCCGGCATACCTTATTTTCAGAATTAACAACCTCAAAGCCAGGAGGTTGTGTGACATATACTTCTTCCTGCAGATCCCCATGAAGAAAAGTAGTCTTGATGTCAAGTTGGTGCACTTGCCAATGATGATGGGCTGCAATGGCAATGACACATCTAATGGTAGTAATCCTGGATGTGGGAGCAAATGTCTCCTCAAAGTCAATGCCTTGTTGTTGGGCATACCCTTTTGCAACAAGACGGGATCTATGCTACCATCAGATTTCCTTTTTAATTTGTAGACCCACCGGGTACCAATGGCATGCTTGCTGGGAGGGAGATCTACTAATTCCCATGTGTCATTTTTAGCAATTGAATGTAACTCAGCTCTCATTGCATCCATCCACTCTTTGCTGTCAAAAGCATCTTTATGGCACAGAGGCTCTTCATTGCAAGCTGTAGCAAGGAGTGCAAACTCAAGAAAGTGACCATGCTGTCTATTCCCTGATCTTGTCCGGGCAGCAAAAGGCTGATCTTGTTTGCTGTCCCTCAATGTATCAAGAAGCCATTTGGGAACTTGCCTTTGCTGTCTATTGACAGCTCTTTCTTCAATGACTGCATCATGAATAGTGGGATCATTTTGTGCTGGAAGAGAAACTTGCAAATCAGCATGAGGTAGTGGCTGATTATTGCTTGGTGAAGGGTCTGCAGGAGGCAGTCCTCTTCTGAGGATGGCAAAGGTAACCAAGATTCAAAGGCATCAAACATGTCAACATCTGGCTTAGCTTTGCAGTCCACAAGAGGAGAAGCTAAATGTTCAGCAAAGATTACATCTCTACTGACAATAATCTTCCCAGTATTTGGATGGTATAACCGATACCCTCTGCTCTCTTGGCTGTAACCAATAAATATGCATTTGATTGCCTTGTCATCAAGCTTATGTCTCAGCTGAGATGGTACATGAACATATGCAAGAGACCCAAAAACTCTCATGTGTGAAAGTGAAGGCTTCTTGCCTTTCCATGCTTCATAAGGTGTAACAGTCTTCAATGCCTATGTAGGTGATCTATTCAGCACATAGTTGGCACACATCATTGCATCAAGCCAAAATTTATTGGGCAAAGACTTGGCCTTAAGCATGCATCTGGCCATCTCCATTGTGGACCTGTTTCTCCTTTCAGAAATAGGATTCTGCTGAGGAGTGTAAGGAGTAGTACATGAGTGAATAATGCCCCGTGAAGACAGAAATGCATCAAACTCCTTTGACATAGACTCTCCCCCCCTATCTGTGTTGAGGGTGACAAGCTTGCATCTTGATTCATTCTCAACCATATTCAAGCACCTCTGAAAGCATGATAAAACTTCAGATTTGGCTTTTAAAGGATATACCCAGCAATATCTTGTGAAATCATCAATGAGAGTCATAAAAGATTTGTACCCCCCAATGGCATTTGTCCTCATGGGGCCACAGACATCATTGTGTACTAGCTGCAATTTCCTTTGTGAGAGTTTTGGACAATTCTTTTGAAAAGGAAACCGATGCATCTTACCCAAAAGACAACCCTCACACACATGTTTGGAAACTGTGTGAGTTTGAGGTACATCATTTGCCATCTGCTGTGAATGTAGCTTTGCAAGAGCTCTATAATTGAGATGACCCATTCTCTCATGCCAAAGATGAGTTTCAGCAAGCTGTGAATCTGAAATAGCAAATGCTTCAATAGAAAGTGCAGCTGAGTGATGATCAAGGTGATAAAGCCCTTTTTGCAAAGTGCCAGTGAGAACTATGGCATTGTCATCACGAAGATCATAAACTAGGCATCTGTAGCCATAAAAAATTGCTGAAATTGAAATCAACTGTGAAACCTGAAGTGGCAATTGCTGAAATTGAAATCAAGTTGACTTCAATTCCAGGCACAAAAAGAACATTTGTCAGAGTGACAGGATGGCTTGAAATGGATGTGAGCTGCACATCTCCAATTCCTTTTACAGCATATGAAGCATTATTAGCACATGTGACAATCCCCCCTCAAGGTGCATCAGCTAAAGAATGAAACAACTGTCTGCAAGGTGTGACATGCTTGGAAGCACCACTATCAAAGTACTAGGACTGAGCATCATTAGCAGTAAAGAATGCATCAGCTTTGGAGGGATCAAATGAGCAATGGACAGCCCATGCCCAATCATCCTGAAGAGCATGTGCATGTGAAGCATCTTCCGGCTCATGGGATTCAATAGCATGAGAGGCATTAACCGTGAATTCTGCTTTCTTTTTCTCCGAAGCAATGCGCTTCCTGCATTTTGAAATGTCATGTCCATGCTTGCGACAATAGTTGCATCTTTTCTTCTTTGACTTATCTGTTGTATTTTTAGATGCATGGGAGGAATTGCAGTTGCTATGTGGAGATTTTGGCTTGCCCATAGGCTTGGAAGCCTTGCCTCTGCCTGTCTGCTGTGAAGCAAATGCATGATTTGGAATAATGGCTTGTCTATTAGCTCTACTTTGGTCTTCCTGCAAAAGCGAAGTAACTAGCTGATCAAAGGGTTTGGATTACCCATGGCCACTAATCGAAGGGTTGTAGCAAACCCTTGATATGTATCTGGTAGTCCATTTAATGTGGTACTGACAAGCAATGAATTTGGCACCACCTAATCAATGTTGGCAAGTTGTTCCATGAGGTCCTTGACCTTTGTCAGGTATGCATCCATAGAGTCACCTTCATTCATGCTGACTTCCTATAATTGCCTTCTCAAATATGCAACACGTGCCTCATTGCGAATCTGATAGAGAGAAGCCAATTTATCCCAAGCATCCTTTGCTGTCCTGCAAGACCGGATGTGTGGAATAATGATTCTCTCGCATGATAAAGCAATACATGAATGTGCATTTGCATCTCTTGCATCCCATTTTGACTGTTCCTGAGTTGGAAGAGCAGCAACAGGAGTGCTAGAGTATGAGGCATCAGGAGGAGTACCCCCTGCAGAGGGACCAGTAGTAGAGGCAACCACTGTAGCAGTGGCTGGTCTCAGATCAACCCCAGAAACAATATTTCACAAATGCTTTGCAACAAGAATATGTTTCATGAGATAAGACCATATCGGATAGTTGGTGCCATCCAACTTATCATTTTCACGAAGAACTCCAAATAAATCTTGATTGTTTCCAGCCATAGCAAATGTGATACCCTGAAAGAGACCTGAAAACCCAAAAGCCTCAAGGCTATCACAGCAAAAAGCTGGCACAAATGACAGCAAATATCTGCAAATTTCCAACCCAGATCAAAGGGCAAATGTAGATCTGACCCAAATGTGACTGTGGCAGGCAATGCTCACTGCAAAAACAGCAAATCTAGCAAATGGCCCAAATTTATTGAGGGCAAATAGGCCAAAAAGAGGGCAAATGCAGAAAAGCCCCAAATTTTGCTGAATTTTGCAAATGTGACCCAATGTATGCGAATCTGACTCAATGTCTTCCAGAAAAGACTCAATGTCTAAAAATCTGACTCAATGTCTTTCAAATGTGACTCAATGTTCTCCAATCTGATCCAATGTGTTGCAATCAAACAATAAATTGCAGATCAAATCCCAAAAGAAATAGCCTCAAGGCTTGCAACTGCAAAATTAGGACTTGCTGTCCACAAATTGACTGCAAAAGTGCACCTGTCTCAAAGTATGGACCTCAAAATGTAGGCTTTTCAAGCTGTCAAAACGGCTTGAGATGATTTCAAACAGTAGAAGGAAGATAAGGATAACAAAAATCCTCAAGAGCCCCAAATTTTGAGGTGGTCTTGAATATAGCTTTCACATGTGCTAAACTTGTATGGTGCATGTACGGAGGGCAGTGTACGGAAGCAAGTACGTTGTTGTACGGATACAAGTACACTGTACGGAACAGTGAGTAGCGTAGTACGGAGTCCAATAAACGGCACATGTACAATGTATAGAGATTGTACGAAGCATGTACGTCTGTTGTATGGAAGCCTGGTGTAGGGAATCACAAGTATGGCTGTACTGATCCAGGTACGAGGCAAGTGACTGTACGGCGGCGCATGTACGGAGCACAACGTACGGGCTGTACAGAAGGTGCACGACGACAGTACGGAGCATGTACATGATGTTTCGTATGGTGGGTGTCCAATGTACGGTTGTCTGATGTAGATTGTACGATGCAAGTGAGTACGGAAGCCGCGGGTGGAGGACGTACAGATTCTGACGCAGGATCTGTACGGATGTCCATACAATCGTACGGGACTGTACAGAAGAAGATATAGGAAGCAGATGCAAATCCGGGGGCAGGAGACGAGTCGAACGTGGCTCTGATATCACTGTAGGATCGATTGAATAGAAAGAGAGAGAGAGAGAAAGGTACAAAGAGTCGATAGAGTCTGTCGTCACGTCAACTAGGATAGTGAAAAAGGAGTACAAGGTTCAAGTACCTAGACCTAGGACTAAGTGTCCTAGGTGTCACATAGGACTAAGTGTCCTATGTGGCCTAAAAGGCACTAACACTACAAGTGCCTATATTTATGCCTACAAGGCACATACCATGGCCTATAGGGCATCACTAGAACCACTAGGAGATGGCCTGCAATTGCAATCACTAATATTTTGTCCCTCTCCCTCTCCCTCTGCCTCCCTATCTCCCCCTCCCTACTTCTTTGGGGAAGAAAAAATAGTGTACAAAAGGGGACGTAGACGTACCTGAAAAATTTTCCAATACATATTAGTACTTGTGCCATCTGTATGGTACAGACTAGGTTGCGCTAGACACTAATTCTACCCTATGCCCAATTTGAGAGCATGATAATAATAGTGCTAGAAAGATATTCTACGGGCACTCCCCTTTGTTCAAGGCATGGCCTGCTTAGATCTTTTATGCTCACATGGATCTAAGAATTGACTGGTCATATAGCCCACCGTAGTCACTTGCTTCGGGGTTACCTTAGGTTTGAATTCTGAGAAGCATGCTGTGAAGCAGCCAATTCTCTTTTTATCTGTATTTCATAGTATGCTTGACCGAAAAGGGTTATTGTTTCATGCAGTCTATGGATTGACAAGACCAGAGGTAGTGATAGCTGAGGTTTAATAGATCCCTTGGCTCTGACGTGAACCATTGCATATTGTCAACTGGTTGTTTAACTACTCTCTGTGTGTAAGGTTATTTTTAGCTCTCCTCAAGAGCATTTAGCTTGTAGCAGTCTATGGATTGACAAGACCAGAGGTAGTGATAGCTGAGGTTTAATAGATCCCTTGGCTCTGACGTGAACCATTGCATATTGTCAACTGGTTGTTTAACTACACTCTGTGTGTAAGGTTATTTTTAGCGCTCCTCAAGAGCATTTAGCAAGCTTGTATGCACTATACATTAATATAAAATTTATACTTGGTTTCGATGTCCTCAGAAGATTCATTGATGTCTGTTGCTACAGGAATATCCAATTCTTTGGTGTGGATTCTCAATTGCAGGTGCACAATGCCTTTGTTGTCGTTGTGGGGCTTGGTGGAGTAGGTAGCCATGCAGCTGCTATGTTGGCACGATCAGGCATAGGAAGGCTTCGTTTGGTGGACTTTGATCAGGTATGGGATTAATTTTAGACTGTTGAATAAAATATGAACAAGTTAAATTTTCATCTTTGTATTGTTTAGATCATGTGCTTATTACACTTGTGTAACTTACGCTTTGCTTTAAGCAGGTTTCATTGTCATCCTTAAATCGCCATGCAGTAGCAACCAGGGCAGATGTCGGGTTGCCCAAAGCAACTTGTTTGCGTGATCATATACGTCGGTTCTTTCCAGAATGTGATGTGGATGCCCGTGTACAAATGTTTGACACTTCAAGTGAGGAGGACATTTTGGGAGATCAACCAGACATTGTGCTTGATTGCATTGACAATATTGATACGAAGGTACTTTCATGACACTTGAAACCTTTACTGGTATCGATAGATTAGAGATCTGCATGCCAGGTTGTTATCTCGTGCGGTTTGGGAAGAAATTGACATATTTCAAGTAGGAGACGTGAGGGAAGGACTCCCCTTGAAGGAATCCTGGCTAAAGATATCACTTTGTTCTTAGTTCAAGGTTGCATGCTTCGTACCACCTGTTGAATCAATTGATGTACAATTGTCTGGCAGATTCGTATGGTATGACATGTTGTATACATGATAGTCATTTCAGTACCTTTGTTTGCTTGTCAAGTTTTACAAAGGAGAGCTTTCTCTCAACAATCACCTCAACAATCACCTACTCTCAACAATCACCTTGCCTTTTAATTATGTTCAGAACATTCTCCTGATTTGTGTGCCATCAGAAGAGGAGTAGCTCTCTTGTTGTCATTGCCAACTATAGCTACCATTTTAGGTTTAACCTCAGGCACTTCATGCAATCCAAGGGTTATATGCAAGTATAGTTGCTTCGCAGTATATCTAATATCTACTGAGGTAGGTCTTTTTTCTTTTCCGGCAGTAAGAGAGCTTAATGAGATTAAATCATAGAAACCTCTAAACGTCTCTTGTTGCATGGAGAATGTGAAAATTCCATAGGTGGTGAAGGATTATATAGGTGATGAAAGAGGGGTGATGGAGACACATTGGTAAGAAAACTAGCTTTCGTATCTTTTGGTGCGCTTCATTTGAAACTAAGGCTTCCTTCCTTTGTTCATCTAGCCTCTTCAAAATAAATATCCTTACGGAAGATGCTTTTGCTACATCTGAGTTGTGCCCCATAGCCAATCTCAAAGAAGGTAGTTCCAATTCAATTGGCAAGATTGCTTCTGTTCCATATACCAGATGGAATGGGGGTGAAACGTGTGGCCACCTTATGTGTAATGTGATAAGCCCACAATGGTGCATGCAACCAATTCTCCCATCCTCTTGCTCTTCTCAACAAGGCGGGCCCCTCTCCTCCCAAAAGCTTGACATGCATGGCAAGTGGTACACCATTCTTGAATATCTCTAACAAAAGTACTCGGCCACCAAAAACTTTGTGGCTGTATTCTCTCTAGAGAGGAATGGAGGATCAACAGCAGCACGCAAGTACGTTACAATGAGAGCAGGAAATCGTTGGAGATGTGACATCTGCCATCAAGAATTTCGAGGCTCACCGGCGATGATGTTATGGTTCCTTGAGTAGACCCTGTTTAAGTGGAGTAGATGTTGCATTATTTACAATTCCACTTCAAAGTATGACAATAATAATGCATCCACATTAATTACTTCAGTAATTTTCACAATCAATGTATCCACGCTAATTACTTCAACAATTTTCAACAAACATTGCATTTTTAACAATCTTACTTCAAAGGTATGACAATTCAACATGAAGCACTTTCAGCCTTTTCAAAATAATAATTTGACATGGAGATTGCGTATCTATAGTTTGAAAATATTATTGTTACAAAAAATGGGATGGCACTATCCATACAAAATGAGCCCATTAAAAAAATAAGGTGCAACATGGAAATATATATTGCCGGATATATATTGCCATATATATTGTCCGATACAAAATGGCCTTAGCAAAAAAATAAAACAACAGAGAGCTCCACGCATACAAGATGAGGATCAAAATAAATTAAGTAGAAACTGTTCTCTAGCCGCCTCGTGCGACAACGGGTGGTTGGTGGGTGTCTTGAGCCCCTAGTAAAATATGCAGCCCGTGACGATATAATACCACGAAGCATGCAAAGTAGTCCCCACAGATTTCCTCATGACACACTTCCATCAACTTTTGTGCTTCTCTCTTCCCAATCACTCTATTTAGCACCAAGTGTTTTTCCATTTTGTATAAGGTATCCCCAAATAACTTATAAGGCTTAGCCTTCACAAGCAACTTTTTTTGTTCCTGTTTGGACGTTGACAAAACAAAAGAGAAACACGGCTAAAAACAACAGCTAATCTTCAGACTGGAAGATATTGAGGTCGGGGCAATCATGGATCAGAATTGCAGTGTGATCTGGCTCCAAGTGACAGTAGCTTAGCACACCATCCAGAGCATGGATCCAAAATTACAGGAATCGTGCCAGACACAATCTCATTGTAAACTTTCCTAGACACAAAGCAGAAAGCCCACGAACATCCAATCCAAAAAAAATCTCAGGATAACGTAACACTCACAAGCACCTTCTGACAGCACTTCTGACAGCACAAGAAACAAAAAAATATAGGAAATGAATCCGCAGCTCATTGGGAAGAGTCTCTCTATATCTGCATCAAGAACCAACCACGTACAGCTTCACAGATGTCTTCTTGTCTTAGACCAAATTGCACATGGAGCTAGCAAGAAAACTCTTTTAATGACGTATACAAGTCAGCGATCAAGCTTCCTCGTCAACTCAGCAACCCACCAATCACGTGGTCGTAGGTAGATCCATAGACAAATCAGCGCCTGTATTAAATTGCCTCTGCCTTATCACCATCCAGTCACTTGAGAAGAGCAACCAAGGAGAATCTCAAATGAACTTTCAAATCTAGTAATAGCAACCTGACAAACTCTTGACTCAACGCAATCCGATCAATCATTTGGCATACTAATCGTTCTCACGCCTCACCAATAGAGGAAAGACACCAGTAGCAAGTCATTCTTCTCTCTTACTATCAGGAAGTCAGAGTCAATCAGAGAATGACGTAGGAGCATCTTTCATTCAACAGCAAGAACGTTTTTTTTTCGATCGTGAAACCATTGTTGTGAACTAGCCCATCACTCAAGCTTTCTTCTCAGGAAATATCCCACGATTAAATCAACAAATGATCACAACAACAAGAACGTATCGCAAAGAAGTCATTCAGTTTCCTTAGAATGAATCACAATCAACACTGGCCTTTCATTACCTTACGATGAGTCTAGTTCCCTTAGAACATCATTGTTGAAGAAGACCAGCACGTCACGCGGAAGTGCATTTCTTTGCAACCACACTTCTTCCTTCTCCCATCGCACTTCTCCTCTTCTATGATGTTAGGGTCTCCCCCATTTGCATGCCAACCCCTTCCTTGAGACAGCCATGGATTCATTATTCTTTTGGAAACTCTAGAAATCTTCCACCACGTAACATGGTAGCTCCCCACTTCCTTTGAGCATTTCACCTGATCACGTAGGCTGCTTGCACATCCATGCAAAACTCCCACATTTGCTGGCCACCTCATCTCATGCATTAAACCACTCTTTCCCTTTCCCAAAAAACATACACCAAGGCAAAAAGTGCCCCACATTCAGATTTAATGCACATTCCCTTCAAGCCAACACTTACCCACAATCTATCACATATAATGAATCCATCCTTGACACATGGGATACTCATATGAGCCCCATCAAATGGAAACCACTCATAACAAAGGAAACCTAAGACACAAGGTAATAAAAGAACATTTATCAAGTCACACACAAAAAACTCTGTCACACATTGGATACCACAAATGCTCTGGATATGGGTGTACCCACACTGCTTCTCATCATTTTCCATGTGTCCCTGCAAAAAAAACATTTTTAATTTATCTTGAAATATATACAGCCATTCATCATAGTTCCAGAAGTAGTCTCTTGTATCCCATAACCCAGACCAAAACATAAAAGTGCATATCTATGTGCCTATCCTTTATTATGTACAGTGCACAAGAGCTTACTACATTTTTTGACGTATCAACGTCTTCTTAGGAGATTGTCCCTCTTGTAGGTAAGTATATATATTTTATATATATCCTCTAACCTTGATTTTAAAACCATAACTCAAACTGTCTTCCTTGAGCTAATGCATCAGCCCGGGCATTTCATCCTCTCGTAATGTGTAGAATGAGCCTACCTCCAACTGTCTGCATAATTGCTTTGCCTCTTCCTGGCTTGGGTGTCTTGTTGTGCATCTACCAAGTTCCTTGCATGTGGCATATTACCAGCAAAGAGTCCCTAGTGCCCATAAACACAAGGCTTCAGAACCCCAAGTGTTTCAGACCATATATCAAGGCCAAATACTTAGCTTCATTATTTGAGGCTATTAAGTCTATTTCTCTCCCCTCTACAATAATCTCCTAATCATCGGGATACATAAGCACGTTCCTATACTTGTTTCTTTGAAATGCTCGATTAAAGTATAATGTAAGAATTGGCTCCCTCTCTTTTGGGTCTCACTGTATGGACTGTTTTGCAGCCAGTTTTTCCTTTTTGTATTTATGCTACATCCTCTGCTACCTCTCTTTTGTAAGCGTTTCTGCTAAGATTGCATAAGTTGAGTTCCCATGACAAAAGAATTGGCAGTACACACGATACCTATTAGGGAAGGTGCCCACCCTAAGGTATGTGGACCTTATTGACCAAATCCAAAATATGGCACCATGGTTTATGACGAATTGGAAAAACTCTTAGATGCCGGATTCATCTATGAGATAGAGCACATTGATTGGTTTTCACCCATCATCATCGTGCCTAAACGCAACAAGAAGCTAAGAATATGCATTAACTTAAAGCATGTGAATGCTACCACAATGAGGGATCACTATCCCCTACCCTCAATAGAAACAATATTGGAAAAGGTGGCTGGATCAGAGATATATAGCTTCTTGGATGGCTTCAGTGGCTATAACTAGATACACGGACACTGATGAAGAAATCTCTCCCTAGTCAGATGGGACCATGACGGACCCTTTCTGTAGCATCTCTTTCACTCTCACAAACGACTTTGTGTCTATCCCATCCATACAAATGCAGTCCCCTTCTTTGTCAGCTGATGCAAGGGATGAAGCAGCTGAGCCAGTATCCAAAAACTCACATAATACGTGATGTTCTGCAAGATTTGATAGGTAGTTTTTGGTGTTGGCATTGCCTGTATTGCTGAGACCTCCTTAGGGGCCATCTCAATCTCTTTTGCTGAAATAATGCAACCAAGAAGTCTGACCCTGTCTTTTGCTGTGTGACATTTACTGGGATTCAAATTTTTATGATCATCTTTTGTCATCTTTACCAGATGTTCTCCATCGAATTGTAGATGCAAAAGTCATCTATAAAGACCCGTATGAATTCCCCCAAATAAGGCTTGAACACCTCACACATGAGCCTTTGGAAGGTGGCCGATGCATTGACCAAACCAAACAAGATGATTGGAAAGCAGAAGTGCCCTAGGGTGTCCCAAACATCATCTTCCTCTGCAACGTGAATCTGGTAACACCCTGAGTACCCATCACATACAATATACCTTTCATATCCGGCCTATTGATCCAAAATTTGATCTGTGAAAGGAAGGGATAAAAATCCCTCTTCGTGTAGGCACTAAACAGACACATATCCACACAAAACCGCCACTTTGCCATCTTCTTTGGTTGAATAGTATGGTTGACACCCATTCGGAATTATGCTTAGGGAAGATAAAGCTTGTAGCTAAGAGCCTATTTATCTTCTGCTTTAGCACTTCCACTTGAATCACCCCCAACCTTCTGAGTTTTTGAGCCAGCATCTGGCTTCAACTTGATTTCATGTTGCACCATTGTCACATTGTGCATTTGCTATAGTCAGTGAAAAGAAGCTGAGCAAGTATATCTAGATATTCTTCCTTCTTTGAAGCTTCCAATCATGAATTTAGCAAGTTTCAGATTTGCTGCCCTCCTCTGAGCTCTTATATCAGCATCCTCTTATTTTTGAGGTGTCCTGGCTGTATCCAGAGTCAAGCCAAACAGACCAAGATGTATCGTTAGATTCTCCATTCTTTAAAATCTCTTTGTGCCCATGCTTTAAATTGAACTTCACTTTTTTTGTCCCATCTTGCAAAACCAGCTCTCCATTGGCTCACGTTTCTACTTCCCCACTTTGATGCCGCCATGGCCTTCCCAAAATAGAGGCAGGGAGGACAGTGGGCGATAAGAGACCGGGGATCTCTGAGAAGGAAGGAGTCGAGGGACGGATGGTTGCTTGTCCGAGAGCTAGGGGTCGCTAAGAGGTGCACCATCAGTAGGAGAAGCAGGGAGTATCTTGAGCAATAGGAGGTTCTGCTGGAGAAGTCGGTGGCGGCTGAGAGCCAAAGGACCTTGGAAATGGTCAGGAGGAGGAGAGCCATAAGCGGGGGTGATACACGAGCTCAGGGACGGGGAACTTCGGGTGGTGTGTGGATCTTGATTGCGGGTGGAAGCACCTTGGACAAGATGAGAGCTTCATGAGCTCTGAGAACAAGGGATTGCGAGTGCTAACTAGGGGGACGTGGGCTTGCAGGAGAATTACGAAAATGACCTCAAGTATGCCTCCACGTTTTCATTCTCGCGTCCACGGAAGGTGGGTAGCTCCGCCATCTTTGCCCCCTGTTGTATCACACCTACAAAAGACATTCAAGTCTTACACTATCTCCAACATAATTTCACACATTGGTCTTCTTCTAACCTCAATTAGCCATTAGTTCACCATCCACGTCTTCCTCAAAAAACACAATCAAACAGCTTGAACCGTCTAAGTACACTCGTTTTTTACCCCTTGGTTGCTTGCATTAATTGGGTTGGAAATAGAAGCGAAAGAAAGCAAGAGAATGGAGCTGAAAGAAGTTGCAGCAAACAAGAATGAAGTACAAGACTTTGGAGTCATAGAGACAAAACCCTTGGATGGACCCGAACTAGGGCAAAACTTGTGTGCTGACTAACTCACCCACAAACTCAACTTCTAACTGAGTTAGGGGGAAAACATCTTAATAAAGAGAAAAAGGTGCCCCTACCCCCCTATGTAAACATTGGCCATTGCCTTTAGGAAATATGAATCTTTCTAACGCCTCCTTGCAGTGACAATGTCACAATGTACAAGGTAAATACCAAACATATATAAGTTAAAAGCTTTGCGAAAAGCCTCAAACCTTGGACGAGGTAATACTTTGTTGAAGAGATCCACCACATTCAATTGTATAGGTAGAACTAAGTTGATATCCCGTGCATATAGCCGCTCCTTGACATAGTATTAGGGAATTTCAATGTGCTACGTACAAGCATGAACTGGTGCCACATTGATAAGACAAAAAAAACAATAAAATACTAGCACTATGTATAATGTAGGGAGACACATAGGTGCACATAGTTAGCTAGTGATGGGTTTTTTTCTGGCTCCAAAGACATCTTTTCCCAGAAAAATATGATATGATGTAAATGTTTGACTATGAAATAAAATGTTTGTAGGAACTTCCTATGGGAAGTGATGAAAACGCAATATGGATGCACTCCAGAGCAATGTACCCATGTGTGACGGGGTCGGTGGTTGAATGTCAATTGTAAAGTCTTTTGTGTTTTTTTACGTGTGGTAAATGGTCTTCTATGCATGGAATGTTATCATGTCAATATTTGTGTTACATCCAATGTGGTAAATGTGTGGGCATGCATCAAAATACCTTGTTTTGAAGGATGGTTCTGTGCTAGTGAAATGTGACCCCAATTGTGTGAGTAATGGTCTTGGTGCAATGTTTTTTGAGGCAAGGTAGAAGAGTGGTAAAAGGAGGCAATGACATGGAAAATTTACGTAGAGAGGTGGCTTGCATAAGGAAGCTGCGACATTTGCAGGGAGGATCAAGTCCTAATGGATCCTATGTTGCGTCTCATGTTCCCTATTTTACTCATTCTCTTTTATCCTTAAACAATTGATAAAATAAAAAGGATTCAGCTTCAATTTCAAGTTAGTAGTTACTTGCTCCACGATGGAAAGACTGCCTTCCACAAATCTAGTTTTTTTTAGTAAAACTCAGTCTGCAATCCATTAACTTACATGACATCGAGGGCTGTAGAGAACATGTTTGGCAAAGGAAAGGGAGCAGCAGAAATGAATACCTACTCACGGGACTGTCTTGCTTTCTTGTAAATGATAAGAGAAGGCGAAGTTCAGGACAACAGATAAGGCCTCTTATAAATGGAAAAAGTGTTTGCAAATAATGCATATCGCATTATTACAGGATTATCACATGGCACATATTGGAATTTGGCTAATAAAGCAAAGTATGGAGTTAAACTTAACATTCCTGGAAACATAGGAAGGCCCAAAACAAGAGCCTCAACGGTTGCGACAATAGCAATTTTCAAAGATTACATTCATGAAAATGCTTTACCGCAACCCCATCTATTAGAAATGCATCTTTCAATAGGTATTTTACGTGGAGCCAATGCTGCAATATGTGGGGACTTGGCTCATTATGTGGGTGGCATGAAGGATTTTCCAAAAGGAGTTGACGCTGCTTTATAGAGGGGGAGCGCAGATTTTAGAGAAGGGGAGAGAGGCTTTCCAAAAAGCAGGGGAGAAGGTGATGAATCTGGAATTTGGAGAAGAGGAAGAAGAATACGCTGCCTTTTGCGCTGATTGTATGTCTTTGGTGATCTACGCTGCCTTCTGCGCTGATTGTGAGAGAGAGCCTTGCTTGCTTGAGGCACACGTACAAAGCTGACCCCCCATGCGATGGATTTTTGTCGTTGGTATTTGAAGAGCTCCTGATTGCTTGTTCTTGAGGTGAACGAGAATTTGAGGAGAAAAGCCAAAGGATTGCGTAGGAGACTGCTCATACACTGAGGAGAGATTGCTGCGTACGTGAAGACAATGCTGATTGGGAAGTTGCCCATACGTGTGGACAAGGAAGGGTGAGGACCTGTTCGACTGTAAGTCTGGAGGATCTTGGATGATCTGCAGGAGTTGTGGCTCATTCCTATTGCTTGTGGTACCATAGATGTGCATTATTCCCGTCTGATTGAGTCTTGTTCATCGTGTCACTTGTGCCATCTCGGTTGAGAGTCTCTTGGTGTCTTTGTGCTTGTTTGTGGCCTGTCGAGGGTATCATCTCAAGTCATTGTGGTCCGGGTACATGCTTTGGGCGTTGTGCATTTGCTCTATTTATATTAGAGCCCATATTGCTAGTTTGATCCCATAGGGAGTCCTGACCTCATCTACAGAGCTAATTGAATTATGATGATTTTCTGGTTGTTTTTCTCTCTCCTTTTGCTTTCATGAACGTTACTCCTAGTTGTCTGAGGCATGACCATGCATGCTGAACTGGTAAACATTACCATGGAATGAAAAAGAGTTGCTTCACACCCGTCCTGTTTTCAGTTGCATAGGCTTTTCACTAGGTTCCCTACCACTTTTCTTTCATCAACGGCAATGGCACTCTTACCATCGATGAGAATTGGAGTAGACTCCTCCAATGATGCATGAAGATCGGCTAACAAACGATTAAGCCACACTCACTCGACTGTGGTTGTAAAGGGTGCTCTGTACTCAGCCTCCCAGGATGAGATAGCAACTGTAGAATGTTTCTTGCTTAACCAAGAAATGCACGAGTGTCCAAGAAAGAAACAGCTACCTCTGGTTGACTGCCAAGTATCAAAGTTACCAGCCCTATCCGAATCGAAGTAAGCATGTAGATGGAAGTCACCCCTTGCTAAAGAGTAAACCAGGAGATGAGGTGCATTGCAAATATCTGAACACACACTTCACCGCCTGCAAATGAGAAGTTTTAGGGTTGTGCATAAACCTGATGAGCTGGGACACTTCATATTACACATGTAAATGAGGCATCCTACAGCTTGGCTGTAAACAATGGCATCAAATGGTTCACTAGCATAATGAACGGACAGCTTAAACCGTGGCTCCATAGGAGTGGAAAGGTGCTTGTAATTCTAAAATCTGAACCATTCCAGGAGTTTTCCAATATATTTGGACTGCAATAACCCGATGCCTTTGTCATTTGAAACAAATTGGATGCCTAAATAATAAGGAAGCAGCCTCAAATTGGACATTTCAAAAATCCGCTGCAGTTCAGGCTTGAAATCTGTAATTTTTCCAGGATTTGTACCACTGAGCAGCATATCATTGACATAAAGAACAATAATGAGTAAATCCCTCCCTTCTTTCTTGACATAGAGGGTGCTCTCATGTGGACTATTCTGCATTCCCTGGCTGGTAAAAAAGGCATCAATCTGGGCATACCAAGCTCTAGGAGCCCGTTTCAAGCCATACAGGGCTTTCTTCCATTTGCATACCTTGTCCTCCAAGCTAGGCATTACAAAACCAATGGGCTGTGTAACATAAACCTCGTCCCGAAGATCTCCAGTTAAGAATGCAGTTTTATGTCTATCTGACAGATATTCTATTCATGAAATGCAGCCAATGGGAGCACACACCTGACGGTTGTCATACGGGAAATAAGAGCAAAGGTACCATCATAATCTATGCCTTTCTTCTGAGCATAGCCCTATGCAAGGAGATGGGCTTTATACCTGTCTATGGAACCATCGGACTTGCATTTCAGCTTGTACATCCATGTAGTTCCAATTGCTTTCTTGCCGGCAGGCAATTCCACTAGCTCCCAAGTGTGGTTTTTGTGAATGAAGTCCAAATCGTCTTGCATGGCCTGCATCCAATGCATATTGTCATGTGCATCTTAAAACAATCAGGTTCATTTGCCTCAAGTATCTGGCTTACCTAACCTGATTCACAACAGTGGGCATCGTTAGCATCTCTAGCGCCACTCCGTGTACAGCCTGGAAGAGGTGTAGAAAGCTTGCTATCCTTAAGTGCAAAGCAGCCAACGAGGAACCATCCTTGCTTCTTGCATTGCTGTACTTCACCTGCGATTGCATTTTCAATCTCTTACTGAGAGATTGGATCAACCATAGGGTGAACTGAGGCATCAACCACTGGAGTACCTTGCTGCAAATTCTGATTTTCCATAGGCATGTTAGGTGCAGCATCAAATGAGATGGGCAGCAGCCCGTCAAAGGCATTCGAAGAACCCTAATTTATGTCAAGAATAGAAAGGGGCAGATCTGCATTTCTGCAAAAATAATATCCCGACTAGTAAAGACCTTCTTGGTCACGGGATTATAAAGCTGTAACCCTTGCTTTCACTGCTGTAGCCAACAAAAATGCACCTTTCTGCCTTATCATCAAGCTTGCCTCTCAATTCTTGAGGCACGTGTGAATAGGCTACATAACCGAATGTTCAAAAATAACCTACATTGGGTTTTTGGTCATAGCAAGCTTGATATGATGTCATCACATTGAGTGCTTTAGTGGGACTACATAACCGAATGTTCAAAAATAACCTACATTGGGTTTTTGGTCATAGCAAGCTTGATATGATGTCATCACATTGAGTGCTTTAGTGGGACACCTATTCAAAATGTGATTGGAGCACATGATTGCTCCCATTAAAAATTTGTGTGGCAGCCCTTTTGCCTTAAGCATGCATCTCCCCATCTTCATGAGTGACTTATTTTCCATTCAGCCACTCCATTATGCTCCAGAGTGTACTGTACCGTGCACTAATGGTTAATGCCTTTTTCAGCCAAATAATTTGTCACAGCCTTGGACATATACTCCCCTCCTTGATTTGAATGGAGGGTGTGTAGTTTGCATTCAGATTGATTTTCTACTAAGGGAACAAAGTGCTTGAACACAGTGAATACTGCATATTTCAGCTTTAAAGCAAAGAGAATCTCGTGAAGTCATCTATAAAGGTGACAAAAGATAGATGACCTCCAAGAGATGGTGTTCGCATTGGACCACAAACATCACTGTGTATGAGCTGCAATTTTCTTGTAGCCTGGACTACACCATCCTTTGGAAAAGAAAATCTGCATTTTCCCTAAAAGACAGCTTGCACAGATTTGCTTTGGAGGGTCCTCTGAACGAGCTAAGGCATCAACCATTTTAAATTTCTGCAATAATAAAAGGCTGCCACAATTCATATGCTCAAGCTTGGCATGCCATTACTGTACAATGTGCATCCTGCATAGCAGAGGTAGCTGAAGTAGCAACATAAGCTGAATGTGCTCTCTTTTCATAGGCATCAAGTTGGAACACGCCGTGACAACGTTCGCCTGTCAATACTAATGCATAGTCAGGCCCTCTCAAAAATGATTTGAGAGTCTCTTTGTTTGAAAGAGGACACTAAAAGCAAATTCTTATTTATCCAAGGGCCAATTAAAGCATCTGGATGCGGAGATCGAAGCCATCGATTGTTGTAAGCATAATCTCTCGAATCCCTTTAACTGGATAAGAAGAATTATTGGTGCACAAGAACCTCTTGTGAGAAGATAACATGTGAAACAATGCTCTGTGTGAAGTAATTTGGTGGGATGCACCGCTATCAAAATATCGTGTTTTTTTCCGTGTCTTCACGCTGAAAGTGCATGCTTCCCATGAGGCATCATAGCTGCAGGTAAAAAATGCTCAACATAGTTGGTTGAAGTATCATCCCTACCTGCATCAGTGGGCTGAACTTGAAACTGTCATACTGAATTCCTCCTTTTTCTTTGCAAGCCTCTTTGGGCACTCAATGATGTGAGGAGCCAGCTTCTTACAATAATGGCATTTATCCTTCTTAAATGGCTTCGCGGCATCCTTTTTGTCCTTTCCACCTGCATGTCTGGCAACACTACAAGAACTATGATTTGGGTAATGTGTGGCCTGATATTCCTTCTTGCCCTTATCTTTGATTGAAAATGCTTGCTCCCCGCTACGATAATGAGCTGCATATTCTTTCTTGTCTGATCCTCCCCTAAATTATAGTGCTACAAACTTCAAAAAGTGAGAGGATTCAGATTTCCCCTCGTCGAGATATTGAGCAACACGTGAAAGGAAAGATACGACTCCAGTAAGGAGTTCAACGTAGTGGAAACAAGCTATGCATATGTGGATAACCTCATCAATAAAAATTATGAATCATAAAGCTCCAAAGAGAATAGTTGGTACCATCTAGCCTATCCCCTTTTGAAAGAGATAATTTGGGTTATGCTCAAAGTAAAAAGACGCAAGAAAACTAAAAAAAGCTCATGTGTTGTGAACGCTCTGCTGAAGTAAGAAAAACATTTTCAAAGCCAATACTTGGCTTGAGGATGCACCCTAAAAAATTACCAGAAAAATCCCTTGCTAGGATATGCATTGCAATCTTAGAGTTTTTCTGCTTAAAACTCAGCCACTGCTTGGTTCAACTAGGCATAAACCCTCTGAAAATCACCTCTGTCCCGAACTAAACAGCCAATTGTAGAGCCCAATTTTCCTCTCAACGAAATAAGTGATGGGTGAAGACGGGAGCTGACTGATGTGCGATGAAGTAAGGGTGGGAGTGGCTTTTGGTTGTATCCTCGAACCAATTGTTCGGTGTTTGGAAATAGGTCCAAAACAGCAAGGAGACGACTCCAGAAGCCGCAAAATAGTCCTGGAATTGATGGAACAGCACCCAAATAGCAAAACAGGCCTGAATCAACCTCAGGAAGTGTGCCTAGCCAGCAAAAAATCTATTGGGTAGTGCTATTAGCAAAAATCCCACAAAAAGGTGGTCGACCAGCTCCAGTTATGCTCCAGAACCAGATGACTTGATGAAGACTTGCTGCTGCTGCTGCACTATTTCCACCCAAAATTCTGTTGCGCAGGTCTAGGGAGGCTCTAGGAGAAACAAGTAGCAGGAAAAACAAGTCGACTAATTTGAGAAATGCCTCCAAAATAGCAAAAACGGGTTCAACCTACTATTGGAAGCTGCGAGAAAGAGGTGCTAGACCTAGCGTTGTAGTTCTTTTGTGTTGCTGCAATTTCATTATGGCTTGCTTCAGCTCCTTTCTCTTGTGTTCTCTCACTTCCATTTCCAACATTTGGTATCAGAGAATTTTCCCCCCGTTCCGCACCACTACCCGTGCCTCCCACATCCTCTGGCAGGGGTGTTAGAAATATTTTTATTTGCTAAGGCAATGGCCAATGTTATGTAATACGGGGCTACGGGCACTTTTTTTCTTTATGAAGGTTTTTTACTCCTAATCTCAGTTAGGTGAGTTAGTCAGCACACATCTTTTAACCCCAGTTAAGGTTCATTCTAGGGTTTTGTCTCTACCCTAGCCTTGTAGTTCATTTGTGTTGCCGCAATTTCATTCTAGCTGCTTCAGCTCCATTCTCTTGCATTCTCTCATTTCCATTTCCGCTTAAAGTGCACTCAAAATCAAATACACTTTAGTTCCACCAGATGGAAATCAATACGATAATATGGAAAAATCTCAAAACTTTGGATACAAGGAAACTTTGTGATCACTAGTTAGGATTCCAAGATACAAGATTAGGCTCCAAGACAGAGGAACCAACTTTTAGTAATGAAGGTCTCTTCCTTGCCGAGTCCTTCTACCACGAACTGTTTTGGAAACTTAGATTCATGATTAAAATCTTAACGATGACTTCACGCTTTGCATTAGGTCCAACCATGCTCCAACGAGATGCCCACCAAGCCACTATGTAACTTCTAGGTAGAGAAGAAGGGAGATTGCTATTTCAGTTTGGAGGACCAAGAGAGAGCAAGAGGTTCTAGAAGTCATGTTTAGGGGTTTGAAGACTAAAACAGAGCAATAAGGGAGCATCTAGGGTAAATTATTGTAGGTGAGCATAATTGTTTTGCAAGCCTGCAATTGCTTCCATATTGACAAGTCAGCAAAGTTGTCAAGAAGTGCTGCAAATTCGTCGGCAAAGAGTACATTAGGATGCGGAGAACATGCATGCATGAATAGATTGCTTTGAAATGGAGGTCCAAGGAACACTGATGCTACATTCCCTCCGTTGGTAAAGCAATTGTCCTAAGTCGACAAGGATTAACTAATTGGTAGGGGTCCCGATGTGTGATGCTTCCTTGCACAATGCACTATAGAATCAATTGAGATAGGATTTATCGACCCACTCGGCATTTGTGGTGGGATAGTTTTGAACTTAAGAAGGCACTTCCGAAATGCGCTCCTCCTTTTGCCTCGCAAATCTTTATGTGAGAAAATTGGTGAGTGGATATGTGATGTGCATAGTCTTGCAATACCAATGGGTTCTTGTAATTGGAGAATGTGGTACTGGACTTACATAATGCTTCAATATGCTAACATTGACTGGCATGATCCAAGTCAACCATCAAGTCAATTGATCTTTTGCAAAATTGGAAGTGACCACCATAACATAAGGCAAGTTTTATATTTTGTAAGAGCCTTCAACTTGCCTTATTAAACTTTAGAAGTATCCGTTCACCTTCCTTGTATTCTATGACCATCCGTTGCCAGTTAATGTTGATACACATTCTATGAATGGAGATATGCCATTTCATGCTTTTATATGTTGCCTCATGATCTTCTATGAACGAGTGTTCAGCTCATACTTCATCGTACGAAGTAAAGGAAAAGACAGATTTACCAAATACTCTTTTTGCATGATCTCTTCAAATCAAAGATTGCATCGCTTAGTTACACCCGAATTCAACCATCGGTAAGTACTTCTCTCATAAAGTCTGATGGTAAGCCCCCAAAACAAAAATACAAGAAAACTTTGATCTCTTGCCACAAGATATCTAGATTCTCTAACCCTAGTTTATATGGTGTCATACATGCCTCTGTCCCACTAGCTATGGAGGTATGCATGATCAACCATTTGCCACCTATTCTCAATTTCATAAGCCCGACCTTCTCCACAATTATTTGCAATGTGCTAGTAGATTGCGTCACCTAGACCGATTACTCTACTTGGCTAGTTGCATGCTTAATTGAGAGCAAGAGAATTGGTAACTTGCCAAAACTAAAGACCATACATCTCTAACTTAACCAAAACAAAAGAGCATACATCTCTAGCTCAAGCAAGAGGGTAGAATAAACTTTAGCAGATATGTAGGAACTATTACGAGACACCACCCATGGACTTGGAAGATTGCACCATCTAATTCGTTCTTTGTCTGGACGTGCTTAGTGCATTCACGTTCATTTTGGGTATGATGTGTTGCTATGTTTGCTCCTGAGGATAATGAGGAGCGCATAGAGTACTATTTGTTGAGATGCTGATACCATCCAGTACTACACTTGAAAGATAGGTATCATCAAAGTTAGAGGCCGAAATGCTTGGTGTTGGATAGTTGCAACGCTAGAGCAAATTCTATGAGAAGATACATCATCCCCTGCCTTGAAACTCTCTTGAAAAAACTGGCTAGCACAAACACTGCAAACTCCTTCCAAAGTAGCAAGCTGAACGTATAAAGGAGAGAGAACATTGTTGGACTTCTAAAATCAAGGGATGCCCTTATATAAATGACCAGAAAAATGGGCAAAAACCAAATTTAACCAGGGGCTGACAGCTAGGATAGAAAACATGTGTGAACTCAAGCCTCTATACTAAATTTTACTGGGTGAATACAGCACCAGCATATTGTAAAGCATAAACTATTCCACAATCGTGATTGATATTGTAATATTACAACATGACAAATTGGTGGTGGAAAGGACATCTTGATTATAGGTCCTAAGGAAAAGTTCTTGTCTTACGGGGGCTGCTCAAAAGGCACCATGAGAATGTTCATAAAGGTCACAGAAAGTGTGAATAAGGTTTGATGTGTGTGAGCTTGTAAAATGTATGGCCGCTGGAAAATCCAACCCATGAAAGCAGCGAGCTTTTCAAATGTCCAGGTGACAAGATCCTCTAGCATCTCCCACCGTCTCTTGAAGTGGAAAGCAGAGTTAGAGGTGGAGGTTGAGCTGTAGACTTTGTTCACCTTCCATGCTAATATCGTGTTTGTGGCAAATGTATTTGTTTGGGGGAATTGACTGGCACAAATGTGTGAAACGTTCCTTATTCAATATCAGGAGATAAAGACTACAGCTTTAACATTGCTTGTAAAATTTATTTTCTTTTTCCCTACGAGGATAGATGGAGATGATATTCTCAGTGCCTCAGTTGCAGATTGATTTTGTATTCTTGACATTGTGTCTTCTCTGTGTTATGCATGACTGCTGTTATGTACAACTGCTGATTGGACAGGTGTCACTCCTTGCAGCATCTGTAAGGAAGGGTTTGAAGGTGCTTTCTGCAACCGGAGCGGGTGCTCGGGCCGATCCTACTCGCATACGGATAGCAGATCTGAGTGAATCTTCAAATGATCCACTCTCTCGTGCAGTAAGTTTTTATTTCCTATTTGTATCGATATCATGAAATCAAGAGTGAGTTTGCTTCCTGGTTTGAATGTAATTATTTACGTATTGAGTTGAAAAATAAGAAACCTCCTGTCACTAGGAATCAATTACGTAAATGGTTCCTCTTCAAATCAATACTAGCTGTTTTAGCATCGGCTGGTTTGGACTTTGCTTGTTGTAAGATGTGACAATCATTCCAGGTAAGGCATCGGTTGAGAAGAGAACATGGAATAGAGTGTGGAATACCAGTTGTCTTCTCTACTGAGAAACCTAAAGTGAAGCTCCTTCCTTTTAAATCACCAACTGGAGAAAATGCAGATCCCTCTGACTATCAAGTAAGTTATTCTATCCTTGCTTCCTTTTCCCTTGTCTATGTTGTGTTTGGCTTGCTTATCTTCTATTCACACTTTCTTGACAGAAAATTAGCAAAATGAATAAACAATGGATAAGGGCAAAGTCAACTAAAATTTGTGTTGTTGAGGCTAAGTTCAGAGTCTGTAAGACTTAATATTGTCCTTGCGTGAGCAATATACTCTAGACCTTAGTTTGATTTATCAACCCTCAATTCATTCTTTCTTCATTGGCAATAAGGTTGCAAAGCGATTGCTCCTATAGAGCTTTGCCTTGGCTGCAAAGCAACCTTTGCAAGTTGCTATCTTCTTGGGCATGAAGGTTAAAGGGCTGTCCATCAAACACTCTAATGAGTGTTTAGATTCCCGAACGAGCTGAGTGGTGAAGTGATGCTGGTGAGCTGCAAGCTGATGCAGATCATCAGTATGGGCTGATACGCTGATGGTGGAAGACCATTGAATGGTTTCACCCTAGTTGTTTGTGGGTTCTTGCAGCTGCACCAATTGGTACAGCAGCTCCCGCTCTGTACTTCGCAAGGAGTGGTTCTACTATAGGAACGTACTTGTGGATTACAAATGTCATAGGATTACCTTTTTATTTTTCATGGAGAGAATGAATTACTTTTGACTGCTGATAGCAACGAAACAAGTTTTGTTTCATGATGTCTCATGTGACTTCTCTTCACCTTTATTTTGCAATGTGATGGAATTAAATAAAATGTTAATTGAGACTGATTTGTGGCTCATGTACGCTTCATTAGACCAGAAGTTAATGTTCTTTTTAGAATATGTCTAGGCGAACAATATCTTTTCAATGCAATCTGACAATTCAGTTTTGAGTGTTGATAATGACTGAAATATTTAGACAGCCACAACATCTATCTTGATTGTCTTATTCCATGTATTTGGGATGTAGTCCACTAGATTCTGGACAGATTAGTAGTGACTCGGGGTAATATACCCATTGCTAAAGCCATGAATAGACCATTATGTCCTGCTCTGATTTCAAATTTATAAGTTCCTTTGAATGTGAGAAGTGAGACATCGAGTGGATTCTGAGGAGTCTGGATTTCAGGAATTGCCCTGCGGTTTACCTCCATAGTGTAATGTGCGCCATAAGATAGAGCTTCTTTTGGGAGCCGAGCATGTTTTGAAACAACCATGTTATGGTTATGCTCAAGTCGAGATAACATGACCTTGGGAGGATCGGTCAGCATTTTCCTTTAGAGGACCGACAATTGTAAGGAAATTGTATTTGCGCTTTTATGTATATAGTCAAAGGGATTTAATGTCAAGGTTGTCGGTGAGGGTGATTTGCATGACTAGATGAATCTTAAAGGCAAACGCCTGTGTGTCCCATTCACGGATTTTGCCTAGGGGCAAGTGATTTTAAGGAATATAAAGAGGGGGTAAAAAGGGGCATCTAGCCTTAATTAATGGGCAGGTGGCAATTTGGATTCGTCTAGGGAGATTGGGGGCTCTTCAAAGAAAAACATACGTGAAATGAAACGATAGAATTATTCGAATCGTGTGGGAGGAAATTTATTGCAAACCACCGTTATAGTCTTGGTTGTCTTTAGAAATCGTTTTGGCGCTTATCATTTGGTATCAAAGCTTTGGTGGGGATAACGGTGGAGCTTGACGCTATCAGCTCGTTAGGTGTGGAGGTGCTTCTTCACGTTAATTGACCGCGGGGTTATGACAGAGGAGGTTATGAGGCGTGGGATTTCTTAGCTGAAGTCGAGAGACAAAATTCACATTGAACCCAATAGAGAGGGCACTTGGTCGGCGTAACAAGGAGAGCTGGTGGTTACGACAGAGTTGGCTCTTTTGGTTTGTTGTTCCTTGGCTGGTCACGGCTGGCTACGAGAGCTTGTAGGGATGTCGTGACCCAAGCGTGAGGACCTGGCTACCCATTAGAATCCATCTGTTGTTTGCGTGCCTCCCCGGGTGAAGCTGGTTGGACATAAAGGTCCGCTCTATAGAAGTGAGCTAAATTGGACAAGGATGGTGATTTGCTCTTTGGTCGTGAATCATTTGAAGGGGTTTGCTGGCTGTCGCCAGAAGAGAACACGGTGCATGTTTGTCATGTTGTATCCTTGGTCGATCGAGGGGTTTATAGGGCACTAAAATCTTTGCTTTGCACGTTGCTTGAGCGAAACCGTCACAATGACGATCTCTTCCATCTTTGAATTCTTGGAACCCACGCTCTCAATAGATTGTTGAGGAGACCAGATGAATAGTTGAGGTGGTAGGTATGCGTGACTGAAAGTGAATAACAACGTATGTGGTTTTGGGTAGAAGACTGGTTCGCGGCAAAGGATCTGTGATGGCAGGATGTTCCAAACTATAAGTTTCATGGACCAGTAGGGAATCACTGTTTGGTCCACCGTGATCAGTGAGGGAACCCATCCGTGAACTTGCGTTGAGATGTGTTGCAGTTTATGCAAAAATATAGAGTCCAAAAGTTTAACCTTGCTTGGGTTGGTTTGTTTTTGTTTCCTTTTTTTGGGTTTGATCGTCTTAAACTATATTTACAACTAGAAATCCCAACCTTCAACTATACCTTGTTACGTGGACAATCTTCCACTGATAAGGTTGAAGGCATACAAAACATAAGCCTTCTCTCCTTGCTTTTTCTTTTTGTTATGGGGTCAAAGAAGATTTTGACCAAGCCCACAGCTGCCATTGGAGTTACTTTTCTCTTGACTCCTATGGTGATACTTGGTTTAGGAGTCGTCTCTGTTGGATTTGCCTGCTTGGCTTGGCCATTGGGTTGTGAGACACTGTCCTTACTAACCCATTTCTTCTTAAACCCACTCTTTTTGGGTAATCATACCGAGTCTCAGTCTGCACAAACCCACTTGGCTTGTTATCTTTAGCATCTTCATAGTTCAAGGCTATGATTGTTGCTTCGTCTAGAGTATTCGTCCACTGACAAATTTCTCTGATGAAGATTCCTATACTAATTCCTAGTCCCGGATGCTTTGTCAGGAGGCAAGAAATGTTTTCTAAATTCTTTCTTGAACCCCTCCCAAGTAGTGGATGCCACACCATCCCTTTGTTGTTTAATCCACCACCTATCCATTGCCTCATTAAACATATGAGTGGCCTCGCAGATATTCTTCATGTCATTTCTGATTTCACAAATGGAAAAAGCTTCATCTCATTTGTGAAACCAAGCTTCTATGACATCGGAGCTATGATCAATCATCCGACCAGAATACTTTATGGCCTGTAGCCCTCCTAGGCTTGATTGTATGCATACTTGTTTCAGGCTCCATCAGAGCTTTCCCTTTTCCCTCCCTGGATGGTCTTGCAGACTATGAACCATGTGTCTAAGTTCAGATTGCCCTACATTTACTTGTAGTTGCTGAGCCAAAATTTGTTGTAAGGAATCCTCTACCAAAGCAATCCTACCTGACAATGTATGGGCCACTAGGTGCAATACCTGTTGTGTCGGATGGACTCTCGTCATGCTTCTTCTTCAACCTCCATTGCTAATCAAAAAATACGTTGACCAATTCGTGACCTAATGGTGCCCAAATGAGATGAATCCACAGAAGGACGATGTTCAAAGTACCTTGGAAGATCTCTGTTGACTGAAACTAAAGGAGCAATCTGACAAGAGAGCTCTCTACTCACTTCTTGATTGAGTTTGTTAAAATTTTGAAATTTTTGAGTTTTTTCAAGTTACAGTTTTAGGTATTTGCAATTAGTTTAAAATTTACAGGTATTACCCTAGCATAGGGAAAAGTGTTTGGGATTTGCAGCTTGGTATATACCGGGATAGCTATTGTCTTGAGCATTTGAAGTTTACTGGCTGAGATGGTGGTCTCAGAATGCGATGTGGAGATGAAGGAAAGTCCTGGAGCCGACTAGATGCAAATGGAATCTTCTAGAGGCCAGTACCTATGTTATTTTGTGTGTTTATTATTAAGTTAGTGAGCGGTGCACCTGATAATATCCTATCTAAGTTTGCAGCAACAACGGGATATACATCTTTAGCGTTACAGAGTTAATTGAAATGAAAGGGCAAGTGATCAATCATGACGTCATTGTGTTGTTTGACTCTACGTGTACATACAATGTAATTACCTCCAAGCTCGTAAACAGGCTGAAACTAAAGACTAGTCCATCTGGCTATGCATATACGGTCAGAATGACAGATGGACGTTCAACTGAAGTAAGGGACCAAAGGGTTACCCAGTTAGAACTTCGGAGACAGGACTATGAAAAGAAGCTGGACTTTGATCAGACTTGCTTACGTAGATATAGCCTTGGAAAAGGCTTGACATTCTAAGAAGAACCCAGCCATTGATTGGAAAAACCCATTTATTAGTTCAAGATGAACGATGTACTACATGTCTTGAGGGGTGAAAAGGATTCGCTTCAGGGACCATTAGTTTCTGTGATGGAAGTTTGAAAAATCAGAAAGAGGCTATGTTTCTTTGTATAGCATCAGTAGAGTTGATTACAAGATGAGGAGATGGCCAATTTGGCTGATCAAATTACAAAGGAGTTCTTTGATTGTTTTAGGGATGAGTTGCCTTATGGGTTATCTCCAGAGTGGATTGCTCAACATAAGGTTGGACTTATCCCTGGGTTAGAACTTGTAAATAGGCCTCCCTATCGGCTAAGTCTTTACTGAAGAAGCTGAGGTGCAAAGGCAACTGGAAGAATGCCTCAAGCTGGGGCAGATTTAGACCAATTTCTCATCTTTTGCTTCGCCAGTGATATTGAAGAAGAAAAAGGATGATACTTTTTGTCTCTGTATAGATTACAAAGGACTGAACAATATCAATGTTGAGCACATGTATCCGATGGCTCTGATTGATGATTTGCTAGATGCATTATATCGTGCCATAATTTTTAGTAACATAGACCTTAATTAGATTCAGATTACAGCTGAGGATGTGCATAAACCGCTTTTAGAAGCAGGTTTGGACATTGTGAGTTTTCGATAATGCCATGTGGACTTACCAATGCTCTGCTTACATTCATCATGCTTATGAACGATTTACTATGCCCATATGTCGGGAAGTTTATAGTACATTTTATTGATGATATTCTTATTTACAGCAAAAGTATTGTTGAGCATCATGAACACTTGAGAAAAGTGCTCGATACATTGAGGAGAGCCGGTTTGTATTTGAATTAAAAGAACATGTGTTGTACATCGTAAAATGTGAATATTTGGGATTCATTATGACTCATGATGGGGTAGAAATGGATCCAAAGAAAGTTGGATTTGTGCTTATATTTGAGCCTTGTAAAGCCTTCTAGGCTATTCCCATCATTTATTACCATATCAAGCCTTGTAGCACATTGGATATATTGCACTCTCAATTTGTTGTTGTTTACTTATGTCTCTTAAATCTTCATTACCTTTTTGTGTAGGATTCCAAATCATTATGGAGCACTCAAAAGAAATTCCTGATCTTGAGATTAGAGCATTTTGTCTCTAACATCATCTTGAATTTGCAAGGAAAAGAGTATCTCGTAAATGGCTTTAGAAAGTGGGACCATTATCACATGGGTAGGAGAATTTTGTCACTAGAAGGCATTAGCATTGGCTTTATCCATATGAGAATCAACCAGTCTTGTGCTTGCTGCATAGGACACAATTTGTGGGGGACCTGGTACCATGGGGGATCATGCAGCCGTGGCTGCCAAGGAGTAAGGGAGAGGGGGAAGGATCCCCCTTCTTTACCCTTTGGCGGCCGCGACCGCCATTGGATAAGGGAGGGAGGATAATCCCCCAAATTTTAGGGGTCCCCTTCCCTCCTTTCCTTTGTCGATTCCATGTCGTTGCGATACTAACCTGGCCTATTCCTCGGAGTTTGATGGCGTTGCGACCATTCTTAGGATTTAGGCATATCAAAGGATATTCCAAGATAGTATCGTCTTTGAGATAAAGTATCTTTTGTATGGGGACAAAATCAACAAAAGAGGGCTGTGGTCTCTAATCTAGTGTTAAAAAATATTGATCTCCAAAAGCCCTTTTTACTAGCAAGTGCGTTGCGGTAGGAGCGGTTCTTTTCCAAGAGGGAAGGCCAGTAGTCTTCGAAAGCAAGAAGCTTTCTTCCTCTCAGCGAAACTAGCCAAAACATAAATTAGAGATGTACTCTTTTATTCATGCTTTGAAAACATGGAGACATTATTTGTATGGTTCATAGTTCTACGTTGATGTAGACCATGATACTTTGAAGCATTTTGGTGAACAACCTGACTTGAGAGGTTGCCAAGGTAGGTGGGTAAAGCTCACGCAAGAGTTTAATATGATGATTTCAATACCAAAGAGGGAAGAAACATAAAGTTGCTAATGCGTTGTTGCACGTTATGTATAATATGAGCTTCAAAGTATTAGAGAGTGCCCGTGTCCTAATGATCGAGAAATTGGACGAGTTTGTCTAAAGCCGTTGGCCTAAGGCTTGTGTAGTTAAACCCGGTAAAATAGATGACCTGGCATCTAGAAAAGGTCAAATTTATGCAAGATATACCATAGTAGATGGTATGCAAAACACAATTGGCAAGGTAGTTGTATCTAACTAGAATGATCTCCGGCAGAGGGTCATTCAGCAGTGCCATGATAGCCCATGTGCAAGACATCTAGGTGTTGAGAAGACATATGATCTCGTGAGCGAGATTTATTTTGGCCCAAGATGAGAAAGCATGTTTATGAATATGTGACACGATGTTTCTCGTGTCAAGTGAGTAAGGCAGAGCGGGTGAAGCCCCCTGGCCTTTTGCAGTCCTTGGAAATATCATTAAGTAGATGGGAGAGCATTTCCATGGACTTCACAATAGGTCTGCCTACGACACAAGGTGGATATAATTCTATCCTTGTGGTGGTTGACCGTCTTATCAAGATGGCTCACTTCATTCTGACTAGGGAGTTTGCTAGTGCTTCCCAAGTAGCGGATTTGTTTATCAAATATATATTTTGTCTCCATGGACTACTCAGATCCATAGTGTGAGACATGGTTGTTAAATTTACTAGTCATTTTTGGACTGCGGTGTTTGAGGCACTAAGGACTGAGTTGGGAATGAGTAGTGGGGATCATCTTGAAATGGATGGTTAGACATAGATAGTCAAACCAAACTTTAGAGGATATGCTTAGAGCATGTGTTTCGTTGAGGCAACATACGTGGGACAAGTGATTGCCATTTGCCTACAATGATAGAAAACATACATCTACAGAAATGAGTTCGTTCGAGTTGAATTATGGTTATAGACCAACAAATCCAACTACGGTTGGAATAGCTCAAAGAGTGCCTAGTGCCGCGAATTATGTTGTTTAGATGTGGGAAATGCTAGCACTTGCGAGAGCTGACATCCGCCAAGCTATAGATAGAGCTAAGACATGTGCGGATGCGAATAGATCTTTCAGAGAGTTTTAAGGAATGAGAAAAAGTGTTTCTCAGAGTTTCCGCACACTCCAAGTCTTTGACTGCATGAGAGTGTGCTAAGTTATTGCCCCGATATTGTGGGCCGTGGTTAATTATTACAAGAATGGCCTATAAATTGAAATTACCACAGGGTTGTAAGGTGCACCCAGTGTTTCACGTTTCTCGTTTCAAGAAGTTTTGCACCTAGGTGGCTCACTAATTGAGGACATTGCTTTGTTTCAGGAGATAGAGGAGAGTGCAAGGTGCAAACCAACAAGAATGGTGGGCCGAGGAACAATGCAACTACACAATCGGAAGATATCAATGGTGTTGGTTGCATGGCATGGTTTACCTCTGTTTGAGGCTACTTGGGAATCTTTGTACCAGAGGCGAAGAGTATTCCTTGATTTTATCATCAACGACGTTGATTCCTGAAGAGGGAAGGAATGCTATGCTCTAGTGGAGATAACATGACCTTGGAAGGGTCAGTTGGCATTTCCCATTAGAGGACCAACATTTGTAAGGAAATTATATTTGCGCTTTTGTGTGTATAGTCAAAGGGATTTAATGTCAAGGCTGTTGGTGAGGGTGATTTGCACGACTAGATGAATCCAAATGCCAAAGGCCGAGGTGTTCCTATTCACAGATTTTGCCTAGGGGCAAATGATTTTAAGGAATCTCAAGAGGGCGTAAAAAGGGGCATCTAGAGGAGCCTTAATTAATGAACATGTGGCAATCTGGATTCATCTAGGGAGATTGGGGGCTCTGCAGAGAAAAACATACGTCAAATGAAATGATAGAATTATTGGAATCGTATGAGAGTAATGTAGAGCATGGTTGTGAGGAAATTTATTGCAAACCACCATGATATTCTTGGTTTTGTCTTCAGAAATTGTTTTGGTGCTTATCAAACCATATGGGCTGAAAGATGAAATTGCTGTGTAATTCTCTGAATATGTGCTGATGGGACATGTTTGCCTTAGTAAATCTCCTTGGCTAGAACTAATGATTTTGTTGGGGGAAAAATGATTAATCCATGTGGATGTCCGTGAATTATAAAGACCTTAATAAAGTTACCATTAATAATAAGTATCCTTTATCTTCACTGGATGACCTCATTGATTGGTTGCATGATGCAATCTCTTAGTTTTGCCCTTTGGACTTGCAATGTGCATGCTACTTTCTAGTATATGATAAATGACATTTTCCATCCATATGTGGGAAAGATTTTCATTGTTTTCCTTGATATTCTCAGATACAATAGAACTTTGTTTGACAATAAAGAATATTTGAAGATAGCTCTTAAGTTGATGTTATATTCTTTATGCTAAGATGTCCAAATGTGAGGTCTTCAAAAGAGAACTGCTATGTCTTGGTCATATCATCACTGTAGATGTTCACATAGGCTTGGCTAAATAAAGGAGAAATGCTTGTTCACTTGTTGGCGTACATCCCTTGTGAGCTATAGTATTGGATTATAGAGAAGGGACCTCTCAAGAACAAGGTAGTTTTTCAGCTTTTTATCAAATGGAGAAAGAAAGAAAGTTTATTAATGTCTTCGAAAGACTGAGGGCCTATGAGACTGAAGAAAAACGAGATGCAAATACAAGCTAAGGGGTGACACACCTGAGGCTGATGTTAATAGAGAAATTCACCGCATTGTCTGTACAAGAGAGTACACATTTGACTAGCCGTATGTATGTGAGCTAAAAAAGGAGAAACGGGGGAGATCCCCTTTCATTAGAAGGTTGGAACTTCTATAAGGTTTTTGGGGACCAAATCTGCCGCTTTGCTGAGGATAGAGTAGATGATTTTGGCTGACAATGGATCTATTCTACTTGGTCAGTCAGCCTGGGCCCTTCTCTCCCCCTCTCTGGTCTCTTAGAGATAGCTTGTCGGCTGGCGAACGCCCTGTCACCCTAGGAGTATGTGTATGTGTGCCCAAGTCGAAGAGTAGAGTGGAGATATGTGTGAGTCAATATATTCCATGAGGTAGACGATCGACATTGGAACAAGTGAGCCGGGCTAGGACATGGAGAAACAAGATGGGCAATGTCAACTCTTGGTAGAGTGTCACATCAGTTTCTTGATTTTCTTCCCTAGAACTTCCTAGTGCAAGGTTGTCTTGTGGTGGGAGAAACGTTTGAACCCCAAGGTCGATAGCATGAGCTAGCATTGGGGTGGAGTTAGGTCCAAGTGGAGGACCCTTTAAAAGGGCTCTAGTGTGACCTTAACTAGTATAACCTCCCTTCTGGCTTCAGCCCTCCAATCTCTTAGTTTCTTTAGTTTTCTTGGACCTCGCAGGTGAACGGAAAGATTCTAATGTAGCTTCTTATTGGCCTTGAGTAACTGATTGACGATGCCTTTTGTCAATCCTCCTCCATCTTCTCGAACCGTCGTGAGAACCGTTCGCACGCATCCTTGAATACCGTCTTTCTAAGAGTTGGATGCTTGCTGCCCCTCCGCTTGGCCTCGTCAGGCAGCTTTTGGATGTTTGTCTTTTGGGGAGAGGATTATTTCGTTCTTCTGGAGTTGTACTGTAGGCCAGCCTTCTAGCAATTGGCTCCAGGTTGACCTTTCTCATGCCTTTTTGATTGGAGTTCGACCTAGTCAAGGAGGATAGGTGAACCCTCGCAGTGCTCTTGTAAAGGGGAAAGTGCAAAGATTGCTTTGCATAATATTGCACAATATTACTTTATTTCAGAGATTTGAAAGAACGGGAAACTGGAATGTACAATCTTGCTTGAAAAAGTCGAACACCGGCCAAGACAGCCAACCCCACTTATCCAGGCTCTTTCTTACAATGAGATAGAAGATCAAGGTGTTGAAGTAAATCTTATCAATGTTTGCACAATTACCACTGCTTCCACACATCAGTAACACTCATCCAATTCTTTGGAAAAGAGATTATGATCTAGTATAACTGTGTGCTTCTAGTTCCAACTTCATAAGATATGTAGTAAACAATGTAAAAAATTATTGCGTGTGCTCTTGTCACCCTCTACATCGTGCGTGGTCTTATTGTCTCTGGCATAGCCGCTCCACGTCGTCTCTTATTACTGATCCACTCTGTTCACATGTCAGCTATCTCCTCCTCATCTACTCCAATTGGTCTCGGGGTTGAATCGATTGCATACAAATTTGTGACATGTCGCTGTGCCTGATCTATCTCTGTCTCTTGTGGCATTATTACCTCTTGCTGTTGTATCTGCCACAATAGGCTCTCTCTGTGGTGCTGCATCTCCATCAACTAGAGAACAACTAAAACCTGGTATGAAAGTTTATCAGTGGCCCAAAACCCAGCCCCTCTTCTCTCTAGGCATGCTTGTGGCTGACAGGATGAGGCCTGCATCTGTCAGATGGAAGTCCTTAATGCGTGAGAGAGAGTGTGATGAATGGGGGTGGGGCTCGTTTTATACATGTAGGAGAAGGGGCTGCTTCAAGCGTGGGAATTCAGTCCAGATTAGCATGGAGGGGATGGAAAGGCCTCCGATAAAATGAGACTCTTTCCTTCCCTCTAGAACATGAAGGTGGCTTCCTTGGAAAGTGGTGGGCTGCATAGAGACTAAGTCCATGTAGTGACAAGTGGTGCCATGGGTCTTGGATGGCCTTTTCACATGTCCTATGCCATCTCATAGGCTGCCATGTGTCTTGTGCCACCTCATGGGCTGCCATGTGGCCAATGCCACATGTCACATGCAACAATTATGGACTAAGGTTATTTCAACCACTCTTATTTGCCTGACTAATAAATTCACATTGGGTGGTCAATACTAGTTCGATTTTACTTTTGTTTTCATTCTTAGGTTTTTGGTAGTTAGCTCTATTCAAAGGATAGTCTAGGATTAATTTGAGTTTGGTTGGCCTTCTCACATAACCTATTAGTCCCATTTAGTCTATTCTTGTCTCTTATCTCTTCAACTCTTGCATGTTATCTCTTGTCGTCTTGTCTATTATCTCTTTGAGTCTTTCATGTTCACAGGCCCACACCCAAGGTTACTCCGAACATTTTCTCTAATAGGTGTATCCATTGTGCTCTAGAGGGATGCCATGCCCATAAACTAGCGGGGAGAAGAATTTGAAACTGAAATGAAAGTTCCTTCCTAGTGCCAAGAGTAGGAGACCAGAAAGTGTGACCCCAAAGGAGTTTACTCGTCTTTTTGCAATCTCCACCTCATGCTGCCTTCCTCGCTTCTATCTTTTGGTTGAATAGGAGACATCATATGCCCATCCATGCATAGATTGACAGATTCTATCTTGATGATTGGTCATGGGATAGGGGTGACACTATTTACATTGCCCCAATTGTCTCCACTTTGGATCACTTTCCAGTGGTTTTGTTGGTTTTGCGCCACATATGCAGTCCCGCTCTACCAGTCTCAGGATTCTAGATGCTTTGTATGTAGAGGAGAGCATCTCAAAGATTGTGTTGCAGATTTGGGTGTCTATATGCAAAGTGTTGTGTCCTGACCTTTAGATATTGCAGCAGCCTTGGCTAAAGCCTTTGTGGACAAAAGGTTTATGTTCTCCCGACTAGTATACAAAGGCCTGTAAGGGTCATGCTATGTTTTAAGTGCTCCAAGTAAAGATCATGCAACTTCAAATTGCCCTAATTGACCACAAGGGAATAAAAAGCCTGTTGATAAGGATAAGCAACCAATGAAGTAGGTTCATAGTGTACACAGATCTTGCCAATTTCTCTAGCTTTAAATACAAGGAAGTGGAAATCTTTCATGAGGATGAAGCAAGAGAATGGACGTCCCCTTACATGTCTTCCATGGCGGTCCACTTTTGGCCCTCACGAGCTAGTTAGGATGCATGGGATTCTTAGTGGAAGAGTGTTCGAGTAATGGTGGATGATATTGCCATTGATGTAGTCTAGTAGGCATCCCTTGGTTTCTTACATGTTACCAATTTCTTCGGCACTTATTTTGCATGGAGATTGAACTGGAGTAAGGTGTCTACCTTATGAAGATACACAAAGGTGGACAGAAATATCTTGACTTAGTATATATTTTTTGGAGGCCCCTTGTTGCAAAATATTAGCCTAAGTGAACAGATTCCGGAATTTTTCGAAACCAAGATGGCAGCTTATCCTTGGGTACTGATGAGAACATAAGCTCTTTCCTTTGTTTCTTCACTTGTTCAATAAGAAATGTAATTTGTAAGATTGGATATGTTCTAGTATTTTGAGGGTATATTTATAAGTGGGCTATCCCACCATCCTCGAGAAATGATAGCCTAAAATGGATGACCTTGCCCTCAATTTGATGGAAAAACTAGCCATAACTTTATAAAATGCTTGTTTTCATAAATATAACATCACAAATGGTGCAACGAATTGGATATGTAAAATGACCCATTTGGATCCGGCAATTAAAAGGTATGGCCTGCTGTTCGGTGGTCAACAACATTTTTGCAATTTCTTTTGAATGCGATGGTGGCCCAGTTTTTTGCCCCAAATCCAATTGAGCGCCTGATTTTCTAAAGCTCGGATTAGAAGAAAACATTGTCTTGATTGCTTTTAAGCTGCAATGAATTATGAGGCTTCATGCAGTAAGACTTATCTTTATGATCCTTGTCTTGAATAAAAAACCTTTTTTGAAAATATGAATCAGGTTATACCAGGCTTTAGAGTTCGAATCATTCCAGTGATGGGCACTATCCCGGCCATGTTTGGACAGGTCATGGCATCCTATGTTATAACCAGTATTGCAAGATTTCGGGTTGACTTCGAACCTGTTGTACAGCTGGATGCTGAGTTTTATAAGATTCTTCATCAGCGACTTGTTGAGCAGGAAGAAGTTCGGTTTGGTTCTGCTGCAGGTGTTGAGGTAACAAATATCATATGGAATTCAGCTCAAATAGCCATGGCAAGAATGTAACATCAGAGATGTTTTGTGGACTTAAGAGTGGAGTGACAGTTGCAGTTTTTGTATAATTCCTGAATTTCCTGCTGAACCCCTTAAGGAAATGTTGTTTTGTTCATTAAATTGAAAGCAGATATGCTGCCTATTTGCCTTGAAAACCATGGCTGCTGGCATGACAGTTTCTTAATCAAAATTGCAAATAGCTTGAAATAATTTTCAATTTGGTTTTTATTAGAGCTAGCTTATTATGTGGAAGAAAGGAATAATAAATAAATGGATTCCTTCAAACATAAAGCTAGCTGAGCTTGCTATTTTGAGAATTGGCTTGCTTGTGTTTTCTTTTTAGTCTTTCCTATGAGCTCCAGAGTTTGTAAATTTGAGTATAAAGGATCATGTAACTGCTAACTTTCAGGTGGACGTGGAAGAAGTTGCTTACATTGTGCGTGAGCTTTGGCACGGGCATAGTGCTCGAGATCAAAGCTCAAGATCAGCCATCAAGGGCATGTGGCGTTATGTGAAGAACTTGACATTAACAAGGTTAAGTGATCTGCATCTGCTGGCAGTGAGTCATTTTTGTAACTTTATCAAAGGAATCAATCATATACGATCTTGCAATCTATGAATGCGATGAAATCAGAAACATGCATTTGTTTTTGTTAGCCTTTGATACTTCACAATGGTAGTAGCTTGATGTGCATTTTCATTAAGGCAACAAGAGTATTCAGTCGCTGTATTTAATTTGTTAATAGTATTGGAGTAACACAGTGTTAAAGAGTCATTCAGTGTTAATAGATTGATGTGCATTTACATTAAGGAAATAAGAGTATTCAGTCTCCGTATTCACTTTGTTAATAGTATTGGAGTAACACAGTGTTAAAGAGTCATTCAGTGTGCAAGGAAAAAGGTAGCAATGGATACACAAATGGTAAATTCAAGGACTTGATCCTATTGAAATCAATGGCAGAGAAATGCAATGTTGCTTAAAAATTGGAAATACTGCTTGAATGTTTGCTTTGCGATCGTAGGCGATATTTTTTTGTTGAGGAGAAGCTGATCATTTCATAGATAAACTGGTTATTGTTGGGGACCTGCATGTGGATAGGATTACAGAAAGGTGAAAGAGGAGTGTCTCGGCGGGCATATTTTTTAGTCCTTTCCTAGTGGTCATGGTGATTTTTGTTTGTGTTCTTCAGGAAGAACATTGCAAACCTTCCCAAAGCCCAAATAAGAAGCAGGACCTCTCTCCAACTTCGACTACAGCATATACCCTGAGGTCTACCAAGCTCATCTAAAAAAGAACCATCTACCATTCCTATGTATGCTAATGCAGAATTGTTCAAAGACATAGCCCCGTTGGTGGATGCTGATTGGAAGTTTCATCTATCTGTTAAACACTCAACCCGACGTTCGTTTTGCTATTGGTTTTCTAAGGAAGGACTTTACCAAACTGAGAGAATCCTTTGAGAGCCAATATATGGGTGCTCAATTACATCAGAGGCACACATGACTATGGTCTCAGATACGGGATAGGGGCTGTAGTGCACATCTGTCATTTGGATTGTCTAAGCTTCTTGCTATTCCAATGATATGAACCTAACTTGGGGGCGCCCTAAACCAACCAGCTCTGGAATTTGAAAACCTCCTTAGAACCGACGGAACCACTTCCTCATTGCACAGTAGACTATATTTCATTCACCCTCCCCAAATCCTTTCCCAACAAAATGAAGAGCTTTTCCTTTGCTGAAATTAGCTGCAGACCACTTCTACCCTTCTCTTTTTCCCATGGACAAACGTTTACATTACCTTATCTAGTATATCCGTCTCTCCGTTCTTTTAGAAATTTGCTTCTCAAAAGGATATCAGGCAATTCTTTCTTTCTCCACCCAAAAACCCATGTAAATCATAATTCCATCTAGTGTAAAAGTACACAACCTTAAGGTTTTTGCTCCCTCAAAACAAACAAAATCACCATGAAATTGACTAGTCACCTCAGAAGGAATGGTAGGAGGATTTCTCAGATAGATGCAGCTATCCCTTTGGAGTGGGCCCCCTCTACAGGTGGGGGACAGCATAGACATATCATGTGGATGGTTGCTTTTTGAGGCACAAGCATCCCTCTACAGTTCATAGGTCTTTTGTAGGATAGAGGTGAGGACACTTTGGTCTTCAATGTGCAGTCTAGGGGCAAATTGGTGAGACTTTTTGATTTTGATGTGCACTTGGAGCTAGTCAGAGTAGTGGGCTTTGTTGAGCAATGTTATTTTACTTCTGGCTGGTATGTACCCTCATTGGAAGTATATCCTTCTTGGTATTTGGAGGCGTTGGCCTGTCCCCATAAAGTATCTTCAATGTGTAAGGCTTTGGGGTAGAGGAAGATAGAGGAGCAATTGTACAAGCACAATAAAGCTAAAGTGCTATTACAAATTGTCTAAAGGTTGTCTTGTACAAGTCCAAAATGAGGTTAAAGACTTAAGTTACCTTAAAGGGAAAGAGCCATCCTGATTGAGGGTAAAAAGTTCCCCAAGGGAGTTCACTCCACACTACTCAATATCCAACAAATCTTCCTTATAGTTGCACTGTGAGCATTTACAGGAAAGTAGACAAATCACCACAAGGAATCAAGCCTAAAGCTTTGCAGAAAACATCAAACTTTACTTTGGATAATGACTTGGTGAAAAGATATGCAACATTGTCATGTATAGGACAATAGATCAGGCTGATCTCTCTTGCATGTTATCTCTCATTGACATAGTAATAGTATATCTCATTGCGTTGCATGCGAGCATGAAACACCAAATTCCGTGCTACTACAATAGTACTTTCAGCAAGGATAGGAGTGGGTGCTTGCAAACATCCCTCAACATCTCCCAAGTCGTAAGCCATACACACTGTTTTTGTGAAGGCTGCGGTGTGTGCAACCTGAGGAAGTCGCCATAGTGGATTGCTTCTTGCTCAGTGTTGCAAGAAACGTTTCTAGAAACATTTATAGAAACACGTTTCTAGAATTTTACAGGCGTTTCGTCTAGAAACGCCTATAAATATGTATTTTAAATAAAATATATTATTATATATACATATATTACATAAACACAGTGCACACAAGGAGCTGCAACAACAAAACCGAGCAGATTTGGTGCGGAAAAACACGCAGAAACGTCCCGTCGCATCGCGTTTTGTGCCCAGATGTTTCGCCCCTAGTCGCTGCGTTTCGCACGTTTCGTAGAAATGTTTCTAGCAGAAACATTTCTTTGCGTTTCGGTGCCCCGAAACACCGTTTTCTGGTCACACTGTTCTTGCTCAACCAAGACATGCATGAGCGGCCAAGAAAGAAAGAGTTTCCACTTGTGGACTGCCTACCATCATAGTCACCAGCCCAATCTGAGCCACTTAATGCATGAAACTGAAAGTAACCGCCCTGACATAGAACAATCCAAGATGCTGGGTACCCTGCATGTATCTAAAAATGCGCATAATTGCATACCAGTATGGGGTCTTAGGGCTATGAATATGTCTGCTCACCTGTGACACCCCCAACTGAATGTTAGGATGTTTGTTGCAGGGGTAAATGAGGCAGCCAATAGCCTAGCTGTATAGAGTGGCTTCAAAAGATTCACCACCATCATACTTCGACAGCTTAAGCCCATTAACCGGAGTTCACAAATCTGCACTCTGAACCTATGTAGCAGCCCTTGTATATAATTGGACTAGTTCTCTCTCTTGATCACATAAATTAAATTTCCAAGTAACAATGCAGAAGTTCCGAATTTGACATCTCAAATCAGGCTTCAGGGTTTGTCTTGAATTCTACAAATTTTTCCTCATCGGTGTCTGTGAGCAGCATATCATCCACTTAAAGTGTCAGAGCAGCTAGGGGCTGCCACATGTCAATGCCAGTTGCAGGCTCCCAAACACATCCCATAGCTGCGTTGTATTCTCCAGAGCCTTCCAAATATTCCCGGAGGGATACTTTGGAGGGTCTTCAAATGTGCAAATATATTTAACCGGCCTCCATATTATATGTGGGACTAATTCCCGATTAGGCCACGTGTGAAGCGCGCACAAGGGGCCTATTTTCCCCTCTCAAATTAGAATCAATTACATGCCATGGACGAGGGCCAAATGTGCCAACAATCTCCCCCAATAGAGACTGTTGCTGAGCAGACCCTTAGCAACGATCTGCTTGCCTTTGTCAAGCATGGGTGCGGACTGCACCCTTGAGGGGCCGACAGTGCTCTATTGCTGACCTCATACCTCCACTGCCTCATCCATCCTGATGTCCTGCTGCTGCTGCTGATGATGATGATGATTATGATGATGTCGATGCAGATGTGTAGATTGATACATATAGTTGACTATCGACATGACTATGTTGTACTTAGGACTTAGTACTGCCATTTTGCATTTGTTGGCATTCTGCATTGGTGTGGATGCTCGTTTAGTAGCTCCACTACCACAGCTCATTGTATCAGGTTTTTCAAAGTCTCATAGACCCATCGGTCTTCCAAAGACTTTAATAAACTTTCTTTCTTTCTTTCTTTCTACAGACAATGCTCAAGTTGAATACAGCCCCTAAATCTCAAAGAATGAAAGCCTTCCACTTTCCTACACGAACACCAAATACAGCTCTTTCCATACAATCCAAAGAAATGCTCACATTACCGAGCCCATAGAGGGCCGTATAATATCTAAAAACTTTATCAGCATTTGTGACATAACAATATGGGTAGATGCAAAAATCATAATCACTCGAGCATATGATAGAAGAATCCAAGGGGTGGCATCCCCTAGTGACTTTCCTTTTTTTAAATAATGAAGCAATATGAAGAGTTTGTTAAAGTGAAGCTGCAAGTTGTTGAAGCAGTAACAACCAAGCAAGCTCATGGAAAGGAGGAACCTAGCCTTTCGCATGTTGAAGGAATTCCAAGAAGGCTCCCAAGTACTGAAAGATTTCAATGTCACAACTAAGCCCATCAGAGGTCAGCCTACAATGAGGTCTTTGTAGCTATAGAGACCAAGCAGTCCCCCCTCCTAGTTTTGAATCAAAATGTAGTCACCACTTCAAGCAAAGATCATTGAAAGGTATCTATAGATTTTTGTACATTTTTCCATCGTCAAGAAACCATCCTAGAAATAAAAGAAAGAGCTCAAGAAGAAGCCAAGCCCGATAGCTCAAAAGGGCAGTGGGATAGCTCAAAAGCAGATGCAAAGTGGATGGGTAAATGTCTACAAAGAAGGTAAGAGGGGCGTCTTGTGCCCATGAAACTGCCGATGCACAATACCCATAGACCCCTACAACTACCCCTCTTAAACTTTCAGCATCCTAGTTTCCATCGATCGTGTAGGATCACAAACATTGAAACACAAAGGACAAGGCTTGTTGGTGCTTGCTTCCATTGAACACAAAGAAAGCACATAAGGGCTGACTATGGAAAAGACATAGTACACAAAGCAATTAAGATAAAGGTTGTTGACTATGGAGAAGGCGTGGACAAGGCACATGCAAAGATGATGAGTGTATGGCCAACTCGAATGGATAGGAGGCACTAAACTAGGAGGAGAATAGAAACCTATCACGGTAGACTTGTCCTACTACTATTGGATCGGGTACTAGATTGTGTAAGACCTAATGAGGGGGGATAATTCCGCCCTAGTGTAAAGCTATCTACTAACCATACAACACAAGATGAAGAATGACTCCATGGAAAACCATTTAAATGAAGCAAAGACTCAACTGGAGACATTCTATTCCCAAATGAAAGATCTGCCCTCTATTCTGCCTCCTCTTGCAGCCATTAGCTTCTGTTTTTGCCTCCTCCATAGTGAGCCACCTCTTCATCCCTTGTTGTCTCCACTGTTGCCCTCATTCAAGTGTTCTAGACGCCTATTGCTTGCTGGTCGGCACTTCCTTCAAGATGCCTCTGCACATGTGCTTCCCCAAGGGCGTTTTGGAGTATTTCATAGCTGAGCTGCTGCTGCAGAAGAGGGGCGTTTTGAAGGTAAGAGGGGCGTTTTGAAGAGGATCCTTTTCGGCCAGGATTGGGCTTTCTAGGTCCCTATGCTATGTGTGTTTGTGTTGACTCAAATAAAGGTTCTTAGCCTTGAGTTGCGCCTCTAAAGTGAATGTATTTGGAGTCAATAAGAGGTAATTTGCCCTAGGTTGTCCCCTAAAAATGATTGTATGGTTTTTTACTTTGGTTTGATGGTAGTGACCACCCAGTTCGGAGTAAGGGGGGTGACGAGTGATGGTTTGCCCTTGTCGGTCACAAGCTAACTTAGAAGTCACTATCACACGGGAGGTGTTGGATAGTTGGACTTGCGTGTGAGTCATGTGTGAGTGCTACGTGTCATTATGGGACTTATCCCATATGCACTAGGTGTTAGTGTGTGAGTGAGCAGCCTATATAAGGCTTGTACTTCTCATGATTATGAATAAGATAGCCTTTCATTATATTTTCATTCATGTATCATTTCCTCACAGCTTTACCCTTTCTCCCTGTCTCTCCACCATGTTTCTAACAGTGTTAGGTATAGTTTAGAGATGGAAATGATTGGCTTCTGGCATAAGAGGTTGGACCATGAGACTAGACATTTGTGAAGTGAAGGCAAGGGATTGTTAGTAATTTTTATATGCCGTAGTATGCCCTTGTAGGGCCAGTAAGACATCTAGCACTAGGTTAGTACAATTCTTCCACGCATGACAGTTAGTATGGCTAGCACTAGGGTACTATTAGTACATATTTTTATTGTACTTGCTTTTGAAAGAGTTGCACTCGAATAACATTCGGGATTCTTTGTGTTTTGTCCTTTGCGCCTATGTGGAATAGGCCAGATGGGAGTGGCAAGGTGGCACATGATATGCCTTAATTGCTTTGTGTGAAAAGGGCAAATTTCCTCATATCAGGTTGTGCAAAGCATGTAAGGATGCTTAATATACATTAGCCTTCTTGTATCAGATTCTCAATGAAGCAAGAGTTGCAGTTTTGAGAAAGCAATCGAATGCCTTGAAGATGAATGAAGGAGAAAACAGGGATGCATACTTGACTACAGTCAAAGATTTAAAGGAACAATTGGCTAACATTGATGAACTTGTGCCAGACAGTCAAATTGTGTCCACTACAATCAGTGGACTTCCTAGTTCTTACCAAGGGTTTCCAACTACATTGACAATGGGCAAGCGCAAACACTACACTTTCAACCAGCTTGTTATGTTGCTGTTATAGGAGGAACAAAGACGTGCAAATAAGACTGCATCAATTCATGCTGATCAAACATTTGTTGCCCATCATAAGGGCAAGGAAAAAACAAAAAAGACATATGGGAAACCCAAAAACAATGCTGGCAGTACATTTGATGCCAATTTGATTGGTACAGCTTGCAATGAGGAACCTCTGTGCCACAAAGATGCCTTTAACAGTAAGGACTGAACCACAGCTATGCAGTATGGATTCAATTCATCACAATGGCATGTGGGAGTAGTGTAATTTGTGTGAAGGCAAGCATGCTATAGGCACCAAGTGGGTCTACAAGCTCAAAAGGAAAGCTGAGGCAGTGTCAATCCTTACAGATTCCATCTTGTTGCAAAAGGTTCTGCTCAACATCAGGGCATTGATTTTGAGGAAACATTTGCATCCACTTCACGCATTACTACTATCACGTGTGCCATTGCCTTTTGCAGCCTATCATCTTTGGCTAGTCCATCAAGTAGACATAAAGATCCCATTTCTTCATGGACACTTTCGTGAGGAGGTATATGCCACTCAGCATCCTAGTTTTTAGGTTAAAGGATCTGAAAATAAGGTATGCTGCTTACATAAAGCACTTTGTGGCTTGAAGCAGGCACTCTAGGCTTGGTATGCCAAGATACATGCTTATCTCCTCTGTCTTGGTTTTGAGAACAATCCAACAGAGTGCTCTTTGCGTCTGCAAGCGTAATGCAAAGTTGTTGATATCAACACTCAACGTTAATGATGCCTTGGACTGGACCGTCTACTCTGCATATTGCAGTTTTTGAGGACGATTTGCAGTCGATCATCTGCAATGACCGATGTAGGCCAGCTTCATTATTATCTTGGTATTCAGTTCGCTCATGTGGATGGGGGGCATTATGATGAGTCAGTCGAAATGCATTCGACAGCTCTTGCAGTTTGAGAATTGCAAATCAATTTTTACTCATTGGAATCTGGTTTTTGTCTCTGTCTGAAAGATGCAAGTAAGCCTTTTGATGTCACTCGTTCTCAGCAGGCTGTTGGGTGCTTGATCCTCACAGTATCTACACTGACAGTCAAAGTGCTTTGGCAATTGCAAGAAATCTAGTGTTTCATGCTCAGGCTAAGCACATTGAGGTTCATTATTATTATATCAAAGAGAGCTGAGCTTTCCCTAAAATCAGCTTTAGGCATACTTTTCTTAGAAAGCTGAGCTTTCCGTAAAATCAGCTTTAGGGGGCTTTTCTTGAAAATTGCGCTGGAAATTTCTTGCTGATTTGGCCTTGTGGGGTCCTCTATAAAGTAGGCGCCCATCTCTTGGTGCTTTTTGCCTTGTAGGACCTGCTTTTTTTGCAAGGAAAGGAACCTTCTACTAATGCTGAAAGACTTCATACAAAACAGCAGCCCCGAAGGTGCTGAGTAAGGAAAAAAACCAGGAAAAGGCTGAAAGAAAAAACCGACCTGTTCTAGAGAAACCCAGCTCACTGCCTAGGGGATCTTTGGTACTAGAGCTAACAGCCAAGTGGGGGGACTATACAACCAGCGAATCCCTTGCGGGGTGAAGATGTAGAAAACTCCTGCAGAAACAAGCACACGTCTCTAGAGTCGCCTTGGAGCCTGGAGTCCCACACTCCCAGGTGGACTGTAGTGTGTATATGATGCCCTAACAGATGGTGACCAGGGTAGCCGATGGTGGAACCGGGTGCTCACCCATCACAAGACTGCAACGAGCCACCCAAATGTTCCATGCCGTGATGCTGGCTACCACCTCCCAAACGTTGTCCTCCCTAGGAGGAGGAGGAGGAACTAGGCTATCAGGAGGGACTGCCTCGTGAAGTGCTATCCTCTGGATGCTCTGATCCTATATCCAGTAGGTTGGAGAGATCTCATCAATCTAGAACGCGTGTCCTCCCTCTGTCAACACCAGGCCACCATCCCCTAGGTGTAGTCTCTCGAAAGACGCTGCATACGTGTCATGATCTGAGGGCTCCCATCCAAATCCTCGTTGCGCTGCGACAACTCCAGAGGCAATGCGGGATAGTCTCCAGGACACCATCAGAGCAGCAATGGCACTGCCCCTCCACTCGCATTTGCTCCAACCACGGTGCAATGGGCAAGCCTCCATGGGCGGCCAGCGAGAAGAAGTATGAAATCTTCCTCGGTTGCAAACTGGACCACAACCACGTCCAAAACCTGGAGCAAACATCCCGGGGCTCTCCCTCGAGGGGGTCCATCTCGACAAGTCCATTTGATGCCTCTTGCCAATCCGTGTGGTGTAGGAAAAGAAGGGCACCTCATCCACCTGCTCGGCTAGGCCGCCCCTGGAGGGCCAGAACCACTCTCTCGGATCCCACTGGACCTCCCTCAGGGGTCTACCCTCCCACAACCAAAGGTGCCATCTAGGGGCGTCCTAGTTTGAGATACTGGGAGGGTCAATGTGCCACTCCTTCCCCAAGCGTCCTACTACTCTTATCATCTGCCAGTGGATCCCATCAAGACTCCCATCCATCTCGGGGTCTCCCTCAGTGAGTGGCTGAAGTAGGCCTCCAGGTCCTACACAGAAGAAGCCGGGGTGTGCTGCATCAACATCCTCAAGGGAACACCAGTACGGGAAAGCTGCCCCAACCATCTGTTGTCTCTCCATACTCGAAGTCCTTCCCACCAAGACTCAGGAATGGCTAAGTCAATCTCGCCTATCCGCTGCCCTGCCCCTCGTAGATGCACTAGGGCATCAAGCTTGGCCTCTGCCTCCTTGGGTAATCTGCTCCAACAGCCAAAGGACCCTGCTGGACCACTATCCCACTGTGCCCAACCAATGTGAGTCTGCTGTCCGAGCATACGTTCCTCCTGATCTCTGATCTTTGGGTGCCACATAAGGGGTTGACGCTCAAACTCCTCTCTGCATCTGGGCAAAGAACGGATGAGACCCCCTGCCAGTCTTTGCTAGATCCTGTGAAGGCTCCTCATCAAGAGGGAACCCTTCCTCGTAAGGGGGCCTTTGAGAAGATCCATACGTGTGAAGGCTACCTCTGTCCCCCGGGTGTTCCTTTGAAACCCTTGCTGTAAGAGGAGCTTCCAAGGCACTACACCTGGGGTGAGGCCACGAATCACCAACTTGCCTAGGAGGGCTCTGCTCTGCATCTCCCAAGCCTCCCAATGCCCGCAGCATGATCACCATTTGCCAAGCTACTTGGGCTCTAGTGTTCCTCGTGTCGTCCAAACCTGCCCAAAGGAAGTTGTGTACCAACCTTCGGAGCTTCTCAATGCATCCTCTGTGAAAGCACCAATAGGAGACGATATACTAGGCCATGGCAAGAAGGACCTGGTTTGCCACTAAGGCGCGACCTGCTAGAGAGAGTTTGGCCGAGCTCCAGTAGAGAAGCTTGTGCCGAACACTCTCAAGGACCGAGGCGATTTGCTACTCTGTTGTAATGTCAATACCAACCTGGCATCCGAGGTATCTCGCTGTCTGGCCCTGCGGTATCCATCTGAAGCCAAAGTCACTCCCCCACTCACGGATTTCCTGTGTCTCCTCAGAGCCTGTGAAGAAACCTATGGATTTTGTCCAGTTGATCCGTGCACCCGAGGCCTCACAGTAGATAGCGAGGACGCCCTTGACTCTCTCCAGACTCGCTGTGGTGCCCTCAACATACAAGGCCGTGTCATCTGCAAACTCCAAGTCAAGCAGCTCCTCCTCCTGTCTGATTGGGAGCCTCAACCCTGTGAGGCCCACTACCTGTGATCTCAAGTGGTAGCCCAAGGCCTTCGCCACAAACAAGAAGAGGAAGAGAGTGAGTGGGAAGCCCTAGCGGATTGAGCGAGAGAGATGAAAGGCCTCGTCCATGTGTCCTCGGATAAGCATCTGACTAGAGCGCTGAAACTCCTCTGACCCATTTGTCTCAGAAACCCAATCATGGTAGGCCTTCTCAAAATCCAAGAGAAGGACGGCTAGCGGTTGTGACTCCTCCCTATACCAATCCACTCCCTCCGAGAATGTGAAGATGTTGTCCAAGATGCTACGCTCCTGGACGAACCCAGTCTGTGTCGTGGATGATGTCGGTAGGATGAGGCCGTAACCGCAAACTCAAGACCAGTGTCACATGAAAACGCGTTTCGTCTTGTCGAAACAGGACGAAACGTTTCGAAACAATACGAAACGCTCCCAACAAAACGCATGTTTCGCCCAAATCCCAAAAATGCTTTTTTTCCCGTTTTTTCCTTTCTGCACTTCGCAAATCGATTGCGATCCTCCCAGCCTGATTTCGTCTGTGTACTCACCATCCTCTCCAGCCCGCTTCTGCTCCCTACGCTCACGTGAGCTTGTGGCTCGTGGGCTAGCATATGTGCACACTGTCGTTGCGCCATTGACCTACATGCAAGACTCAAGTTAGTTGCTGCTAGCCACCACCAACACAAGGCCTAGAAGGGAGACTTGCACCTAGAACAACGACACCATCAATGACCTGCTGCCTGCACAAGCATCGACGCCATCAACGACCTACACAAACAAGCTGCAATCGACGTTCGACGCCTTGGGCTTGTTGCCGCTGACAGTCCTGCCCACCGTCCCCTTTGCTGTTGTTTTTTTGTTTTGCTCAAGGAACAACACTTGGGATCAAGGGGCAGCAGCCCAATTTGCCCCAATTCTCTGTTTCTTCCAAAATTCCAGGGCCTTCTCCATCACTCAAAACTGAATGTAAGATGTCTTATTTGCCCCTATCCTGGTATCCGTTTCGTCCGAAGATTCGAAACGAAACGAAACAAAACATGTTGAAACCTCGAAACAACGAAACAGACGAAACTTTTCTTGTGACTATGCTCAAGACCTTGGCGAGGATCTTGTATGCAGTATCAAGCAGAGTGATCGGTCTCCACTGTCGGATGTTTGACCTATCTCCCCCTTTTGGGATCAAACAAATCCACCCCCTGCTCAAGGACTGAGGGAGAGAGCCTGTGTCAAATATCTCTTGGCAAGCTAAACGGAAAGGGGTGGAGATAATCTCCCAAAAGTTTTGGAAGAAAGCCGGAGTCAAGCCATTCTAACCCGGGCATGACTGGGTTGGGAGAGCCTTGAGGGCTTCCCAGAGCTCCTCATCTGTGAAGGGCTTCTCAAGTCTCCCGCATAAATCCTTCGAGACTACTGTCGGAACATGATCCCATACCACATACTGGGCCACATTACTAGCTGGGGTCATCCTCTGCGTCTAAAAGAACTAGTTGTAAAATTGGTGGTCAGGTCAAGAATCTCTTGCGGGTCAATGTGCATAATGCCCTGCGAATCCCGGAGACGCTGCAGCTGTGCGCCTGTTGATCGGGGCCCAATGGTCTGAAAGTACTGCTTTGTCATCTTGTCCCCCTGCTGTACCCACAGGGAGGAGTGGTAGGAGAACTCAGCCCACCGCAACTCCTTGTCCTGAAGCTCAAGGCGAGCGCTCTCGAATTTGTCGCAAAGCCACTGAGAACTTGGGTCTTGCACCCTGAGCCGCTCGATGGAGGCGAGGTCTCTCCTCAAAGCCCACTCACACTCTTGAAGGGTCCTCCTCCGCTCAAGGGCGTGACCCTGCAACTCCTCGTTGCACCTCTGAATCGCATCGGCCACCCATGTAGCACAGCCCTCGCACGGTGTCATCTCTGATTGCTTCCAAATCCTTGCCATGATCTGTTGGATCTCCTCGTCTTGCAGGAGGTCCTCTGGAATGCGGACCCCCTTCTGGGGGAGACCTCGGCGGATCCAAGTGAAGTACCATTGGAGAGTGGTGTAACATCGTGATACTTGCCAGAATCTCGGTAGAGCCGCCTCTGTGTAATGCCCAGTCCCCAACATAGAAACGATTTAGTCTCTCAAGCAATCCATCGTGTCTCCTCTGTCCAAAGGAGAAGAGGAGGCTGCCAGGTGTCATGAAAATGAATTGCTCCTAGGTGCTACGCTTTGCTGCTGGCATCTCAGAGAAAGAGGTGCCGCCCTGCTTGTCTTCCCCAAACTCCAGGTCGTTGAAGTCACCTCCAACAATCCAAGAGTCTACATCTGGAAGACACTCTTACAGCCTCCTCCAAAAGGCCGGGCGGTGCTGTCTACATGCTGGGGCATACACATTCAGGATCCCAATTCTAGACTCTCCTCTCCAAACTCCCATCCAAACTATCCGCGTGGAATGATGATCGTAGACATATGGAGCCAAAGACTGTGAGACTGAGATGCAGACCCCTCCGCTTCGTCCTACTGCAGGGAACCACTCCTGGACCTCTCCTTGGGAGAAGGTGGTGACATTGTCTGCTGTCTGCGGCTGAAAACATGTGCTCCTGAATCATAAGGATGTCCACTGCCCGCCCTACCACTGCCCTCTGCAACTCTTGTCGGAGTATGAGGTACTGTTGCTGTCTATGAACATGGTCGTGGAGCCTGTGTACGTTCCAACTCACTATGGTCTAGCTCATGAGGACGGGGGTGTCGGGAAACAAGGCTCTCCTATGAGTGGGTGCCTGTTCTAGAAAGACTGTCTTATGTGACTTTGTCAAGGGTTTGGAGGGCGAATAGTCGGTGTCTGTGCGGCGACGTACTAGGATGGATATCGGCTCAATACCGATCTTCCATGCCCAGTTCATCATGAAGGAGGCTTTCACCCTGTATAGCTTTGCACACTTCTGGAGGGGCCACAAGTATTCCTGCTCCACCATTGCCTCCAGCGCTGATAACTCCTATCACCAAACCACACACCGGCTCCTTGCACGTGAAGCTCATCTAAAAGTTCACCTCCGCGCCATGGGTGTGCCAAAGGTCCAGTCCCTGTGGCTCCATCCACTCGTCCATCATGCGTGATATCTAATCTCCCATAATAACATCGAACACCTATGGGGACCACTTCTCCAACTCTATGGAGGCAAACTGGAATCTCCAAATGGGGGGTGTTTAAGATTCCACTCCATTGATCAAACCCCCCTTCCGAGGTTGAAGGACCATGAGCATTTAGTGGTAGAGGATATGAGTCCGGAATCTCCAGGTAGTTCCAAGGTCCTAACCTCTAGAAGTCCCACGGTAAGGGACACCCAGGCTGGAGTTGGGAGCTGTTGATCGGGAGGACGAGCCCCGTTCCTCAAGATCCCTCCGTGAATGGACCGGCTGTTGCGATGAGGAAGCAAAAGGGGGCATCATTTTTCCCTTGCCTGCTGGTAGGGGTGTCTAAGTGGAAGAACCAGCTTCGGAGGTGGAGAGGGGGGCGGCAGGGGAGGGGGGTGTAGACCTGCGGGGGGCAGAGGGAGGGGGGCGGGTGGTGAGAGTGATCATAGCAGGGGGGGCTGAGGGGGGGGGGAGGGGCGGGGGGAATCGTGGAGGGGGAGGGAGAGGGGGAAAGGAAGAGGGGAAGGCGTTTGGAGGGGGAGGACAAGGGATAAGGACGACCGCAGGCCCCCCTGTTGATCAACCTCGCCAGGGCTCTGGATCCACTCCTTCGCAGCCGTTGTCAGGCCAACGTCCGTGGCTTCCGCCATCGCCGCATCTGGAGCTCCTGGGGCTCGCTGCTGCTGCAAGGGTGAGTATGGAGGCTAAACCTCCGAAGCCGGAGGATCATTTGGATGGGCGGTGGCCCCTGTCGCTGGGGGAGGTGGCTCCTGCTGTTCCTCCTTCGAGGCCTCTCGGTCTTCTCTGTCCCTCTCTTTGCGATTGGCCCTCTGCCGGCGGCACTTGTAGGCCTGCTTGCTTGGTTTCTTTTTTAAAAAAAACCTAGGTCCAGTCCCCTTCTGAGGGGGTAACCCATGGGGTCTGAGACTCCTGTTGCTCCTGCCTGAGAGGGCATTGGTGGACTCGGGCCTGCTGACTCGGCCTACTCTACGGGGGAGGGGAGGGAGGCACTCGGGGGAGGCCACGGGGGCAATCTCTGGCAAGGTGACCCGTCTGTGTGCATCGAAGATATTGGCCTAGTAGCCCGAAAATCTCCATCCTTTGGCAAAGTGTGCCCCCCTCCAGGGTCTCGAGGAGATTCACTTCTGGGAGGGACTCTGGGCTCTCAACCACCAGTCTGACTGTGGGAACTCCATCATCTGCTAGAACTGAGGTGGTTGACTCTGGCGGGGACTCAAGCACATTGCCAAATGCCCGACCAATGGAGGGGAGGATGGCTTGATACTCCTTGGCAGCGGGCAGCCTACAGGCCGCCGTGGGCGGAGGAGGGGAGCTCACCGAGCAATCGGGAGCTCGAGCTCCTTCCTCTCAACCGAGAGTCGTAGGACTTGCTTTTTGCACGTTTCCCTTAATTCTACGGCCTTTTCTCACTCCTCTTGGTCCTACACATTGCCACAAACAAAACCAACACTTTAACCTGTTAAAGGTTAGAGTGTATACTGGCTGGATGATACTTCCTGCTGAATGTTCCTCATGGTCTCTCTGAAATCTGGATCCTGTAAATAAAGTTCTTTCATGGCCTCCAAGTCTCGGTGATATGCTATGGTGACATGATTCTCTTTAGGCCTTCTAGACAAAGCATCCACAACTTTTTTCCAAGCTCTTGGAGTATAGACAAATCTGAAAATAAAACATAAATAGAAAATTTGCCCACTTCATCTGCTTTTCGAAGATCTTGGTCTGCCTCAAGAAATACTTGAGGCTCTGGTGGTTGGTCTTGACTGTAAAGCTAGCTCCAAGAAGATATTGCTTCTAAATATTTAAAGCATGAATAATTGCTAGCATCCTCATAAACACCCAAAAACATCTCGGCATCGTGTAGCCTCCTGCTTTCATAAGCTATAACCTGACCTTCTTAATAGAGGGTAGCTCCCACACACTCCACATGCATCGTAGTCCACATCAAACGGTTTCTGTAAATCTGGAACAATGAGAATAGGCTCGGTCGCTAGCTTTTCTTTGAGAGCATTAAAAGATGTCCTTTGTCTTTCTCCCCAATCGAAAACTACATTTTTCTTGGTCAAGTCATGTAAGGTGACTGCTATATCAACGAAGTGTCGGATGAAGCGTCTGCAATAGGAACAAAGCCCAAGAAAGTTGCGTACTTCATGTACTGAGGTGAGCTCTGGCCATTCTTGTATAGCTTTAATCTTGGCTGGATCCATCCGAATCCCTTCCTTGGAAAGAATGTGTCCAAGATAATGAATCTGTCAAGAAAGAATTCACTCTTTTTGGCATTAATGTGCTCTTCTTTTGTCTTCAAAAAGACCAACATATCATCAAAGAAAGTGCTTGTAAAGTGTGTGTAAGATCTGCAAATTTTGTCCATCATACGATGGAAAGTGGTTGGTGCATCCACTTTTAAAATCAATGTGGCTGAAAATCGTGGCTCCTTTCTGTTTGTCCAAAATATCAGTTATGCCAAGGATTGGAGACTTGTTCTTGACTGACATTTTATTAAGAGCTCTTTAATCCACACACATATGATAAGAGCCATCCTTCTTTTGAACTAAGAGCACTGGTGAACAAAAGGGTGAGGAACGGGGTTTGATAAGTCCTTTGGAGAATAAATCCTGTATCTGTGCCATAATTTCTTCAGTCTGGATTGCGCTCACACGATAAGGTGGCCGATTCGTGGGCTCACTTCTTGAAAGGAGCTTTATAACATGATCTTCAGGTCGTTCTGGAGGAACCTCTCCTTGTAGAGAATGTGAAAAACAATATTTGAAAGATTCTAGAGATTGAAAATTTTCTTTTTCCAAAGGTTTATTCCCATTTGAAGGTCTTTAACAAAGACCATATACTCAAGTCTCAAAATTGCAGACTTTATTGATTTAGCAATGGAAATCTTGTGTTGCTTATTTTGATGCACGAAAATGAGAGTTCTTGCTTTAGAATCAAGAACTAACTCCTTTCTATGGAACCACATTATACCCAAATAGCATCATAATGCTTGAGGGGTGAAATGTAAAACACTTCGTGGTCTACATAGTCCTGTACATGAATTCTGAGCTTTCCAATCAAAGGTGTGACTTTGACTGGATCCCCTTCAAAATCATGCACTGCCTCCAAAGATAATTCCAGTTCTTACGTCTTAATTCCTAGTCTCAAAGCTAGATCTTCTGAAATGAAATTATCGGTAGTTCTTGGATAAAAAAGAATTAAAGCATTCTGATCTCTTACTTTACCCCACGTGAGGCAAAACTCTCAGTTTCTTGGTTCTGTGGTTGTGCCCAACATATGTGGGACTCCTCCCGCCACAAGCTTTGGTGGTTCTCTTGGTGTTTTCAACTCTTATGGACCCGCAGGCCTTTTGGGGCACTCGGCAGCCATATGCCCTTCTTTTCCACAATGGAGACACTCACCCTCCTTTCGGAAGGTTTCAATCTGTTATGGAGTAAACTTTGACTTCCCTTTGAAAGGCTCGACCCTCGGCTTCTGAGGATGAAATCTCTTTGAACCTTGGGTTAGTGCCACAACCCTCTTGCTAGCACCCTTCCCTTTTTCTGCCATAGTGTGAAGGAGGTCTTCCCTTAGTAGTTCAACCACAGAAGCCGAATGAATCAAATCTCGGAGCTTCTTCTTCTTTGAATCAATGCTTACTTGAGTTCGTATATTAGGAAGCGATCCCATTGATATTTTTGAAGCTTCGTCTTTCATGAGATTTCTTTGAAGGGTGTGATCTGAAGATAAGCTATCCAAAGCTTTTGATTATATGTCTCGATAGTGTCAGAGGCTGCCGTGCACACACTTTCCCAGACCGTATGAACATCATCAAAGAAATTCATGGGCAAAAACTTCTCATAAAACTGCTTCTTAAAGTCTTTCCATGTCATTGAAGCCTTTTCTGCAACTAGAAGAGCTCCCCACCAAGCACGGGCACTATTTGTTAGGTGAAGACTTATAATTTTTAACTTGGACTTCTCGCCATAGTGCCCCGTTTGAAGGCTATATCAAATTGACGAATGAATTGCAAAGCATTTTCAATGGATCCATACTTTCCATTAAAAGTAGAGAACTTGACTGCGGAAGTTTTGATTCAACACGTGTACATGCATAACTGTGCTTTGAGATCTGGATCTCCTTCTTGTGTGCTTATGGCGAGAGTGTCCTCGAGATGCAAAAAAAGATGAGGAAGAGAAAGAAGAAGAAGAAGAACTAGAAGAAGATGGGCTTGAACTAGGAGATCTCCTTCCATGCTTTCAGCTTCGTCTTTCGTGAGGCTTTGAGCTCCTCCCTCTTTTTCTTGAAGTATGATGCTTTTGGCGTGATGCAGGACTCGGATGCCACCCCATTTGGGCAGCATATATCCATCTTTGAATCTAGCAACCTTTGCAAATCATTGTATATAATCATCTCATGGGTAGCTTACATTTCTATTAACTCTCTCCCATACTGTGTGAGTGTGGACCTAGCATGTGTGTTGTTGAAATGCGTCTGAATTCTCCTATCAAAGTTTCTGGCTGTGATAGAATGGCTGCTTCCTGAAAATCTAGAATCTTTGCTTGCATATCCTTAATCCTAGCATTGAAACCTTCTAGAAATAGTAGATCCCTGTGCTGCACGTGTCTTTGGATGTCCTCATAGAGCAATAGGGTTGGCAATTTTTGCCCTTGTATATGGAGGTTGGCATAATCGGATGTCTGTGGAGGAGAATAACATACTTCAATGTATACATATGTAGGTGAGGGCCTTCGGAATCAAATCTAAATATATTCAGCATGCTCATCTGTGTCAGTGATATTGATCTATGACTAGAGATATAAGTGAAATAGTACGGCTACTAATTTTGAACCTCATACGTCCTTGTAGTGTACAGCTATGTGTGGGGACAGCAATGTGTATCAAGCATTCTACAATACTGTTAATATCCATGTGGTGTCCGAACTTTGAGCTAAAGCAGCATGATTGCTACGAAGGCGATTATATATAGGCAGCCTTTATAGGGAGAATTGTCATTGAAGCCTCTAGATCTCCTGCAACCCCTTTTTTGAAAAGAGCTTGGCTGTACATGCTTTGCCCTTGAAGCTCAATGTCTTTATAGTCTTCATGTTGTGAGGAGCTCTTTTGGAGTCCTTTGGGATTGCTAGAAACCTTCTTCTTACAACTTTAGTCTACCTATACCATAACAAACCTGCTTGCCTGGTTGCATTGCACGTCGCAGTTGGATTGCTGAGTCTTTGGAGTTATACTTTTGGGTGACAAGGCATTGAAATTTTTGCTTACTCCTCTCAAGATACATCAAGACGTTAATTCCCATCAGGTTTCTCATTCCTATCCTTATCAGGTGCTATTGAATCAGTCATGCTTGAGTGAGTGTCTCATGAAAATCTTTTTCGGTTTAGTAAGAGGTTGATCTTTATTTAAAAGTACGGATTAAGCTTGATTTTTGAAGCTAGCTAACATGCATTCCTATTGCTTTTAATATATGAGTTATGATACGGATCCTGAGTGTCAGCCAATTCCCTATTGAGCTTCGTTTGTTAGGTTAGCTAAATAGCCTTATGGTTGTAATCGTTAATCTCATGTTAGGGAAGTTGGATTCTGTGCCAATTCTTTTGACATTTTTATAAATTTGTTTGCCAGTAAAGCAGAAAGGTGTGCATGTGTGCATGTTTATGACTTGCTTTGTATTCATTAATATTATTTCTTTAACATCTATGATCTCTTCATATGATAGATGGGATGCTTCAAAAAGTGCTACTATAACGAACTTGGTTCTCTTCACTTTTCAAGAGGTAACAATTGAGTGCAATTCTCTACATTGTAAATCTGACATTTAGCATTTTGTATTTTGAATCTCATCTTTGCATTTTAAAGGGAATTCATGAGAGTATGGTGCATGCTTTCATTGTAGAAGTATTGACAACTTTTTGACTAATGGAAGCAATTATTTAAAGGCAGTAAAAAATTTACATGAAATACATTTTTGAAAATCTTCTTTATCAAGTCAGCTAGGCTGATTGTTTCCTTATGAGGAAATAAAAGAAATACATAATCCATGGATAAAAGATGTAATTTAAGGGCTGACTTTCATCGTGACTTCTGTGCCCATTTCTCAAGAGCTTGACAAAACTGAGCTGATGAAGCCCTTGGCACAAATTTTTTGCTTATGTGCATTTGAGGATGCAGATGGTGGGCATTTGTTATAGAATCTATTTTTTCAATAATTAACATGATGCTAGGTGGTGATGAAGTTGGTTGGGATCTTATATTAGCAAGCCTATGCTATGCCCGAAACGGATGGTATGATGGTGGTGATTCCACATGATGAGATTGGATTTTTTCCGAATCTCTCCTTTTTGAGAACCTAGAATCTGTTCATCCCAGGTCTACTTGACAATGGATCAACATAAGGATACCCCTTAGTTTTGAGTATCCCCCAACAGTCATATTTTAGCCTCCTGGGGGTCGCAATACATGATTCCAAAAGAGACCCAGCATAAAAAGCACATTCTTGAAGGTAATTCAAGTACACTTCCTTTTGTGAGCTGTCATTTTTATCTTGCAAGATGACTAGGGAGGCAATGGGCCTGGATTTTGAAAGAAATTGAGGATGGATTCAAGAAGTTAGTATACTAAAGGCTTTATCCCCAACCCCATGTGAAGGAGTCATGATATGCATGAAGGAATGTCTCAGGACGTGTTGAAAAAATAGACATTCCAGAACCTAGAGTACAAGACATTGTGGGAAGAGCTTAACATGGCCTCATCGAAAGGTCAGGCACTATGAAGAGACGAAAGTGGAAACATGAGACTACCAAGAATTGATAAAGACGTGTAAAGCAGGGGATGCAAAGTTTCTTTGGGTAAAAGATGTGCAAGAACGAGGGATGGTAAAAAACCTGCACATGGTGAAACACAAGAGAATTCAAATAGTCACAAGGGTCAATGTCCTTTCTCAAAGGATCTGGCATTAGCACTCTATAAGCTAAACGTCCTTTGTGCCCAAATAATGTAGGAAAAGTTTTGGCTGTTCTTGAAGTGAAAACAGGAAACTTGTAAGTGATCTGGCCCTACTCAAGTTACTGCACAAAAGAGCAGGAAGATAGCAGAAATACAACAGCAGGTTGATATCCCTGCCAAGGAGGTGTCTTAGGAGGTGGTTCCATATGTTGAAGTCATTGTTCCATTTTGGTGATGCCATTTTTGTTCCTCTCCTATCGCTGCCCCTGGTTGCTGCATTGAGCATTCTCTTCCAGCTCCTGCTCCAGCTCGTTCCGTCTTGCTCCAGCTGCTCCTGCTTTCTGCCATAGCTGCTGCTACCTGCTCGCCTGCTCACAGTACCACAGAGGCCCCACAGCTTCCAAATTCTTGCCTCTGCTCCAGCTGACCACTTGGCCCCCAACAGCGTCTTCATACCTTTAATAACTCTCTTTCTCGATGGTGAGCTGAGGCCCGTACGGTCTGGAAAAGTGGACTTCACCAACTCCACTTTATCCTCAATTAGGACTCTTGTACTCCCTCCGCAAGGCTCGAGATACGGATAAGGACAAAGGCGAGCATCTGCTACCACCAATCCATGGATATACACATGGGAGTTTGCATATCGGGATGAGACGAGAGAGGCCGGAGGAGTACGTGGATCCGGTGGGGTTGTAGTTTGGTACGGATCATCTCTCACAAGGATGATCACATGCCACATTTTTTTGGATCCGGATGAGGAGCACATTGTCGAGAGAGAATTTCATCGCAGTCGAGCTGCGGGGAATTTCGCCTTCTTGGAGACTTCAACGGGAGGACCACTGACCTCCAGGTACCAATTATTGGTTTTCAGAATGACTTGATTGTGTTGCCTGGCATTGATTTACTTGAGGCAATGTCTCTCCAGTAGTTACAGATCGACGATCACCAGTCACCTCATATGAGGAAGTATCTCCCACGTGTTTGCAGATTGACGATCCCCAGTAACCTCGTATGGGCATGCCTTCGTTGATATGTAGGATGCATGACTTGATCATACAATGGTTTGGAGAGATGGACATTGGTGGGATCACTTGTTTCCCACATGGAGGAGGGACCAGCATGTCTGACTATCTTATGGGATCCATTGCCTTCCTCTCTCATACCATTGACTTCTAAATTCCTCTTCCACCTCCTGGAGCTGATCATACATATCTTTTCTTTAGCTTATCTAACCCATTACCACCACCAAGCACATCACACCCCACTTCACTTCTCCTCTCTTTCCTTCTCTCTTTTTCTCTCTTTTATCCTCACCTTTTCTCTCTTTTTTCTTCTCTCTTTTTAGTCACTTTAATTCAAAGAATGCAAGAGTCTTCAATGTCAGGCTGTCACTCTATTTTTTCTTTTGCATCTCGTGACAAGGGCATGCTCGATGGTAATTAGCCCTTGCCTATGCCGCCTGCCTCTTCAATATGCTTGAGGACCTTGATGATATCCCTCTTCTAGAGGATAGAGCCACACTTATCACCCGTTCTCTACATGATGCCGCGATCTAGTCGTTCCCTCATACCACTAGATCCACCTATCCATTGCTCATTTGGGTTGGTTCCCTGCAATTGCTGGTATGATGATGAATATAAGGCCTTGTGCCGTCAGCTCAGACTCAAGGACAAACATCACCTTCCAATGAGATTGAGACCAAATAAGAGTATCACCGTTTGGTCCGTGTGAAGAAGGAAAACTTTATCCGTCGGAATGAGGAGAACCTATTATTAAACATTCTGTTTAGTAATAATTCCAAGGATTTCTGGCAAAAGTTTCTCGAGCAGAGGTCCACGTTCACCTGCCGATCATGTGGCGTGCACGTGCACACACATGAACACACTCACGCACACTTACTTTATGACATCGCTCGTCAGTCTACACCAGACCTCCCACATCACCTACACTAGACCTCCTACATCTATCACGTCCTGGTTCTTGCTCACTCTCAACACTTGATATCAAACACTCAACCCTCAAGCTTCGCAATGGCCTAGCCACAGATCACTAGGAAGTATGTTTGACAACATTGCACATGGGATTGGTACTCTAGCCCCCGATCTTGGCAAAGCTAATCAATGCAGAAGTTTGCATTGATTTCCCCCTGCACCTGTACGTTTAATATCGTTGACTCAATCTACAAGGAGGGGATCCCATGACTCCAAAGTATCACGATCGGACATCTTGGACATAAAATTAATGCAGAAGCACTTCACACTTATGTTACTCGAGAGACAATATGAGGGATTCAGAGGATGGGACCTTGAGTCAAATCATGGTATATTGGACACATCTTTACAATTGTAGGCACAGGGGGATCAAAGGAGTTGCTTGAACACGCACATGGTTTGTAGGCTTGGGACTATAGATGGACAAACTACTGTTTCAGTATGGCCTTGAGGCTCCCTCCATTTCGCTCTACCAGGAGGTGAACCAAATAAGATCTTTTGCAACTCCAGAAATATAGGACTTGGCTAGCGCCTACTGAGCTTTTGTTTAAATTGAGAGATCACTAATGGATCTTTGAGGAGGGGTTTACAAAACAACTGGGCTACACCCATCTTATCTCCCACATGCATTGAGGATCTTGATCGGTGAGTTTCGGGTATCTTCACATAAGCTATGAGTTAAGACATGACGATGTTGGGGTTAAAGTCTTAGTTCTCCTACGTGGGGAGGCATGTGTGCATCTAAGATTTGAAAGGGGTTCCTGTCATGTCACAGATATCGGTTGCAACCTATGAATGGTCAGTTTTTGGACACTGCGTGGTGTTTGTATGGATGGAGGTGTGCACACTCATTGGTGCATGGCGATGGCGAGATGAGCTATAAGGTCTCTCAGATAGGTGTTGGTGACTTCTTCTTGTCTTGCGCTAGTCTGGAGAGTTCAAGTAGCCCTCTCTCATGAGAGTTATCGGCTCTCGTGTGCTCTTTACCTATCTGATATATGCAACTGTTGGTGTCTAGACAATGTGTGGGAGTCCTTAATTTATGAGTCGTGTGAGTTCTTTATAAGGCCGACAAAACCCGGTAGGGCTAAGGCACTTTTGATTGTTTGTTGCAAAGTAATATTATGTCAATACATACTGTATTTAAGTCTCATGCTTGTGTGAAGTCTATGTGCAGAGAGAAGACTACAAAATTGTTATCAGATTATGTGGGAATAACTTGTGTTTGTGTCAGGAGGGATGTTTGCTGGGTTTGCATCGCTTATGACTCTGAGAGCAACAAAAAGGGATCATGCATTTTGTTTTCTAACATTTGGTAGTAGAGCCCCCAGGTCATGAGGGGTTGTGGAAAATAGGAGGTTTGTTTAACTCTTGTGAGTTTGTGTCTGAGGCCTGGACCGTGAGTTAGCTTTTGCACTTGAAGTTGTTGACTGGACATCATGGACTCTCTAAAGAAGTATAAATCCGAAGTAGCTGTTGTCATATTTAATGGTAGAAATTTCTTGACCTGGTTGTTGTCCACTTGACTCTGGTTTCTTCGAAATTTCTCGACGTGGTAATTGTCCACTCGACTGTGGTTTATTTACAAGAACGTGTGGGGTATGGTATCAGGAACTGAAAATAAGCCAAAAGGTGGTGGAACTTAAGCAGGTAAGATTTCATCTTGTGAACAAAAGAACGAACGGGCTTCAGGCATGATGGGTCGCGCACTTGGAGCAAAGTAATTTCACCATCTTGTCGTTTCAAATATTGCAAAAAATAATTGGAAGCTTTGTTCATTGTCAAGGCCTTGTTAAAGCAATATTTATTTGCCTTGTAGATGGTGTCACCACAATGTAAATATCCTAAGTTAAAGTACAGTTGACCATTTGTTTGATCATAATTAAAGAGTTTTTCCATACGGGTTAATTATGTTCAAAAGCGTTTTTCTATTGGTCAAAGAATTGACTACGGTCACATATACTTGACTTCGATCAAGTAAGCTTGATCTCGGTTAGGAAGACTTGGTTTATACCAAGAAGGTTAACTGCGGTTAACCAAGATGTGCCAACTTCGGTTGGAGAGTTGTTCCAACTTCGGTTGGAGAGACTTGACTATAATTAAGGCACCTCGACCCTTGTCAAAGCCTCTTAATTATGATCAAGAGCGTTGACTCCGATCAACCTAAGAATAAATATATTTTTATATTTGTTATGTGTGCACATGTGTTCAGTGGGGACGCCCACCATGACTAGAATTAGTCCACAGTGTGTTATTTGCATGCAAAGCGCTACAATTAATGGGTGCCATGGTGGTGCACTTTAATAATTGTTGCAGGTACTAGGAAGAGTTATTTTCCTAAGTGCAATGGAGCCTCACAAGAGTCTAGGAGGTGGTTCGCGTGACCAAGTGTTTCGAAGACTTCAGAGTTGCCCTTAGTGGCATGTAATTAGGAAAGTTATGTAGAGTTTGACAAGTGGCTTGTTGCCAAGAAAGAGAGCCTAAGAGCTCATGTAATGATTCATTCACATTTTGATTATGTATGAACAGCTTCCACGCTGAACTCATGTACTCCATTTTCTCTTTGATGAATAAAAACCTTCGGGGGGGTTCAGCCCGACGATTGTCCTGGGCCCTAGTGTATTTGTTGAGAGAGGGAGAGCAAATGAGAGTGTCTTTGCTGTCTTTTACGAAGGAGGTTTCATTGGTATCAGAGCAGGTTTTGCCCTCTTCTTGAAGGGGACACGATTCTAGCTGTTTGAAAGAGATGCGTATAAGAGATACATGGAAATCAGCATGAAGGAGAAGGGAATTCAAGAGCTGCGTGTGAACGTGTGTATAGTTTGAGTAAAAAGTAATCTACTCGACGAGCGAATTAATCACTATTTTGCAAATAGGTCCGTCGCTAGGGAGAAAGCGCATGTTGTGCTGAGTATTATTCTTGCAAATCTGAGCGCATCTAAGATTGGTGTATCTGCAAATGGATAGCTTTATGAGCACTGTCGAGGGGAAAGACTCCACAATTATGCGTCTGGCACTTGTTGCTGAGAATGGAATCTCCTCGATAAACTGCGTGGAAGAGATCAGCCTACCCCTTATGAGTGACGAAATCGAATGTTGATAAGGCGTTGTAAATTGCAGAAGCAGGTCCTTTCGTCAACATATTCCGCCAACAATTCTTTGGCAGACCTGAGGTTAAGCTGACCTCAACACAGTCAGTTTAACCCTGGTTTAGTTAGTCTGGCCTAACTTGACTCAACCACACTAGTCTGGTAACTGTAACCAGAATGTGACCAGTCTAGTTAGTCTAGTTGCAGACTAACCAAACCAGACCCAGTCAGTCTGGTTAGTGTAACCAGCTGGTTACTTGATCTGTTTATTGTCCTCCCCCCCCGCCCCCCCCGGCCAAAAAAGAAAAGACAGTTGCAAAGACTGTTTCTGCTAGCAGTTTTCACCTATCTAAGAGAGTATTTACTGTCAGAAAAAGCAGAAAAGCAGAGAAATCAGAGATTTCCAGAAAAGAGTATGCATGCCCTTGAGCCGTGAAAAGAGGGAAAAACAAATGCATTCTGAGTGCTTTTTGCAGCAACCAGGAAAGGGGCAACACAATTGTTGATGCTTTGGCCACTTTGTGGGTATATGCCTTGAGTTGACAGCCCGGTACTGGCATAGATTGTGAATGCAAGACACCTCTTGTTGAGGTAATTTTTCTCTTTGAAAAGCAAAGGCAGTGTGCATCAGTTGCATACACAGTGTGTGTGAGAAACTTGCAGATCTCAAACGACTTGTAAGAGAATGGCTCAATCACCTATTCAGTGGGATTCACAAGATAGGGATGCACATCCAAGATAGAGAAGTGTGCAGCAAACTCAGCAAGAATTTGAGCAGATGGTACGCACTTGTATGTAGGAGATGGAAAATATCAGAAGGGATCCAAGAGCTCAGCATTTGTTTCAAGAAAAAACCATGCCTAATGCAACTTATGATGTGCCAATGCCAAAGGCACACTCTCGTGTACAGCCAAAGAGAGAGAGATCTCATAGGGGACGGTCTCATAGCAGGAAGAGATCGAGGCATCATCACCGATCTCCAAGTCCTTCACCGTCTACCTCGAGCTCCGACTTCTGTATCTTCTTCTTTATCAGATACACCATCCAGGAAAAGGAGGAAACACAAGAAGTCTAGGAAGAGCAAGTCTTCTAGAGAGACCAAGGAATTTAAAGATGGAGGTAAATGTGTCAAGTTTATGACCTATAATGGACAATAGGGTCATACAGACAAAGCATTGCAGTTCATTAGACAGTTTGATGCTGCATTCGGTACAGAAATTTCTTCAGAATCCTCCAAGTTGAGAATGGTTAGTTTGCACTTGACAGCGATAGCTAGTGCATGGTGGAGTGCACAGACCACAGATGGGTCAGCCCCAAAGAGGTGGAAAGGCCTCAAGAAAGCCTTCTATCAACAGTTCATGCCTAAATAGTTTAGAGATCATGTTCTTCAAGATTGGGATAGTTTGCATATGGATGCAGGAGATACAGTGGATGCGTACAACCAAAAGTTTTGGGATGCTTATTTGCAAGTTACACCTTTCAAAAAGATCTCCAAAAGAACCTAAATGAGAAAGTACAGAGCAGGTCTCAGTCCAAAAATCTAGGCAGTGGTAAATGCTTTGGGATCAAAGAACATTCAAGACATTATGCATTCAGCTTCAGTAGCTAGTCTCGTGCCATTGCAAGATCCATCCACAGTGCTATCCTTGCATGAAGGAGGTGCTGAAAGGAAGAAAACTGATTTTTCAAAATTAGAAAAGAAGAAAGATGGTTCTTTTTGAATGTGCATTGATTATTGTGCATTGAATAAGATGACCATAAAAAATAGATTTCTGATACCACGCATAGATGATGTGCTTGACCAGCTCAGAAGAGCAACAGTTTTCTACAGGATAGACTTGAAGATGGCTATCATCAAGTTAGAATACAACCACAAGATGTGCATAAGACAGCAGCTTTTTGCACTACATTCGGGTTGTATGAATACTTAGTGATGCCTTTTGGGTTGACAAATGCTCCAGCCACATTCAATAGAATGATGGATCGCATCTTCCGAAAGTACAGGCACTTCACGGGTACTTTCTTTAATGATATCCTAGTCTTTTCAAAGACAGAAGAAGAGCACATGGAACATCTTGCTTTGGTATTTCAAGAACTTCGAAATCATCAGCTTTTTGCCAATAGCAAGAAAAGTGATGTGTTTTTGGAAGAGATCCATTATTTGGGCCATATAATATCCAAGAATGGGATAGAGATGGATCCTGCAAAGATCCGAGCCATCTAAGAATGACCTGAGCTGAAAACTGTGCATGAAGTCCGTAGTTTTTTGGGACTTTGCTCCTACTATAGGAGATTTATTACGCATTTTGCTGATATCGCAGCTCCACTACATGACCTTACTAAGAAAAATGCAGCCTTCACATGGGGAATGCCACAGAAGAAAGCAGTCAATACACTCAAGGAGAAGTTGACTACAGAGCCTATTCTTGTAGTCTTGGATCTTTATCAACCTTTTGATGTTGATTGCGATGCCTGTGGATAGTGTGTTGGGGCTGCATTACCTGAAAATGGACATGTAGTAGCTTATGAGAGCCGAAGATTGCGTGATGCTGAAATATATTTGGGAATCTATGAAAAATAATTGGTGGTTGTAATTCATGCTGTGAACACATGGAAGCATTATCTTTGGGTGCAGATTTTATTGTTAAAACAGATCACCAAAGTCTGAGATATTTTCTAACTCAGACAAAACTCTCTGAGAAGCGTATGAAATAGGCAAATATGCTGTCAACGTATCATTTTCAGATTGTCCATACTCAAGGAATTCTGAACAGAGTGGCAGATGCCTTGTCCTGAAGACCCCAGGTCAACAATGTGACCATTGCTTATCATCAGGACCTGGAAGGCATGAGGGAGCAATATGCTAATGATGCAGATTTTGGTGAGATTTTACAGCAAATGCAAGAGGGGCAGTCCACGAGTCACTATTCCCTGAAAGATGGGTATCTAATGAAAGATGACTGCCTATGCATCACCCAGGAGATGAGGAAAAAGATTTTAGAAGAATGCCATGCACCTCCCTATGCTGGACATAGAGGAATTACAGCGACAACTCTAGCACTAGAGAGGTATTTCTTTTGGCCAAGGATGCAGAAAGATATACATCAGTTTGTTACTGAATGCCTTATGTGTCAGAAAGTGAAGTATGATAGACGGAAGGCACCTGGCCTACTTATGCCTCTTCCCGTGCCTAGACACCGTGGGAAAGTATTACAATGGACTTTATTTTTGATTTGCCAAGATCAAAGTAAGGGAATGATGGGATTTGGACTATCATTGATAGATTCAGCAAGCAAGCTCATT